>NC_081412.1:457771490-458123157 GCF_030272615.1 Cryptomeria japonica
TCTCATCACTAACAAAATGTAGGTTGAAATGATAACAAAGTTATCATCTTTGGGAAAGATAATTTAATTTAGATTATTTTTTTAAATGTCTTTAAAGAATTTTTCCATTCTAGATTTAACATGTAGAACTTTGAGTATTCAAGATGATAATGTTATGTAAGAACCTTTACAAATGAATATTTAAAGTGTTATATAAAGAAGTGTTAGTTTCATAATAAGGGTTGGACTATTCTTAAAAATAAATTTATCAATGATTTTGAACCTCTAGGAGTATCGTCTTAAATCATTGATAAAACAATATGTATGTTTAGGAAGTACGAGAACATTATTAATTGTTACCAATATTTAAGAGCATGGTGAGAAATTTACAAGAACAAATGTAAGCTACAAGAACCATCAAGTGAAAAAATAGAGATTAGACATACTTCTATGACGATTAGACCAAGTATTACATTTCAACGTCTCAAAATAAGAGTTAAAATTTTTGAATAGCCATTGTGTTTATCTCCTCTCTTTCCGCCATTTAAAATATTGTCTTTTAGTGGTAGATTACAATCAATGGGAGCAAATTAAAAATTATTTGGAAATAATTATATTATATGAATAGATAATAACTAGCGCTTGCACTTAAATGAGGTGTAGTGATTATGCCATAGTAATTTATATCATGTCTACTAGAGCAATTCATTCAAATCAAAATCTCCAAACAAAGAGAACATATTCATTGGTGTGCTCAACATATCCCTCTTGTAGGAATAGAAAAATCTAATTAGCACCATGTGAATTCTCATTGACATGTTAAATTACTATATTGTTCTAAAAATTAAAAATATTTTAAGTAAATATATATTTGTATACCAAATATTTTAAAATTATGTATATTAATATTAATGTTTCTATAATTTATTAATAATATAAATTTGAAGAGTTATGTATCAAATTATATATTATGTGATATTTTAATATATATTCAATAATGAAAAATATGAATTTGACAGTTATATTTTTAAACTTAAATAAAAAACCAATTTTAATCTGTAACTCTATATATAATTAATTAATATTTTTTTAATTGCAAATCACATAATAATTTTTTTTCTCACTTTAAAATATTAAATATTTGCTTCTACTTATTTATAATTATCATTTATATTTATAAAATCTAATATATATTAGAAAGGTAGCTTATTTTATATAATATTTAAAAAATTATAAATAAAAGTTTTAATCATCATTAATTTATACTATTAAGAAATGATAGAATAAGGTATGTGCAATTCTTTGTGATCCTTTCAAATGATTCATCATTCATGTCTCCAAAGAAAGAAAAACATTAAATTTTTTATAAATAATGTATAAGATCAAATTGAAGTGTTTTAATTCAACGCAATTCTTCATAATGGAGGCTTGATTTTAACAAAATTATAAAAAAGGCTTGTTTAAAATTTGAAATAAGTATGTATTAATAACTTTGGTTTCATAGTAAATATTAGAACTTAACATCTTTCTTAAAAAACAAAAAATTATAATCAATATATAGCTTAAAGTTCAAAATTCCAAATTAGAGTTTATGGTCTTCCTAATTTATTTTAACAAAATATCTATTGAGTTTAGTTTATGAATTGGTCATTTCTATATTTGAAGGCAATCTCTTTTTCTATTTGATAATGTCAATTGACCACTATTCAATTTATTTTTCTTATATTCCTATACACTTACTTAATTTTGATGCCATTCCATCAATGACATTTAATATATTGCTTATTTCAGTTTTTTTTAATTATACAAGAATTTTTTGATGAAGAGTAACAAAATTTTAATTAAGAACTATGAAATTTTTATAATTAATATTTTTTTAAAACTAAATGACTTCCAAATAAAATGAATGTAAAATATTTATTTTTTGACATTTTGAAAAACATTATACGATCCAATGATAAATTCAAAGAAATACAAATTATGAAAAAATAAAAAATATATTTAATATATTTATAATTTTCTGAATCATTCTCCCAATGAACTCCATATCTCCAAATGATAGATTAGACTATGATCAAGAACATCACAAAAAAAACACTAATTTAAAAAAATACAATAGAAAATATAATTAACTATCTGTTTGTACAGATGCAATGATTACTTTTTCACAGCCAACGGAAAACTGGAGATGCCTACATTAATAAATTAAGACTAAAAATGTCCAATTTTTAGTCTTACCGGTGGCAACGTGAGATAGCTTTCCGGTGGTGGGGTACCCCACCTAGAGATAGCATATCACGTAACTAGTGCTTGCATCTAGGTGAGGTGTAATGGATAATGTCGATAGTAATTATGCATTGGTGTAAGTTACGAGAGTTGAAGACACAGAGATATTGATGTATGTACCTTTGTTCTTAGTACTAGTAGTACTAAATCAGAGTGGAAAAAGCAATTGTTGGAAGTTTCTTCAAATTGTGAATGTTATTTTTCTCTACCTCAGATGAACTTATGATCCTTACTGTGTTATTGGGAAACATATAAGTATACTATCTTAGAACAAAAGAAAGATTATTGCAGATGCGTATTCGAAGGAAAGTAGGCAATAGAAAGAAAACTTTGGGAAAAGATTTTAGACCTCTACTCTCAAGAGAGGTGGTAACCACATTGCAAACAAATGCATTGGCCAAAGCTAAAGAAAATGAAAAGTCCCTTTCCCCAACTAATAAAATATGTTGTAAGTTGGAACAGTGGTTAATTCTTCTTTCAATTTATATTCTTGGAAATCAAAATATCTTGACCATATACCTTGGATTCCATTCATAAAGATAAGGAGAACCCACAAAAGTCCAAACTACAAAGACCCTATCAAAATTGTTGATCATGCCTCTTGTATTCTTTTTTGTAGCTATTATTTTATGTGAGTTGTTGTTCAGTTGGCTTATTTTCTATCCATTCTATATTTGTTTCTCCTTTTTATTTTTGCTTGTCTCTATATCTCTCTAATTGTATTAGTTTAATTGTTATTATTCTTCTTTTCTCTATTTCTTTCCCATCATCATTGCAACACGTCTTTTTTTAATTTATTGCACTTACTAATTTCAATACATTAATCTTCATTCTTTTTTGTCTATGTTCTATTATTTTTCAATTTGCATCTCATGCAATTTCGTTAATTTCATTAGGGTTCTTTTTCTCATTGTTTATCCTTAGCCATTACATTCTCTATATTATAATCAATGTTTTATTTCTAATCTTATTGCATAATGAATATATATTTAAACAAAAATTATTTATTCCCATTACCTTGTGAGATTTAGCACAAGTCTTTTGTATATATTACTATTTTTATCTTATAGATGTTTCAATTTGTTGTCATTATAATTGTTATATTTTTTTATATAATTATGATTTATTATAAATCTATAATTTTGTATTCTTCATTACATAATGTTAATATTTATTTATATTTTCCCTTCATTTAGTCTATTGAGGTATCGCTTGCATGTTTACAAGTTTAATAAAGAATTTTCTCTTTGTTAATTAACATTATTAAATAAAACTTTAAACTAACTAATATCAAGAAAATTACAAATATAATAGAGAGTGTATGACATGGAGAAATACCCCAAAATTACAGTTACTCCATGTGCTGCTTCTTGGAAATGGTTTGTCTTTGAATACCAATCCTATTTAAAAATACTTGAATTATTTTTGCAAATGTTAAATAGATTTTTTTTCTCAAATACAATAATTTAAGACATAGAACACACAAAATACAAATATCAAAACGCAAAATTTAATATAAATTAGTAAGCATAAAGCCCAATTTAAATTTGAATCCAATTAAATTTAAATTTAATGATGTTGTACTAAAAAAAAATTAGTAGGACATGAACCTTTCCATTAAAAATATCGCACGCATAAGAGGTATACCTTGGTAGGGATGAGTAGAGGAATATTGCATCTAGAAGAGGTATATCTTGGTAGGGATGAGTGGAGGAATATTGCATCTAGAAGTTTTAGGTGATTATAACATATTATTGAAAATGTTGTATGGACATAAATTAGTGTTATCTTGAATGTGGTGATAGAGAACTCGAAGCAAATTGGGTAACTCACAAAATCATTAACCTTATAAAGCATAGGAATACATATCTTCTTTTTACAAGGTTGTAAAGCACCTCCTATACATACTTCAACCTTATGAGCTTGTCTCTATATGGTTTTTCTCATTCTTTAGCATTTTCTATCTTTTAAGTTGGTTTTACATAGGAATCAAATGCTACCATATTTGTTATGTGCTTGTTATTGTTACAATGTAAACTATTTAGGAATTTGTGATGACTTTGATAATTGTTTTAAATATATGGTAGATTCTTTAAATTTCACTTCTGCATTGGCTGTTGTGTTTGTTTTTATCACTATAAGTATTGAAATTGTAAAATTGTTGTTTATTGGTGGCATCCACATGTCAAAAATATTACCAGATATTATTATTAATGCAAAGTCCACAATGTGTAGAGAGCCTACATTTTTGCAGATCTTGAAAGGAAGTTGCAATTGCTTAAGGATAGAATACTCTAAATTGTTAATGATTTTTTTGTGTTGCTCTTGAGTCCCATGGGCTGCTTGGACCTCGTAGACATTATTAAATTCTTTAATTTATTCATTCACACAATTTGATAAACCAATTATATTATAGACTATTAATATATTTTTACTTTGCTCATATATAATACATAAAATAATAAATTACATCTTTTACCATCATAAAGATATATTACACATTTACTTAAGATGTGTAATAAGTTAAACATTAATATTAATTTATTTTCCATTATAAGAAAAGGTATTGAATGCAGGTTAGGATTTCTTGTATAGGTCTTTTAAAAAAAGAAAAGATATTTAATTTCTTTACCATTATAAAAGAGACTTTAAATCTAAGTAGATAATGCAAAATGGGTCATCCTTGTAAAGCGATTTTAGTCTTACTAAGAAATTTGATAATGCCATAAATTCAAGTAAGTAAATACGATGCTCAGTCTTTCCAGTACTAACATTAGTTACCCACCACTTTTTGTCCACTTTCTCAATTTCCAGGAATCATATGGGTACTTTGACAACGTTGATAAGGCACCATGTTCCGCCGTTAAACTTTAAAATTCTTCTCTCCTCAAAAGACGATTAAATATGAGGGAGCCCTAATTTTATCAGAAGCCATAGAAAGGCTTAATCAAATGAATGGTGTAAAATCGCGATTACATTACATACAGAACATCAATTTTATTGTACACGGTAGGCACTCTGTACATTATTATTTTCTCATAATACCATCTCCAATTCTATTTGAATTTGCTTTTGAAGTCACTAAAATTGATCCTTTTACAGTTAGCTTTACACCTAAGTGCAATGGCATTAGTAGTACAGGCTTATTTGGATATACTATAGATCAGGGGTGTCTAATGTGCAGGATATGTTGAAAAGTTTCGTTAAATACCTCTGGTCGGCGTGCCTTGGATAGTGACTCCAGGGAGTTCGCCAAATGATCAAATCCCTTGGCCTCTAGATTTCTTTCATACCCCTTACCAGAGCAGCAAAACTTGTCTGCATTGAGTTCACATAAATGTAAGGAAGGCAATTATTATCCACAGAACTACAACTAAAGAGCAAGAATCAGGCATACATCTAGTCCAAAATGTAATATGTGGAAAGCTGATTGGAAACCTATCTAGTTATATAAATGTTAAGCAGCAAAGGCACCTTGTAAGTCTCGTTGCGCCATCTGTTGCCACGAGAAGGAACCTCCTTCTGGACAGATAAATATGTACTCTGAGATTCACAATAGAAAAGCAGCAAAGGCACCTTGTAAGTCTCGTTGCGCCATCTGTTGCCACGAGAAGGAACCTCCTTCTGGACAGATAAATACTGTACTCTGAGATTCACAATAGAAAAGTAGCAAAATTATATGAAGCTTGAGAGGAGGCCTGATATCAATTCAAAGACATACTGTAAAACATGATCAGCAAAGTAATAGCTAAAGGAGGGTGACAATGAACCAACATTAGTAAGCTCAATGCAAGATATTTTGCATACTCTATCGACAACTTTTCATCAGTTGAACACTATAACTCTTTCAGTAGAATTCAAATATCATACTTGTCATTATTTTTTCGATGTATCAAAGCGTACCTCAGATAGGTGTTCAGGTTGCTGTGAGGAAAAACAAAGATGCTGCAAAGGGTTGTTTCCAAAGAAATTTCATGCTTTCGAAGAGGGATTTTTTCAGTTGCAATCTATAGAGGAAATGCATTGATAGTGTCGTTTGGGGAGGATATGTTAACAGTTAAAGGAAAAAATATTTATTGGTATATATATGTATGTACGCAGGAAGGTAGAAATCAATATAAGGCAAGGGGTGGTATGTATTGGGCACCAAACAATGTAACAAAAACAGGCACCGCTTGTTTCACTCTTGAGCAACTATTTATGCTGTAGAAATCTTGACCACAGTCTGATAATATCCATGTTGTTTGGTTTTATTTATCTGATCTGCAACAAGAAGCTTGTGGAATGGTGAAGCAAACAACTGTTGAGAAGTGAAACATGGGTGTTTGTTTGTGTTTTGATCGGTGACAACAAAATCGAAGAGTAATGAAAGCAATTTATGGGGACGTAAAGGGCACTGTATTTATTTCAGGTGCAAGGGCATGTGAATAGTTAAGGTCATGATCATTCGTGGAGAAATCTTCAAGCTGCACAATCTGGCAAATAGGACAGCCGTAGTAAATTGTCATGGAACAACCTGAGTAAAATTGTATAGGTAGAAATCCCCAGCTATATTTAAGACGACCATTATTGGTGGCATATATAGATTAAATTACCTAAGTAAGATTACAGAAGCATGCTTCCTCTTTCACAAAATGACTCGTTGCAGGCGAGTTTCTTCCTCTTTCCTTATGACTTTATGACGGTATGCGTTGTTCTGCATTTTTGCGTACCTTTCATAAGAGAATGTCGGATCTATGTGGAGACTGTCTAGGGATTTTACTCTAGATATTTTAGTCTAGTTCTTCTCAAACTCAAATTAAGAAACCAAAATATAAAGTAATCAAATTCCAAATATAAAACAAATCAAATATTGTTGGGATTGATAAAGAGCCCTAGAAACAACAGTTTGCAATAGATCTACCATGAGGAATAGTCCAATGGTCTTACTCTAGTACTGGGGTAGAGCAATTATCATAATAATGATCTAGGTTTGAGCAGGCATTCTCCCAATATTAATGTGCACGCCATAAGGCAGGCCATATCATAGAGGCTAGACACAAGTCCTAGGAAAATTTTAGAGAATGAACACCTCATTCATGCTATCAATATTCATTTCGAGGAAGAAAAACCCCTTAGAATGTAGCATCTAAGGAAAATTTAAGCAGAACCAAAACCCTGAGACATTGCATCTAACCAAAAGGTGCACATTAAGTCTAGAGAATATTAAAAAATGAATAGAATAGAAATCACATTCTCAATACAAATTCAAATAAGTATACTCACTTTTCAATGTCTTGTCATTTGCCTTGGCAAAGGCAGGTGGTCTTCCATTAATGAAATCCACTTGCCCTAGCAAAGGCAATTTGTCTTTTTATTGATTTCCATGGTTAACCTCATTTTCCTTGGTTTTTTAATTTAAGATTTCAATGTACTCGTATTCAAGATGTCAACAATCTACCTAGGAGATTAAAGTAGGATTAAACTTTTGGCAAAATGGTCAGTGCTCCCCTCAAGATTCGTGACAAGGGACTAACAGCCTCTTGTGAGATCCATATCTCTACAGTTTGTATCAGACATTGATAGATCGATCTTTTGACTCAACAAAAAACTACGCCAACAAATAGTATCAGTGCCTAGTTCCTCCGAGGAAGCTTAAACACTTGAGGAAGATTTGGGAGATTGATTTTATGGATTTTAATTTTTTGAGACAACTCAATGTGGCACTTAAGGATCTTGATGCAACTAGAAATGAGATTTGTACCTTGAAGAAGAACCTGAATGCTATTGATGAATTCATTAGTGAGCTGAAGGATCAAGCAAGTATTTGTAGAGAAAAGAGGAAGGAATTAATGGACAAGTTGAAGGACAAAGAAGATTAGATCATGGAATACCAGGACAAAGCTGATGAGGCTAACAAGATTGAGAGAGAGAATGTTTCTTTGAAGAATGAGATGCAATCTATTGTGATGAGATTGACTAAGAAAATTGAGGACCGGAAGAATAATGAAGAGAATCTGGCACAATCACTGAAGGAAATACCTGATGAATGCTTCAGGCTTACCTATGAGAATGATCAATTGAAGCTTGAGTCAACACAATCAAGGAATAATGATCAAGAACTTGAAAGATAGATTGCTACCTTGAGGGATGAATCTTTCTACTGCCAATGAATACAAAGAAAAATTCAAAGCTAGTTAAGAAAGGCTTGATGAGATGCAGGAAAGTTAGAGAGATGGAAATGACATGTGAGGTCTAGGATTTGAGAAAGGTGAATCCTCTAGATTTGGACAAGGCAATGCAAAACTTGATTAGAAGAAGAGCACGGATTCTCTGGTAAGACAACCTAATGCTCATAAATTCAATGGCAGATGTTTTACTTGCAATAAATTTGGTCATATGGCTAGTCAGTGCAGAAGTAGGATGAATAATGGAGTAAACAACATGAACAATGTTCCTACCTTTACCGGTTAGTGTTTCATATGTAATAATTTTGGACACAAGTCAAATGGTATCAAAGCATTGGGTCACAGGTTCGAATCCCCTCGGGTAACACTAAGGAGGAGATTGTTGGCAAAATGGTCAACACTCCACTCAGAATTCGTGACAAGGGACTAACCGCCTCCCATGTGATCCATATCTCTACAATAAATAATACTAAAGAGACAAGAAGCATCTCAATAAAGCAAGATTTCTTTGCAATCGCTCAAGCATATTAATATTTGCATTACTATTAAATAATTAAATTTAATTTTGAATAATGTTATAAAAATAATATTCAACTATTCAAATGTGATTGTTCAACTCTCCATACGTTTGACTAGATAAACTGAATTTGTGGATTTCATTTTATTAAAACAAACTAGCATAAAGGCAACACGCAAGGTTAAGTGCATATTGAAAGCATAAAATATTATTAATTATAGGCAGAACATAGAGAAATAATACACAAACAAAACAAGTTACATGGTTCACCAATAATTAGTTATATTGCACAAAAAGAAGGCACATGTTTATTTTATTATCCACATAACTTCAAATAGTTAACTTCCTATTATTCATAAATATCCACTAAATAGTTAACTCATTTTTCTCTACCAGAAAACCACACACTTCTCCCTAACATCTAGCACTAAAATGCCAAATATTGTTCATAAATCTCATAGAAAACTCAAAATAGTTAAACCAATTCTCCAATTTGTTTTCAATTTGGTTGATGTAATTGAATTTATTGTTAATGTTATACAAAGGAAATGTTTTTATGCATCGATCATTAAAAAAAAAAAAAATATAGTTTAATTTACAAGCACTGAGTTTCCAAATCTCTCAAAATGTATTTTAAGCAAACTCAACAAATTTATTTGAATTTTGAACCAAACTACTATCTACTACAGTTTTGCATCAGTAAATTAAATAAATTAACATGATAAATATTACATTACAATTTATCTATAAATTGAGGCATAATCCATATTCTCCAACAACTACATATTCCAAGCCCTTTACACCTCAATACCTAATAATCATATATCCCTTTTTGTTAATAAAATATCTCTAGAATATGATGGTTGTTGAATAAGAGAGAGAACTAGAGCATCATAAGTTTTGTTAAAAAGCAACTAGAACATGTATTTAACATATAATCTATAGTTAAAAATATGCAAATAGCTCTAGAGGAACAAGTGTTTACATTAAATTTGAGAATTTAATGACAAATTTTGGTTTTGGATAGCAAGTCTTCCTCCTGGAATCTTGCACCTAAAATCATTAAACCTTTTTCTGATTTTCTTTTGTTGAGCATTTCTACCTCTACCATAAAAATTGAATAAATAGGTCGGTGATCGGAGAACTTGATTCTCCACAGACATAAGAGAGTTGCCTTAAGCCTTTACCATACCAAAGTATATGTTCACACCTAAAAAATAAACAATGATTAAACTCATAAGTAAATATAAATTGAATGTTTAAATCCTATATTGAAATAGTAACATATATGAGAAAGTTAACTTATTTTTATTTTTGTAGTTTATCCAAACTAAAAGATGATAATCGACCAAGAAAAAAAGTTTGACATGTTGATGTGGAAGCAATCCTTTATGTTTGAGAACATTTTGGGCCTCTAAATTCAACCTTTGCTATCTGTAGATCCCCTTTTTGAGAAAATAAATATGCTCTAAGAAAATAGTTAGATGTTATTCTACAAGTCATAAAGCATTTAAAGGCTTGCACTACTACTTCGGGGTCAATTGCAATTTTTATTATAAGATTTCACATAAACATACATAGAATAATACCATCTCCAATTCTATAATTGACACTCTTCAACCAGTTTCCTATCTTCTAATTGTGTTGAATTTTGGTTTGTAATAGCTTGTTGTGACAGTTGTTGGTATGTTTTGCGGGGATTTTCCATTCATAGCTACTCAGCCTCTGGGTTTTGTTAGGAATTTTGTTGGTTTGGTGTTTTTTTTCTTTTCAAAGTGTGACAAGTGATCTAGGAATGTTAGAAGGTCAGAGGTATTAGAGTTGGTGATGGTGTTGATTGTTCTTTTATTTCAATGATTCTGAGGTGTGATATACTTTGCATTTAGTGGTGTATTTATTTTTTATCATAAATAAAGGAAACAATGGCTTATCCTCTACTTGGTGTAACCTGAACATGTTTTCTTCCACATTTAATTTTTGCATCTCATCTTGTTGTTATTTATAGTCTCGAGTATGATTGCAAGAATAGAGTGTTCTCTTGGAGTTGATGTGTGTGGAAGAGTATATGTTTTCTTGAGTCTAAATTGCAGGAGCATAGGCTTATCTTCATTTGTTTTGGTATCAAAGCAGTATGTGATGGCTTGAAGAGAAAAACAAAATTCTACACAAGCCAAGAAGTGAGTTGAAGGTATGCTTTGAAACTAAAAGTGCAAATGACTTGAAGAGCACAGTACAACAAAGAATTGTTGAGATGCAACCACCAAGGCTAAAAGCCACCTCAAGAGATAGATGTTGATTTGAAGTAAACACTGGAAGAACTTGATAGTAATTCTCATTTGATGGAGAGGGCTAGTGAACTATGGGAGTGTGAACAAGATAAGAGATAATGCTTCAAGAATGTCATCAAGAGTTCGGTTAAAGGTGACAACCTAACTCAATTTGAGAGCATTTTAACGAAGAAGGATTGGAACAATGATAAAGTTCTAGGTATGTGGGTGGTATTAGTAGCAATTATTTGGTCATCTCCATGCTAAAAAGTTCACGTAGATTTGCCTGCCAAACCAGATGGTGGGATTCGACACTAGACTTGTGACCTTGGAAGTGCATGGGTTGAAATTTTTTGTGGTGATCCAGATTATGCCAAGAAATTTCAAGTGAATACTTTGAAGACATGACTACTGGAAGGCCTGAGCCCCTCATACTAGTGGCAATGAAATTCAATATGAATTTTACCAAATTCGATTCTTCTAATCCGTGAGGTTCAAAAAAATTCAAGGGGGGTGGATGTTGTAACCACCCTCCTTATGGCCAGGCCTCCCACTCTTCTACCATTTTCCTATCTTTAAATTATGTTGAATTTTGGTTTGTAATGAATTATCATGGTAGCTATTGTGGTGTTAGTAGCTAACCGATCTTTGGGTTTTAGGAGGAGTTTTGTTGGTTTGGTGTAGTTTTCCTTTTTAGGATTTGACAAGTGATCTAGGAATAATAGAAGGTCAGAGGTATTCGAGTTGGTGATGAATCTGAGTAGTGATATTGTTTTCATTCGATATTTCTAAGGCTTTTTATATTGTGTGTTTAGTTTTGTATTTGTTCCTAATCATGGCTAAAGGAAATTGTGCCATGTTTTTTTGTTCTTGTATCAAATTGTAGATAAAAATAAGTCCCCTAAATTTCTCATCCACACATGCTATCAAAACTGAATCCAAATCCCACAACAGTTTCCATGAAACCAAAAAAATAGAAGATCCTATTGAAACCCTAGAGCAGTAATGAGAATTTCAATAAAGGAAAGCCCATCAAACTTTGGAGCGAGCTTATCTTATTCAATTCCTCACATGGGTGTCTCTCTAAATTGTCCATTTCCCCCCCACAACATAGATCCAACATAAATTCTTCTACCCACAAAACTAATTTTAAAACCACGTAGAATTGATTGGTAAAAAGACCTCCATGCAAAACTCAGAGTTGCAAACTCACCCTTGTTGAAGACAAAGAACTGATCTGAATGTCGAGTGTTTGTGCTGGAAAATCCAAGGCAGTACTATACAAAGTATTAGATGTGCCATGCTGAATGATATGCAGGGCATGTGTTCACTACTAGCGAGGTACATGGGGAGTCACAACCATTTCCAACACAACGCCAACAACTGCCATAACACTTCAAAAAGCATAGATATGATGGGGAAATATTTTTTAAATGCCATCACCAGTTATTTTTTTTTGATGCCGTCAAGTCTCCCAGCCAATAGCATGAGACAATTTCCTGATGGCAGGTTAACCCCACCAAGGGATTGCCTATCGACAAATTAGCAAATTTATATGATAATATATATATTTTTATTTCTTCCACTCTATGTTGTAGCATTGTGTATATGTGTTAAGTAGACATTCCAAATGCTTGAATATGATTCCCTTCCCAATATATACATTTCAAATGCTTGAATATGATTCCCTTCCTAATGATTCTGATAACTGCATTTATAATTTATTAAAATTTAACTTTGATTAAATAAAAATAAAAATAAATTGGTTCTCAGTCCTACTTGAGTTCTCCCAACACTATCAACAACAATACAAAGTGGTCACACCTACTTCCTACTCCAACATAATAAAAAAATCAAAACTTAAGCACCCCTTTAGTTGGATTGTTCATGTACAAGTATGGTCATTTAAACATTAACCCTATTTGAAGTTTAACATTAAATAAACGCAAACCCTAATTGAATCTTAACACCAACAATAACTTGTAATTATTGAACCTTTACTCCAATTAAGCTCTAATTCTAAACATAAGTGAATATTAACCATTTATAACTTGCAATTTAATTTTAATTAAAAAAATACATATATTAAACATTTTAACCTTATTTGAAATGTCAATCTAGGTAAACCCAATCCCTAACCTCAATAATAGGACAAAGTTTATAAATTTAATATGAAATTTTCTCTTTATTAATTGGTAGTATTAAATAAAAATTTAAAAATATCATAACTAATATTAGAAAAATACAAATATAATTGAGGCTCTATTGTTTAAAAAATCAAATTAAATTAAAAATAAGAATTATATTTTTGAAATCATGCCCACCAAATTTGTCTCACGTTTCGATTCTTCTCAGACCAATTTTTTTTTATCGTAATATGTATTTCAATAACTGATTTAATGTGTTGCAAAATACTATTGTTGTTTTTTATTGGGTCGGGAAAGTTCTTATTATATGACAATTTGTGTTGAATTATACTTAGCACAACTGACAACCAGCGTAAGCCAAGATAGGTCATCAACCTCCCGGGGAGTTCATTGGGAGGTATATATAAACAATGGGTGGTTGTTGTAGAGATGAAGAAGAGGCTGATGTGATCTTTCCTATCCATGGGCTGAATGATCGAAGGTTATTGGGCTTAAGCTTCCATTAATTACATACATTTTGTAGTTAGTGTAGTTATTAGTCATCACATGGAAGTAGCCTTGTCGACATATGTTGTTATTTAGTATTCACACTTTACTAGTAGTTTTAAGTCTAAGTTTAGGATGAAAGGGCACATAAAGAAGATCAAAACACCAATGAAAATAAGACCTTTAGTTTAAACTTCAAACCTTGGCATGCATTGTATGAGGCCTTCTTTGAAATGCTCATAGGTTACTATCACTTATATAATTGTGTTTGGTTTGTAGCTATTTAGATGGTCAAGTAGTACCACCTATTGATATTATGAAACCCTAAAGTAATTTTTTTAAAATAAAAAGAAAAAAAAAATATATACAATTCATTGAGATTTAAAATTTTGTTAGCTCATAGAGTCCATATTGCCCTCTCTTGGATTGTTGTAGTACTTGACCCAATTTTATTTGTACAAAAATTTCTTGCCAATTGGCAACCCTACAAATCTTGAAAATTGTAGTCCACTAAAGTAGCTAAGGTTACACACAAACAAGTCAAAATGATTCATCCCTTAAATATTGGATTGTTGAACACAACACATGACTATCTCTGCAATAATGAAACATGAAATAGTAAAACATAATACATAAGCTAACACTATATTTACATGGAAAGCCTTATGCAACAAAAATCACAATGAGAATCACACTCACAAATAATTGATTATAAGGTTTTACAAGTTAAATTTTAATTAATAATTTATTAATTACTTCTTTTTTTTTATTATTAGTTTAATAATCTTGAAAAACAACTTAATTTTTATTAATTATTAAGTATAAATAATTTTTTATTATTAAATTTATTTTTGAAACTTAGAATTGAAAAACTTTTTAATTTACTCTTATTATTTGTAATTAAATTTTTTGTTTTAATAATTATTATCAAAAAATATTTTTATTAAATATAAATTACAAAGAATTTATTATTCTTAAATTTATTTTTAAAACTTAAAATCAATTTTTTAAAAAATTTATCCTTATTCTTTTTTATATTAAAAATAGAGTAATAAAAAAGAGAAGAAACAGCCCGAAGAAGTCCCAAGAAGAAATCAGCTCCGGAGTCAAGCCTCACACGGAGAGAGTGTCACAACCAAAAAAACTGAGTATATAAGTTACATTACATATGGAACCAATATTTACAAAAGAGCAGAAACTTGAAAGAGATTAATAAAGTAAATCTTCAAACTGATCCACCCACGCAGTCCATCCAAGAGGCCCTTCCATCCAAGCTATGCTTTTATTGGCTTAGATTTGAGCAATCTTTTTTATCTGATCATCAGTTGCACTTTTGTTTTTGGTTATCTCCTTGTGTAATTTTTTCACCGTTTTGTTGAAGAGAGCCAAGTTGTTCATGTGCCTACGGTAATCGTACCCGTCTTTCATTTCAAACACGAACATTGTGGAGTGTCCCATTTTGAGGAATCTGATAAGTTTTTCCTTCTCGATCATCACTGTGATACAAACCTGCGAGGAAATTTTAAGAAGGGTGAGTTTTAAGAACAACTCAGTAAGAGATCTATGCACACCTTGAAACCTTTCTTCGTTTCTACATTTCCAAAGCTGTATCCTTATTCTTTGTAATTAAATTTTTCATTATTAATAATTATTATCTAAAAATGTTTTTACTAAATATAAATTAAGAATAGAAATAAATTAATTTTTAATAATGATCAATTATGAATAATTTATTAGTAATAAATTAATTTTTAATAATGATCGATTATGAATAATTTATTAGTAATAAATTTATTTATAAAATTTTAATTTGAAAAACGTTTTAATTATTTTTAGCAATATTAATTTTTGAAACTTAAAATTTAAAAAATAGGTGAAAAAAAAGACATGCATTTTTGTAAAACATAATGAAAGTTCTGATTAATATTATAAGTGAAAGATACTTTATAAAGTTTTTTAAAAATTTAAAACTCAAGTTGTAAAGCATAATGAAAGTTTTTATTCATTAGCCTTTACCCGTTTAACGTGTCTGTTGTCGTTCACGTCCACCAGACTTTTTCCGTTTCCGTTTTGTATGTCTTTATGTTAAACGGTTTTCATGGCTGCAAAAAAATTGATATGCTTTTGTATACCGTTAAAATTCAAGACGCGATCATAAAATACTGACAAACCAAAAAAAACCCGGCGTGAAACAACTTTCCGATGGCGGGGGTACCCCCACAGGGGATAGCCTATCGGCTAATTAATTTATAGTGATAATTGAAAGATAAAATGGTAATAGAGTGATTGCAAAGAAGACTGTTTAGTTCTATGGAAGATGTGAGGAAATGTGTTTGATGTGACATTGGCTCAAATGATCCATTGAAGGGAAATATGTAACTTAATTTTGTTCTCTCAGAGATGTTGGATAGACATGCGCCTTTTTCCTAGTCAGATTGGTTCTAGGGCATATTCCATAAGAATGCATATGTCCTCTAAGACAATTCGCAGTGTTTGTGAATATTAAAGAGATTAATGAATAACAAATTACAGATTCTTACATTGACTGTTTTAATAGAACCAATTTTATAGTTTTGCCAATAATTAGTTGTCAATATGCAAGCATGTAAGAGTCTTAGACATTGATTTTGATGTTAAATTTAATTTTTGGTAAGTCTTCCTATATTAATGATTCTTGAAGTGCTATAATGATAAGATGTTTTAGGAGCCAATTAATGTGCAAATATATGTCTTTAAATATTAAGACAAATAAATCATCCTTTTAATGTACATATGTCAACTTGCAATAATGATTAGAAAAAGATAGGAGTCAATAGTTTGGTGGTCAAATTTGCATGGATGGGATGATTGTCATGTGTATAAAAATGAATAAATGCACATAATATGTAGATTTCAAGGTAGGTATCAAGTGGGTGAAAATCAGACTCAATAGTGAGATGAATTTGTGGGAATGCATTTAAAGATAAGTTGTATATGTTAAATGTCAAGAAATGTATGAGGAAATTGAGTAAATGAAGGTGGGTGGACATCATTGAAGGAAACAAACTTAACACAAATGTGTGGTATATGTCACTAAGTAATTGCATTAATAAATTAATTTAAAATGTATAAAAAAATAAATAGGAACTAACATGAGTACGAGAATTTAACCATCAAAGTTTTCTTGCAATTTGAGATGCACATAAATATTGAAATGATTATCTATCTCATAGTATATAAACACTCACAAAACATGGATCTAAATTAAATATTTAGACCTAACAATGATATTAGTTTGGATAAATAAAAAATCCTTACTAAGTAACTTTGTGTGTTCATCATTTGTGTTGTGAATTCTTAATTAACTAATTAAGAAATTGAAAAGTAGGTTCAAATGAGAATTAGTAAGATTAGAAAATTTTCCTTATGGAAAAATAGAAATTTCATTTTCTTTGATCAATAGATTAATTTGGGTATGGTGATGAATTTTGTGTAGGCATATGTGACTATCTACAATTTGAATATACTATATCAAAATTTCACTTTCACTTTCTATCATTCATAAGAACCAAATTTTTAAGAATTTGAAGATGATTTGAAATATTATGTTTTTAGATTTTTTATTTAGATTCTAAACATGTATATTTAAAAAAAAAAAAAAAATTTTTTTTGTAAGAAAATTAATTAAATAGGTCATGTCCCCTCTCTTCCTTTCAATTGATTCTCTAATTTCACTAGCATCTTTTATGATTTCTTTTGTCTATGAATTGGTAATGGATTTGACACCATGTACAAGGAATTCACCTTTGGCTCCATGATGGGTGAATAGAGATGGAGTTTCTTCATTGACATAGTATATCATGCCTCTTATGGTTGAAATTGTACTTCCATCTCATAGCTCTCTTATAAATGTGGTGATAAAAATGCTTCTATAAATACATGTTCTACCTTTCAAAGTTCTACCTTTCAATTTCAATAGATACTAAATGGGTAAAGGGAAGTACTCTAGGTAATGGTTTCTCATCTAATTTTTTTTTGTATGATTGGAACAAATAAAAGATATTTATTTCTGTTAGAGTTATCTTGTATTAGCTAATAATTATTTATTTAACCATTAGTCTATTATACTCTATGCTTAAGCTAAACTATTTAATAAATATTGTAGGTATTTAATGATTATTCTAATTATTAAATACTCATTATCCCTTTAGGGTTTCTTTAGGGTTGCTAATATCCTTTTATAAGGATTTTATTATACTTTTTCATTTTAATCTGATTCCCTCTCTAAATGATAATCTTTTTCTTCAGAGTCATTATTGTTTTTTGCTTCCATTCTTCTCTTGTGACATGTATTTTGCTTCCAGGTGTTCTTGGATCTCTGAAGTTGTATTTTCTCAGCCTCTTCATGGTATCAGAGCCTACATCTACTATTGCTTGTTCCTGATTTTTTAGAAGATTTTTTGGATGTTAGGGTTTCAGTTTTTTCAAAGCTTTTTTATTGGATCTAGGGTAGCTGTTTTGTTTTTTTTTATCATTTTGGGCTCAAACGGACTGCACCGTTGAGCTTAGAATGCCCTGAAACTCAATTTCCATATAAAATTTATCAAATTTCGACAAATTTGGGTTCTAGACATTTTTGGCACGAATTTGAAGAAATTCATAAAAAAAATCATTAAATTTTTAGAGAAGTTTGGGCCAAGAAAAATACCTCACCATTGGCTTTCGAAGGGCGTTTCTAGTCATTTTGATTTATAATTCAACCTATTTCAATGACAAGGGCATTTGGGTAATGATTTTTTCATTGGCATGCATTAAAAGGCACACAAATCTATACGTCTATACCTGCAAATGTGTCAAAAAAATTTCGTCAAAAAAAAAAAAAAGAACAAAATTAATTTTTAAATTTTTTTCACCCTCTTTATGCCCTAAAAGATCGGTTTTTTTTCTTTTCGTTGTAACTTGGTCATACGGAGGCACTTTTTCAAAAATTTTATATGGTTGGAAAGCTCTTTTCGAGCTCTCTTTAGATCTAGATGTTTGATATTTTGATTTTTCTTTTCTGATGGTATTTTTTTTTTTTCAAAGCTAGAAGTTCCTTTTTGCACTCTGCGAGACATAACTTGAGCATCCAAACTCCATTTTTTGAAAACTTTATATAGTTGGAAAGCTTGTTCTGTGCACTTTCCAGTCATATGAGATTGTTTCCATATTCTGCTCCAAGTATATTTTATTCCTTTTTTTTTTCTTTTCTTTTCAATACTCTCGTGAATATCTTGGATGTTTCAGGTCCTTGGATCTCTTTCTTTGAGTACGATGTCTTGTCTTTGGTTGCTCTTTCTTTATTTCCAGCCTTATGTCTCTTCTGATCATTGTAGATATTTTTTTGTAAGCATTTTCTTTATGCAAACACATTGAGATAAAGTGTCAGTATGCATTGTATACTTGGGATCTTGCTCATCTTCTGTCTTATTGTACATGCACTACATTATAAAGTGCCATGGGGGGTTCATGTTTTCCTTTGTTTGCCATCTACCTTTGTCACGTGAGTGTTCCTTCCATGCCATTAGCATCATGATGTGTGCCAAGTGAGGATTCATTCCACAACAATATGTACTTTCTCTACACCTTCGATGTTCTTGGTTCTTCATCATGCAGTTCTTGTTGGTCATCCTTTTCAGTGAACCTGTCCCTCACCCTTGTCTACATTATTGGGGGGTTTCTCATGTTGTTCTAATGCTTCCTTGGTTCGTTGGATAAGCTCTTTAGGCTTTGGTGTTTTATGCCATCTGTATCTTCGAGTTCAGTTATTTGCCTTTGTTTGCCATCTGATTTGAGTAGTGTTATTTGAGGGCACTCATGTAGATTACAGTCTTCTCTACCTAATCATAGTCTATTTCAATGAAGGTTCTTCAGTTCAATAGTTATTCTTTGATAGTTTTTGCAGGTTCTTCATGCTCCAGTGATTCTTCTACTCTACTCTTGTTCCTATCTTTTTGAAACATTCCTATTTGGGGGCTTCTTCAGTCCTTCACTTGCCTTTTTCACCTTTTTTTGGAGTAGATTTTTTTCCCACGTGGTTTTCTCTACTTCTCCAATTAATAGAGATTTGGTTGTGATTGGGTACCTCATCAGGCCTTGTTGCTGAGACCCAAATTTGCCTTCTTCATGTAGTTGCATTTTGCTTTCATGCATTTAGTTTTTTAGTTACTCCCTAAGTTCATCTAAAGGGGGGTGTTAGAGTTATCTTGTATTAGATAATAATTATTTATTTAATTATTAGTCTATTATACTCTATGCTTAAGCTAAACTTAGGCATTTAATAATTATTCTAATTATTAAATAATCATTATCCCTTTTGTGTTTTTTTAGGGTTACACATATTTAGGGTTGGACACCTTTAGGGTTGCTAATATCATTTTATAGGGATTACTGCATTGTACTTTTTCATTTCAATCTGAATCCCTCTCTGAATGATAATATTCTTCTTCAAAGCCATTATTTTTTTTTTGCCTCCATTCTTCTCTTGTGACACGTACTTTGCTTGCAGGTGTTCTTGGGATCTCTGAAGTTGTATTTTCTCAACTTCTTCAATTTATTATGCTAGAATTGCTCCAATGGAGATTAAGGGGAAGGAAGTGATTCATAGCTATAATTTCTTTATGAGAAAGGTTTTGATTTGTATATTTTTCCAATGAAACTCTCTTCCCAATCTACATCAATTGATTTTTGAGCATTCAAATCATCTCTTTCCAAGAAAAGATGAAGCTTTATCACTCTTTTGAAGGTTTTTGGTGGTATTCTTTGATTCAGCTAAACATTAAAAGGTTGTGTGATCTATTGGAGATTAGGTGTGGGATTTGGATCTTCTCTTGATTCATCCTTGGTCACCCTCTTTCAATCCCTAAAAATTATAACTGTAATTATAATTTATTTATTATTCTTGATATAAAAATTTGGTTTCAAAGTTTTTGCTTATGTTCCAAGAATTAAATTATTTTTTTGTTATTTAAGAATTGATTTAAAAAATCATTTATCTAATCATTTATCTTCCTATTTTAAAAAATTCAATGTTTTAATATGCAACTGAATTTTTGCAAGTCAATTTTATTTTATTTTATTTTAACTAAAAGTAATAAATTTTTTTTTTAATGAATTTAGTAATTAAATTTACACAATTTTCATTATTAGAATATGTTAGAAAATAATGGAGAACATAATAGACCTCCGCCACCATAATGTAGAGATTTATTTAGATTTTACTTGTAGACAAGAAATTATTTTATGGAGATCTTATTAGTGAGCATGTATCTTTTAGTGGTTAACTGATTAGAACAAAGATAACATGATTATTTTTGTAACAAGACAAATTTTAGATGTGCTAGATTTTTTAAATTATTATTATCTCATAGATTTGTACTTTGAATCTACATGTCCATAGTCAAATATGGAAGTGATTAAATAATCAGAGAATGTTAAGTTTTCCTATGTTATCTATTAAGAAAGTTAAAAGTAGAAGGAAAAGGTTAAGCTTGAAGAAAAATGAGAATAGATAATGAGATAGACTATTCAATATATATATATATATAGTTTGGAGACGGTAGTCTTATATAAAAAAACTTAATAAAAAGTTAATAGATTAAATATATTATTATTGATATTTTTTAAAGTCATTTTAGACATGTAAACTTGTTGAAATTGATAGCCTACTATACTTAATTTTTTTTTTCAATATATCTATTTAAAAAAAATAAATTATTAAATTTATGAAATTCTTCTTAAAAATATTAATAAATGGTTGACAATTTTGATTAAAAAACATCAATACATACTAACAATAAAACTATTTTTCCCTCACCATTCAGCTGCATACCTTAGAGTTAGGCCTCCAAAACAACCCGTTTCATTCACATGGTTGGTCAAGTTGTGCAAGATAGGGAAGCCCTTAGGAAGCATCAATAGGTTAAGATCCATGGGGCTATGGTTAGGGCTCGTACTCATTGGCTCCAATATAGGGAAAAAGGCTCAAAGTTCTTTTTTAATCTTTTGAAGGATAAATAATCTAAGGAGAAGATTGATAGTTTAGTTGATGATAACAAGGAAATCATAGATCTTCCTAGTATTAGGGAAGCATTTGAATTGTTTTTATAAAAACCTCTTTACTTCTGAAGACAATGCCAATGCTAAAGACATTAGGGAAAAATGCAGAGCCATGATCCCTAATAGAATCTCCTCTGAAGATTCCCTCCTCCTCAATCAAAGGGTCTTTGTTGAGGAGATCATTGATGCTATCAATTCCTTGAAACCCGACAAAGCCCCAAGCCCTTATGGCCTCCCTATTGAATTTTATAAAGCCAATGTGGAGTGGATTGCCAATGACCTCCACAATGTTTACTCTGAAGCTTTTGCTAATGGCACCCTTGGTCCTGATATTAAAAAATGGATCATCAAGATGATTCCCAAAGATGGTGATAGGGCCTTGATCAAGAATTGGAGACCTATCACCCTCCTTAATGTTTCTTACAAAATTCTAGCTAAAGTTATGGCCCTTCACCTTGAAAAGATCCTCCCTAAATTCATCTGCCCTACCCAAACTGGTTTTATCAAGGGAAAATACATCCTTGACAACCTCATTACGAGCTGGGAAGCCATGGATTGGGCTAGGGCCTCTAACCAGGACATTGCTATGTTTCTTCTTGATTTTGAAAAGGTCTACGACCATGTGGAGTGGGATTTTATTATCATGATGTTGCAAGCTTTTGGTTTTCCAGATAATTTCTGTAATTATGTTAAGGTCCTTTTGCAAGATGCCTTGGTTCAACTTGAGGTTAATGGTACCCTATCCCACAATATCCAACTTGGTAGATTGATTAGACAAGGCCATCCGCTTGCCCTTGCCCTGTTTGTTATAGCTTTCGATGCTCTATATTATCTCCTTAGGGATAACTCTCTCTCCCCTTGTGTTAGAGGGGTTAGGCTCCTTGATGACTCCAGCCTTCTCAATATCTAGTTTGCAGATGACACTGCCCTATTCCTTGAGCTCTCACCCTAGAATATTGACCTCCTTGTTCAAAAGCTTAAAATATTTGGTTTAATTTATGGAGCTAAAATCTCCCTTGCTAAGTCTATTCTCCTTGGTTGGAAAGAAAAACATCCTAACTGGCTTAGTCCCTATGAGTTTCAGTGGGGAGGCCCCAAAAAAATTGTCCACTACCTTGGTATTCCTTTTTTTGTTTCACCCTCTACTAAGGAGATGTGGGAGTGAGTCAAAAGTAAGATTGACAAGAGGCTGCATGAATGGAATAATAGGTTCCTTTCTCTTGGTGAAAGAATCCAAGTTTCCAAAAGGTTCTTTCTTTCTATAGTGTGTATTACTCCTCTACTTGGATGTTTAATAATTACCAAATCCTTGATATCCAAAAGACTATTAGGTAGTTCCTTTGGTCTAATGGAAAGGGTGGCAAAAAGATGCATGTTGTTAAGTGGAATTGGTGTCATATGGATAAGAAAATTGGTGGCCTTGGGTTAAAAGATCTCAAAACTCAAGGCATTGCCCTCACTGCGAAGTGGATTTTTCATGCCTTGGATGGTATGGAACCTTGGAAAGTCTTGATTAGAAACAATATTGAGAGAGGTTTCCCTAAGATTGATAAGTCTTGGAAAGGCCTCCCCCTTGCTGATCTGGTGGTGGGTAGTTTTCCTATTTCCGTGCAAGGCTCATGTGTCTTTAAATCCATCTGGAAAGCCTGGGAACATGTTAGACATCTTATTTTTAGTTGTAGTGTTAGAAAAAATGGTGTTCTCCATGGAGAAAGATCGATTTGGTGGAACCTTTATCCTAATAATAAGCCCTTAGCTCTCACTCAAGGCTGTTTTGCCAAGCTATGGGATAAATTTGGTATAAGATATTTGATGGATTTATTTGAAAACAATGCTATCATCAGTTGGGATGTGCTTAGCTCTTCTTATAGCCTTCCACCTACCCAAAAGAAAACCTACCTTATGATTAAAAGAGCTTGTGAGAACCTTGCCCCGCTTCTCACTACTGATGTTGACTCGGACAAATTCCTTACTTTCAATGGACAGGATGACTCTCCCCTGCCAAAGATTAAAACCCGCAACATCTATGACTTGATTTCTAATGATGATTCTATTATTAACCATGTTAATATGTTCTGGTATTTGGATTTGTCTATTAATTCTTGGCAAAAATGTTTTCTTCATCTTTGGAAAATCCCGATTCCTCCTAAAGTGCAATGTTTTAAATGGCAACTCATTTTAGACAGACTTCCCTTGGGAAAAGATCCTCTTAATGCTGACATATGTTCCATTTGTAGACTTCTTGATACTTGTAGGCACATATTCTTTGACTGCACTTTTTCTAGGGAGGTTTGGTTAATGTTTGGTTTCTATATTCCTAATCATGTGACTATTTTTGACATTGTTTTTGGTTATATCTCTGGGCTTAAGAAAGATGCTAATCTATTCTGGTTTATTTTATCTTCCTATATCCTTTGGTTCATTTGGAAGAAGAGAAATGAAGATAGATTTCATGGCATTGACAAAGGTCGTACTGAGTCTTTTCGTAGACACCTATTTTAATATTGCTTCTCAGGTTTGCTTCTTGATGAATGTGCAGAGACATAAGCTTCTCAGGTTCCTCAAAGATGGGCATGCAACTATGTTTGTTTATGAAATGAAGGATGGGTACGAGTGGAAGAGGCTCATAGACAACCTAACATCTTTTAAGGAGACTCTCCATAAGTTGCAAGAGGAGATTAACAACAATAAGATACCTACTGCTGATCGCATCACCATGCTTTCTCAAATCCAAAATCATAAGAAGATGATCTTGATGGAAGGGGCTAAGGGTTGGACTAGTTGGGTCAAATCCTTCATCCACATTTTACATTAGTTCTTTGCTATCTTTTCTTTCTCTACTGTTACTTTTTGGGTCTTGGACTCTTCAGTGATGTACTTTTGATACTCTCCTCTATGACTTTGGTGGTTGAGGCTTAGACTCCCTTGATTCCACCTCTTGTAATTTTTTACTCTTGATTTTTAATACAAAAAATAAAACTATTTATACACAAAATAAAAATATTAAAATTGTCTTAGTTAAATCTAAATATGTTAAAAATTCTAACAATTTAACAATGAAGTGCTACGTTAAACAAGGATCAAACACGCACCCTCCAGATCTTCAGCCTGATGTTGTCCCAACTGAGATATATCCAATAGGTGCTTGTAACTATATCATGGCCACCAAGTACATATTTCACTGCATATGTCTATTTTTTGAGACTTGCTCTACACAAACACTAACAATAATGGTATCCAGTTATATTAGGAAAGGGACATTTCATTTACATATATATCCCTTTAAAAGACATGAACATTACCTATGTACCATATAGGTCACATTACTACATGATGTAAGAGAGTGCATGCAGGTAACCTTCGAATACGAGGAAAGCATTTACACATTTCTGAATTAGAATTGAATTGGTTGTGATATAATAGTTTTGGGTGTGGAATAAATTACTATGTGAATGAATCATTAATACATTCCTTCACTACATATATTCACTATTTCTTTCAATAAAGTATTTCTAAGGAAGTTTATATTGACTTTTGGACACAAGAATTATTATTTCAAGGTACTTGAAAGTGGGATTGGTAACATTAATATTATTATAAAAATATATTGGTAATATATAATGTTGATCTAATCAGGTATATATTAATATTATTAAAGAATAAGCATGATGCATATGTTGATATCTCTTGATATCTTCTGGTCCATTAGTTATAATCAATCTTGAGACATTTCACATGGACCACCTTGCATGAGTTATGCCTCTATTCTTAACTTTACTGTCCTCATACTTTCCTTAGCCAGTTATCCTAATGGAAAAAACTAAAAATTGATTAAATACAAAATTTTTGAGGTTTTTAACTTTCACTTCCATTCATTCTCTAGTATGCAATTAAAGATCACTTGCATTCAAATGATTGTATCCTATATAAATCTAATAGGATTGGTACAAATATTGAAAAGAATAATTCTATATTATCAAATTTAAACAAAATAATTCATAATGAACATTTCAATTCTAAAATCATGAGAATATTACCTCATAATAAAAATTGATCTAAAAAAATTCAAATTGTCTTCTACTTTGTCCAATCAACAAAACAGTGGTCAAATGGTGATGGAATATGTAAAATATGCATTTGTGAAATTTCAACAACATGAAAAGGCATTTCTTTATCATAAATAGAGTAGAAAGTAGATAGAATAGAAAAATGTGGGCCTAAATCATGAGTCAAATACACCTTTTTACAATTTTTAAGTCAAAGCTATTTGGCAAGCACCAAATCTGTGTTTGCATTGTGTTGTCATTAATGTCATTGGTATGAAATGACTACCGATATGAGTTATGTATGTCCAACACTGTCAAGGAGGAGTACAGGTTGAGATATATTTGATATCATCTTGTGTTTTAGGACAACGGTAAGATAAGGATGAATGATCACTGGAGTCACTAGTACACAAGTTAGTGCCTGACTTGTGTGGACGGAATGGTAAGGTGATCGATGTACAAGCTAGATGGCCAAGGCAGTTGACCTATTGTTTGTGATGAAGGGGCAAAATGTTAGCTAAATCACATCGACACTAGAAGAGAAGAATGCGCAAGTCACTGGCATGCAGTAAGGTTGCAGAACAATAGGACTCCCATTGGATGAAGATGCAGTCATCAAGAGAAGGCAAGACTGAGCAGATGCAAATAGAAGAATGTGGTCTAACTGAAGATGGAGTCTAATAAAGGTTGATGACATAGTGATATCAAGAGTTTTTACTAGCATGTAAGTCCACCGGTAATATGGAAAAGGTGTAGATGCAAAAGACTCCCCATTTGATGAAGATGTGCATAAGGCAAGATAGCAAGAGTGCTGACTGACTGAGTAGTCCACCTGAAGAGAAATAGAGTGCAAGGTTGATGATAGACCGGTTTGAGGGTTTAACCGACAGGGTTAGTAAACCGACAGAAAAGAGGAACCGGTAGAGTGTTTGGTTAGTGATCCTATCTGGATCGACATGGAGAACCAAGCTAGTAGTTGGTCAACATGAATGCCACATGGAGTCAAGGTGATAGATGAAGTGTGCACCGACGAGGTAGTTGCAGAGTTGGTCGACATTAATGGTAGATCTCGTAAATCATGGGATATTTTGCAGAGCTGTTATAGAGGTTTTGTGACTTGAGGTTTGGAGGACAACTGAGAGAGAGCTCAGAATGATTTAGGAGATCAAGGCATATGAAGGAAACCGCAAGATCAATCTTGGTGTTTGACCAAGAGATCAGCTGACAAGGTAAAAAGAAGATTGCCAAAGATAGAAGGTGTGATCAAGAAGGCAAGACAATTCCAATGATGAGAAAACAACTATCTAGGTGATTAGATTGAGCAAGATATGATTGAATTTGGTTTGCCTCAAGGTAAGTGAGGAAACCCTAACCGCTCAAATTTTGAATTAGTTTTTGGCGAGAAAACTACTCTATAAATATGCAAGCCAAAAATAAAGATGGCTGTCGCTAGATGAGAGAGTAGTGTTGCTTAAGAGAAGAAGATAGTGCTGTTGTGAAGGGATCGAGTAATACTTTTGCAAGGAAGTGCAAATCAGTCAAATGCTCAATGAGTATCTGAGAAGAGATTGAGAGTGAGGGTGAACTAGGTTGAAGTGTTCAACTGGTAACAGAGTAGAATCGGTAGTGTTCATATGGGTAGAGTAGAGGTAAAGGAAGCTGCAGAGTAGGTAGACATAGAACTGTCAGAGTGTCGTAGCACTAAAGAGAAGAACAGTGAGGAAGAGATCCAATAGAGTAGAAGGAGAGTAGAGGTGAACCGGTAGAGTTTATCAGCAGTGAAGTAGTAGATGAGAGCAACAAGAGAAGTCTACCGGTGTAGCAGAGAAGGTATCTCACCGGGAGAGTAAGTTATATGAAATGGTTACAAGATTCACTTGTAACAACATAACTACTTTTTTACTTGATGTTTTCATGGTGGTCACTGAGTTGTAGCTCGGTGTAGGGGTTGTAGCTCGTTTAGGTTGTAGCCTATAAAGTGTGTAGGGGTTGGTGCTCCTTTGAGTTGAAGCTCATAAATCAGGGGTTGGTGTTCCTTGGGTTGGTGCCCTAAATCAGGGGTTGTAGCTCCTTGGATTGGTGCCCTAAATTGTGTAACATTTTTTCATTGTGAGGCTGGATTGGTCTGTAGACTCCAGCAACATTGCTCACTGAGGTTTTTTCCATCTTGGATTTTCCTCATATATGTTGGTGTTATGTGATGTCCCCTTTTGTGATTGCATTTGTGATTGGTCTCCCCACTAACCTGTAAGTCTATTCTAAGTTAGATCTAATAACCAGTATACTCACATAAGTCAGTTAAAGGGAAAAAGTTTGAGAACCATTGATTCACCCCCCGCCTCTTAGTGGTGTGTTGTGTCTAACTATTGGTATAAGAGTGTAGGTTTCCAGTTAGATGAGCTTTCTCCAGCTCGGTTAGATTTTGGCTTAAGGAAACAATGGTTTGTTTAGTGTCAATCCCTTCTCTTGTGTTTGATGGTTCAAACTATTCTATTTGGAGTTGTAGAATGGAAGTCTTCCTATCCTCTCTAGGGTTTGATGTATGGATGTCGGTTGTTAATGGTGTCCCTAGGAATGTCAGACCTCCCTCTGGATTTGAAGATGAAAGAAGATGCATATGTAATGAAGAAATCATGAATGTCATATTCAGTGGGCTCATCAGTGATGTTTCCTCATAGGTGGACAGATGTAAATCAACAAAAAGTCTATGGGATAGACTAAAGAAGCTCTATGGAAATGAACCCTGCACCACTAAATCAACTTGTGAGAGTGAGAAAAATAATGTTGAAGATATATGTGAAGATGATAGAGGTAGTTCAGATTGTTTCTATAGAATTAGTGATGTGGAAACTCATCTCTTCATGGCCCATGAGACTAACATTGAGAGTCACATATCAAAAGGAGATAATGTAGATAGATCCCACTGGTATGATGTGTTTGACAGTGACACTGAAAAAGAAGGAGGAGAAAAGGTAAACATATCTAGTTGACAAGATCTATTTGGAAATAATGATGAAGAAGAAGAATATGTAGAAGTAGATCTTGAGTGTGAACTCGCAAGTGCTCTAGAAGAGCTTCAAAATCTTAGAAATGGTTTTAAAATCTATAAAAGTTTGGTTTATTTACCACTCAACTAGAAGAGACACAAATATTGATGATGATTTGAAATCAGTCTTGGACTCCAAGGAAAGTGAAAGGGAGAATCTAATAAATGAATACAAGCTATCCAAGAATGTTGCTATAGTAGAGTAGAACCGCCTGACAAAATGCCTTGAGGAATCTGAGAAATGCATCTCAAAGTTGAAGTCTTAGGCAAAGAACACCAAGGTGTGCCACTGTGAAGATCTAGCATCTAGGCTAGAAGTTAAATATAAAGAGTATCAGAAGTTGCTTGGAGAAATGGAGTCTCTCCGAAACAACCCTGAGGAGTGTCAGGATGAGCTCAAGGTAAGAATCTAGTTTGATGATAGAAGTGATGCCTTGGACAAGATGTTCAAGAAGAAGAAGCATGCCAAGGACACTAAAGGATTAAGAAGTGGGGTTGGTGAATGCTCCACCAACAAGAATGTCCCCCACAATGAAATTATGTTTGTCTCCCCTAATGGAGAAAACAAAGGCCAAACCTTCATAGTGAGAAATGCTCCCTAGATGAAAGTTGATCTTAACACAACCGACGAGGAATTGCCTATAAAAAGGGAGATCAGTGTTGCAAGAAGAAGGAACAAAGAAGATCCCAAAGGTAAAGCGAAGATGGGTGAAGACAACTTCATCGGAAGCAAGAAAATGAGGAAGCAACAAATAAGACCTCCTACTAGTAGAGGACAAAGTAATGCTACCACCCATAGGGCTAAGCAAGTGTGGGAAAAAAAGAGACCAGATGGAAGGGCTGCAAAAAATGGACAACCAAGGATCCATTCTTAAAGAAGAAGAAATGGGGATGCTAAACCAGTAAGACCTCCTCATGCATAGAAAAATAAATTTGTAAGTCATATGCCATCCTTTATCGGTTACTACTTTGCATGTAATGCTTATGGCCATAGGGAAGATGAATGTAGAAAGAGGTCTAGAAAGAATAATATAGGATCTCATGGACATCGTGCATATGAAAAAATGTATCCAGGAGTAGATACATGCATGTCCCCTCTCCCGGTTATGCAAATTTTGTTTTTCATAACTACAATTGTTTTGGCCATAGAGAGTTTAAGTGTAGGAAGAGGAACCTACAGTCACATGGTGGTTGGTATAACTATGCTCTGCAGAAAGGTGAATTAAGAGCATATAGAAGTCAGAGACCTGCATGAAACCAAAGGAGAATTGTCCCTGCCAGAGAAAGAGGTCCACCGATTCTAGTTGCTAAACATAACAACATGACCAAGAGAAGATGGTAAAATCAGTATGCCAAGAGATTCCCCAATCATGAAGTTGGGATGGATGTTGTGTGCTATTATAGCACTACTTCTGGTTGTGATGGAGAATCAAGAAATGGAAGGACCCATCAGCATAAGAAGGAAAGACCTTCTCCCAATCCTGAAAAATGGGAAGATGAATGAGACCAAGCAAGTATGGAGGAAGAAGACCATGGACCAGTATTGTGCACTCATTGCACAAGTGTTATCTCCTAAGGCCTAAAGGAGATGCAGGATCTTAGGGGGAGTAATATACTAAATTTATCATTCACCCCCTCATTGGAAGAAGGACACTTGGAAGAGATTGCGTTAACTACACACCTACATATTAGAGTTGAATCACTACTGTTGTATCCATGTATGACAAGATAACAATTGGAATTAGATACAGAGTGACACAATATGTCAGGAGTCATAGGAAGGTGATCCAGTAGTGATAGTGGATCGGTACAGGAAACTGGTATGTGCAGGATGTTACCAACATAAATGCTACTAGGTACTTACAGATTATGTAAGATAATGAAGTTAGAGATCATTGCAATATCCTCGGTAGCATGGAATGTAGAGTTATTGTCTCAGGTGGTATTGGGAAAGACCTGAATGACATATGTTGGCCTAGTGGTTGACCATGCAAGCATGCATGTCTGTGGGCTAACCGGTTAGATTTATGACTTGATTATGATATTGTACAATATTGTGCTCATCCAGGATCATGTCATAGGTTGTTGTGAAATAATGAAGATGAAATATCATTAGATGATCTCACCTGTACAAAATCAACTGGTACATGGAGATGATTGAAGCCCCCAATATTGGACCTGATTGGAGCTGAGAACTTGAGATGTGTGACTCAGGGGGAGTTCAAGTGGTTATGATGCAAAGATAGGATGCTTGAACTTGGAAGAGTAAGTGCATTGACTACCCAAAACTATAAATGATAAAAAGTTACAGTAGGAATACCAAGGAAAATTTCATTGTAAGGGGCATCTACCTGTCATTTGGTTGGTTGTATTCATAGTACAGTCACATTTGATTCCTAAAGAAATTTGGGATCAAATAGGAGGTGATGCAGGTTGACCGGCAGGTGAGTAGTGCTCACTGGCACATCCCTCTGCAATCGAGTAGTTTAACAAATGGTATAAAACTTTCATGCTCAATTGGTGTCAGTTGATGGCTGAGTCATCCATATCAATTTACGTGACTTAAGAAAATGTAACAAAATGCAACAATTGGTATCAAAGAGGGAGAGACATCTGGTAAAGACAAAGGGGGAGAAATAATTTTGTCAGTGACTGGTAAATACAGGGAGGAATGATATCCTGACAGTGCCCTTTGTCATTGTTGTCAAAGGGGGAGAAGAATTCTATAGTATACGATATACTACATTTGTTGTCAATCCATGGTTTAGAGAAAGGGGGAGAAGGGGTATGTAGTAAGCTGGATAATACATGAGATGACATCAATGCCAAAGAGGGATATTGTTGGCATTGTTTTATCATTGATGTTGCCGGTATGGAATGACTACCGATATGAGTGGATGTATGTGCAATACTGTCAAGGAGGAGTATAGGTTGAGATATCTTTGATATCATCTTGTGTTACAGGACACAGGTAAGGTAAGGATGAATGACCACTGGAGTCATCAGTACATAGGTTAGTGCTTGACTTATGTGGATGGAATGGTAAGGTGATCGGTGTACAAGATGGATAGCCAAGGTGCTTGAGCTGTTCTTTGTGATGAAGAGGAAAAATGTTACCAAAATCACATCAACACCGAAAGAGAAGAATGAATAGGTCACCGATATGTTGTAAGGTTGTACAACAATAGGACTCCCACCAGATGAAGGTGCAGTCATCAAGAGAAGGCAAGATTGACCAAATGCAAATAGAGGAATGTGGTTTGATTGAAGATGGAGTCTAATAAAGGTTGATGACATAGTGTCATAAAGAGTTTTTACTGATATGTAAGTCCATCGGTAATATGGACAAGGTGTAGATGCAGAAGACTCCCCATTTGATGAATATGTGCATAAGGCAGGTTAGCAAGAGTGCTGGCCGACTGAGTACTCCACCTGAAGAGAAGCAGAGTTCAAGGTTGATGACAGACCAGTTTGAGTGTTTAACCAGTATGGTTAGTAAACCGACAAAAAAGAGGAACCAGTAGAGTGTTTGGTCAGTGATTCTATCTGGACCAGCATGGAGAAGGAAGCTGGCAGTTGGTCGAAATGACATGGAGTCAAGGTGGTGAATTTGTATGTAGTGGTAGATGGAGTGTGCACCAATGAGGTAGTTGTAGAGTTGGTCGACATTAATGGTAGATCTCATAAATCATGGAATGTGTTGCAGAGCCGTTGCAGAGGTTTGTGGCTTGAGGTCTGGAGGACAACTGAGAGACAGCTCAGAATGATTAAGGAGATCGAGGCAGATAAAGAAAACTACAAGATCAATCTTGGTGTTTGACCAAGAAATTAGATGACAATGTAAAAAGCAGATTGCAAAAGATAGAAGGTATGATCAAGAAGGCAAGACAGTGTTGGTGATGAGGAAATAGCTATTTGGGTGATCAGAGCATGCAAGATTTGATTGGATTTGGTTTTCGTCGAGGTAAGTGAGGAAACCCTAACTGCTCAAATTTTGAATTTTTTTTTTTTTGGGAAAACCAGTCTATAAATATGCAAGACAAAAATAGAGATGGTTGTTGCTGGATGAGAGAGTAGTGCTGGTCAAGAGAAGAAGATAGAACTGCTGTGAAGTGATCGAGTGTTACTTCTGCAAGGAAGTGCAAATCAGTCAAATGTTCAACTAGTATCTGAAAATAGATTGAGAGTGGGGGTGAACCAAGTTGAAGTGTTCAACAAGTAGCAGAGCAGAACCAATAGTGTTCATACCGACAAAATAGATGTGAAGGAAACTGTAGAGTAGGCAGACATAGAACTGTTAGAGTGTCATGTCGGTAAAGAGCGGAATAGTGAGGAAGAGATCTAGCAGAGCAGAAGGAGAGATGAGGTGAACCCGTAGAGTTTATCGATAGTGAAGTAGCCGATGATAGCAGCAGAAGAAGTGTATCGGTGTAGCAGAGAAGGTATCTCACTGGTAGAGTAAGGTGTATGAAATGGTTACAAGATTCACTTGTAACAACATACCTACTTTTGTAATGTATGTTTTCATGGTGGTCACTGAGTTGTAGCTTGGTGCAGGGTTTCTAGCTCCTTTAGGTTGTAGGCTATGAACTGTGTATGAGTTGGTGCTCCTTTGAGTTGAAGATCATAAATCAGGGGTTGGTGCTTCTCGGGTTGGTGCCCTAAATGAGAGGTTGTAGCTCCTTAGCTTGGCACCCTAAATTGCGTAACAATTTTTCATTGTGAGGCTAGATCACAGCAATAGAGTCCACCAACATTGCTCATCGAGGTTTTCCCATATTAGGTTTTCCTCATATATGTTGGTGTTATGTGATGTCCCATTTTGTTATTGCATTTGTGATTTAGTCTCACCACTAATAGGTAAGTATGTTATGAGTTAGATACAATAACCAATAGACTCACATAAGTCAGTTAAAGGGAAACAATTTGAGAACCACTGATTCACTCCCCCCTCTCAGTGGTACACTGTGTATAACAATATGGTATTAGCCATATATAGCTAGTGGCAGATTTGGTGCGGGCCAAATGATCTTTATTGACATTTTTTAACCTTTAAAAAATTATGAAAGATGAGCTTGAGAGGGATAAGTGTAAAAGAGAAAGGGGCAATGCAACAACCCACCAAGGAACCCCAAAGGATCTAGCCTAACTAACACAACTAAAAAGAGAAACATTGTTTTTTTAAAAGATTTTCATATGTAATCTAATGCAATATTGTATAGAGATACGAAAACTGGGGAGGAGGACTTGACAAATTTTTTTGACAAAGACAAGGAGTGCTCAAGAGTTAACAAAATGGCCGATGGAAGCTACAACAGGAAAAATCCTATGGCTCTGTGGGAAAAAATGACCGAGCTCATCATGAGGTTTATTATGCTCGATGACAGATATGCTAGTATCGTTTCCTACCATTTTACAATTTTGAATCATTTTAGGCATGGTAAAATCATTTTTGTTCCTTTCTATCTGGCCCCCTCTTTAGAGAATAGTCTTGAAAAACATATGGAAAATCCAAATAATCCTATCCTACATGAAGGGATTATTGTTCTCATCATGGAGTATGCTAAGAACCTTAGAGTTGTACCCTCTCTATCTGAGAAAGTCCAACATACTAATATTCAAGATGTCTCTGACTCAGAAATGGATCTGGAGGATAGTGGGGGTGCCATTCCTTTTAACGACACTGACTATAACCCCGTGGAAGAAAGTGAGATGATGGTCACCCCTGGGATGTTTAGCAGTAAGAATCCCTCTAGATGGACGACCAACAAACTGATTTCTAAGGCCAAGCCCCTCTCTAAAAAGAAGAAGCTTGTGGCTAAGGACTATGGTCTGAAGACTTTGGACCAGGAAATTAAACTTGACATTCCAATTAATGTCCTGAAGGAAAAGTAGGGGACCATGTGTAAAGAAGAGGACAATGGGTTATAGAGGAATAGTACTCTGATGAACTTGGTGATGGAAGCAACCAGAAGCTAGGAAAGCTACTAGAAGTGGGTGGAGAGAGAAATTGATACCTTCAGTGGGGGTTAAGGAGATTATTGATATCTTCACTGCCTCACCTGAGCCTAGCAAATCTGAGAAGCTCATGATTATGACCCAGCAGATCTCCCAAGATGTCAAGGTGATGAAATGCAACCACAAAGAAAGAATTGAAAAGGTGGAAAAATCTATGGCGGAGATAAAGAAAAACCTCAATAACCTGTTCGACATAAGCAAGGAAGCCATGAATAATAGTATAGAGGGGCTCGAAAAGATCAATGTCATGGTTGCGGAATATAGATCCATTCAAAGTGAACTTGAGAAACGTCTTGGAGGTGAAGGCATGGCTACAACAGACAACAAAACCATAGGCGCTAGTTCCAGGAACAGAAGCAGGAGCAACAATAAGGGTACCTCTAGATTCATTATGGAGGAGCTGGAGGAAATCAACAATATTTCCATCCACAAGAACAAGGAGCTGGTGCACTCTCTTAATTGAGTGCTTTTGTTTTCTTTTGTTTTATTTTGTTGTTTGTCTCTTTTTCTTTCGTGACTATTCTGGGGTGCTCCCTTGTTTTGCCGTTGGTTTATGTCTATTTGGCTGATGGCCGACTTTTGTAAAACTATTGGTTTTGGGTCCATGTAAAACCCGTTTATCTTTATCAAAAACTTTGTAAACTTAAATGCACAAGTGAAAGAAATCAGACTAAACTATCCTCTAAGGTTCCTTAACAATTCTACTTAACAACTCACAAAGCATGAAGGAATCTATATCAAATAATAGTTACCAATTTAATCCATTTTTTAAGAAATGAACATCAATGAGAAAGATACCATAATATAAAAGGTTCATTCTCATTTAATTCACTATGATGAGAAAATTGATTACATTCATTCAACCTTTAAGGCTGGGTTTGATTTAGGACCTAAATCCAAATGTTCCTACAATTATTTATAATAATAAATGATGGACACTTTCTTAATCCAAACTATACAATACCATCATTACAACTAACTATCATAAACTCTACAAGATCAGTTCACTTGAATCACATCATAATTACATCAATGTTTACATCATTTGTCTAGCAGGGGTGTCTGATATTACAATTACATATAACATACCAATAATGTAAAGAATGCATGAAACTATCTCTTATTCATAAAGTAAATCATGGAAGAAGGCAACTACCACTCAACTACCACTCAACTGATGGAAGAAGGCAACTACCACTCAACCATGTTTGACCCAAAGGCCCACCCCTTGTGCTAAGAGATAGACATATGACCCACATTCTTAGAAGAAAGGTCACTACCTTCCTCCACATGTTAATGATATCAAGAAAGAAACACAAATATGAACAACATAACAAAGACAACTCCAGAGGATTTACAAACTACAACACAAAGGTACGACACTAGTGCTCACAATGGAAGAGTGTCATCACATAGCGTGGTATGGGTTTTCTTATTAAGTCTCCATAAATGCTATCGCCCATCCTAGGTTATCCTGGTAGTCTCTCCCGACTCTTGGTCCCCATCCAAGACTCATGTGGAACCAACATACCTTTCATGAAGAAAAAGTAGTTGATCTTGCAATTCTAGGCCTTCCCAAACTCATCCTAAGCCTAAACAATAACTCCACGATATGATTGGAGCATTACCATTATCTTCATTAAAGTGAAATACTACCCAAACCCCTATATTCATTAATTAAGGTTGTCACTTATTTAAACAACTCTCCCGATAGGTTGTCCTAACAATCACTTAGGATCCCGACCCCCATGGAGAGGCACTCTCCCTTATGAAACTATGCTCACCTAACCCAAATCAAAGCATAAGGTGAAACAACAGGCTAGGAATCCATTTTGAAGTCTTAGGTTGGGTAGCATTTATATTCTCCTTAACTTGTTATTTTATGATATGAAACAACACTTTACTTCTATGGTCTTCCTCTCTAAATATCATGTTATTATGCTCATTCCATAGATTCCAAGTAATCAAGGGAAGAATTTGAAGCTATAGGTTCATGATAGTTGGGTGTGTAAAAGGAGTAAGATTCCATTGTTCTATAAAGTCTTTCAAATTCCTTAGGAAGGTCCATCTAATCATTAGATTAGCAAGTAGCTCATCCCAAACTACCCTTGCATATTAGCAGTGTAAGAACAGATGGTTGATACTTTCAAGAGCTTTGCAACATAAGATGCATCTATTAACAAGGGAGAATCCTCTTTTATTTAAATTATCTATATTCAAAAAAATTCCATGAGCAGTAGCCCACCAAAAATAGTTGATCTTGGGTATGAGGCCTTCAACCCAAATATTTTCCAACAAAAGTTGTCCTTAGGTTCTTCGACGATGGTATTATAGGTGGATTTAAAAAACAAGGCTACAGAGGTGTTGTATTGCCAAATCCATTCATCCTCCACATGGCGTGAAAAGAAGGAGAAATCGCCCAATTAGGAAGCTAGGGATTGGGCCTCATTCACCAATTGATTTAAGTTATAAACAAAGATATCCCTATTATTTATCACCCTATCCATGAGATTTCTCCACCTAGCCTTATTCCCCTGCCACCAAAGGTATCATGAACAACATTGCCACAACTTTGAAATAGGATCTATTTAACCTCACTGAATTGAGTCATTTCCAATAGGGTTGTCTCTTTTAGCCAAACATCATCCCAAAACCTGGTACTCTTTCCATTTCCCACTATCTTTTACCCTCCTTTTCTTAGAATAGTTTTGGCTTTCGAGACATTGTTGCAAATACAGGAGCCAAAGGGTAAATCTTTGTCAGTAAGAAAGCTACAACTAGTAGCATTATTAAGGTATTTGGTAGTAATGATTTTTGCCCATTCCTTAGCATCTTCAATCAATTTCCTCCCAATTTTGGAAATTAAGGCCCTATTAAAAGATTTAAGCTTCCTTATGCCAAGCCCACCTTTATTAATGGAACTACACAATTTGTCCCAGGCCACCAAGGATAATTTTTTTTTTCTTCAATACCCATCTAGAGGAAGCGCTTTTGAATTTTTTCAATCTTATTAGTAACACATCTAGGCATCTTAATAAGAGAAAGGTAGTAGACTAGGATGTTCTACAAATAGAATTTGACCGATTGTATTTTACCAACCAAGCTTAAAAATTTCCCTTTCAATCCAGCCATCTTCTTCTGGAATCTTTCAATGATATAATTCTAGAAGAGATTAGTGGGGGATTTAGAAATAAGAGGAAACCCCAGATAGGAGTCAAGTAAGGAAGCAACCTCACAAGCTATAATTTTGGTGATTTTATCCTGAAGGTTAGGGTGAACATTCAAAAAGAACAACTTTCTCTTCTCATAATTAATATGTTTGTTTGAGATCATAGCATAATTGTCAAGAATCTCCTTCCAACCTCTAGCCTTTGAAATCTAGGATTCTCCAAAGATGATTGTGTCATCCACAAACTATTGATGAGATATAGGGTCTATAGTGGAGGTTTCTTTAACACCTTCAAGTCTACTAGTCCTTTTTAGTCTTTCAATATTCCTCCCTAAGACTTCAACAATAATAATGAGTAAGTAGGGAGATAGAGGGTCCCCTTAACAAGGACCCTGGCCATAGGAGAAGTAACCTCTAGGTGATACATTAACTAGAACAAAGAACATCGAGGTAGTGACACATTCTCTAATCATCCCTAGAAATTTATCCTTAAAGACAAACTTCTTCAACACTTGAAGGAGGAAATTCCACAACACTCTTTCCTAGGACTTTGAGATATCTAACTTAAAATCTATACTAATAGTTTTTCTATGATCTATTGAATGCACAAGTTCATGAGTGCAATGATAATAACATCCTTAATGTGTCTCCATTTGACAAAGTCTTTCTGACTAGTAGATATCATTTTTTCTAGCATAATTTTGAGCCTATTAAGCATTACTTTTGAAAAAAATTTATACAAAGTGTTGCATAGGCTAATAGGCATAAAATCCTTAATAGAAGACACATTATCATTCTTCAAAATTAAAGCAATGCAGGCAGAATTAAGTTGTTTGGGTAGTTTACAAAACCTAAAGAAATCCTTTATAACATTGAAGATATCCAATCCAATAACATCCTAGTACTCTTAGAAGAAGGTAAGAGGAAAACCATCAGGGCCAGGTACCTTGTAAGCCTCAAATGAAAAAATAACCTCCTTAGCTTCCTGGAAGGAGACCTTGGTATTAAGTAGAAGTAGGTCGTCATCCATGATAACCTCTAGGACAACCTCAACCAAACCATTAGGGTTGCTAAAGAAGCATTGACTATTGGTATTTTTCTTACTAAAGAAGTTAACAAACAACTCAACAATTTCCTCCTCAGCTTCGCTGATTGAGCCATCATCCTTTAGAAGCTGTCTTATTTTGTTTTTGCTCCTATGCTTCATGGTAGACTAATGAAAAAAATTGGTATTCTTGTCACCTTCTATGAGTCACTGGATCATGGATTTTGTTTCCAAAAAAAACTATTCTTTCTTATTCAATTTGAACCATTGTTCTCTAAGAGAAATATCCTCTAATCATTCCTCTTGAGTGGCACAATCATCTTCCATATTCTTCTGAATGGATTCTAGGTTGGCATAGATAACCATTTTTTGTTCAAAGATATTCCCAAAGGAGTATCTCTTCCAACCCTTAAATTTAATCCTTAAGAGTTTTAGTTTTTGAACCACATGATACATGGGGGTAGAATTAATTGGAACATTCCACCATTACTTGACCATGGATCTAAAATCTGAATGAATAGATCACATGATCTCATATCTAAAGAGGTAGGGTTTTCTCCTTCCAATATCATCTGAAGACAAGATAATTATGTTATGATCAGAGCTAGATTTAGGGAAAGACCACATGGAAGGGGGGTTAATATCTTTCCACTTACTCAAAACCAAAATCCTATGCAATCTAACCTAAATGAGATTTTGTGCATGTCTTCTTTTTGATCAAGTGAATTTGGAGCCAGCTAGGTGAACATCCATTATCCCCACCATAGAAATAAAGTCCACAAGATCATTCATTCTATTAGATTAATCTTCAGTACCTCCAAATTTCTTTGAGGGGTACAAGGAAGAATTAAAATCTCCAGCACCATCCATAAATATGTAGATGAATTGAGGATGAAGTTTGCTAGAAAGGACCAGAGGCTAGCCCTTGGGGATTTGGCATTGGGAGCATAAACATTTAGGAGATACCACTCAAAGTGGGATCTTAAATCTTTAATCCTAAAAATAAGACAATTTTTGGCAGAATGGATCAGAGTGCCATTAAAAGAGGCTGGGTTCCACAAAGTAGCAATATCACCAAATGATCCATCAACATCACTGACAAGGAAGGTAACAGGAGGATATAAAGACTTAGCTACCTTCAGTAAAATTTCAGATCTCATGTTCAGTTCCTATAGTAGAAGAATATCCTCTTTTTGTTCCATTAACATTCACTTCAACATGTTTTTCTTTATAGGGCTATTCAATCCCTTCACATTCTAGGACATAATCTTCATTTGAAATGGTAGCAAATGATCTACTCATCCTTGAGTAGATCATGCATCCCCTCTCTAAGGGGTGTAGGTTAGTTATTTTTTTTCTTATGTTCTGAGAGACTATCTAGGGTCCTCTATCTTCCATTAGAAACCTCTCTTGTTGTATCCTTGTTTCTATATTAAATCTACGATGGCATTCCAGCTTTTTTCTCTCCACATACATCTTCTTTCTTTTATTTTTGTTCTTATCATCGACTTGAGTCCAATCTAAATTATCATTTTCTTCATTAGCAATAATATTTATTACCTTACTAGGTGGGGGTAGAAGAAAACCCCATAAAATATAGGTTTTCTTTCAAATTGACAAAACTAGCCCCTTGTTTCTCCTTAGGGGTTCTAATCATATTTTCTATGTTAATATTCTCTTTATTAGGGTTTATGTGGCTTATCACAATTTCCACTTCAAAATCTTTCTGACATACTCTAGAAGTAGTCTAACAAGGTTGTGGAGTATGGTTGTGTCCCAAGTCCACCACCATATCCATGCCCAAAGATCAACTACACAATGTACTATCCATGCAGCTAGGTTCAGGAGGAATGTTCATGCTTGGAAGAGGTTTCGGAACCAAGGTCAAAATATGCTCCAATGCTAACAAAGAAGTTGTCAGATAATCAAGTTGCTTTTTATTATCCTTGGCTAAATTTCACTCAGTCTCAATCGTTGAAGGGGTAGGAGGCATTGTAGGACCCATAGTTGGATGAGTGATTGAAACCCTCAGTATATCAATAGAATGAAAAGAGGGATCATTGGACAACTGCTACTTTGTAACAGGTTGTTTCTTACATTCAAAGCTAAGATGACCATATCTCCTACAAGATTGACAGAAGGTTTTAGCACTTTCGTACTCAATGGGTTGGGCGCAAGAGCCAAGCCTAGATAGGAGCATAACTTGACTCAGTAGCATAATGCTAATAGCCACATCAACACAGATTCTAGCATAAAGGAGCCTAACAATGTATTGTGTGATTTTATCCACAACTAAGAATTTGGCAAAGATGTTAGAAATTTCCCTTTAAAGGTGTCAACAATCCCTTTAAAACCTCCCAAAGGTAACCCAAGGAGCCGGATCCAAGTAGGAGCAACCATCCCCAGATCTTTCCAGGGGTCAAGGCTATGCTTCCATTTGCATAAGGATAACAAATTGTTACTACCATAAGACCATGACCCCTCTGTAAGGATTTTGACCAAATCCTCCTAGTTAACACGCTATAGACAATTTCTTAACATGGTCAATAGAAGGTTAGAAGGGCAAAAAATTACCAACAAAAGAGAGGTTGAGCTCAGTAATAGCTGTATTCAGCAACACATCAAGAATCTTTACTTGTTGGTACTTCACCACACACTCAACTTGAAGTAAGACATTTTTCCTTAACCAAAGAGTCAACTTTTTGAATGTGCCCAAAAGAAACATCTAAGATCACTTGTTCATGGGCCCTGCGAGATGGGGGTTCCCACAAGGGGGTCCACTCTGCAACACCCATCAAAAACAACACAGGAAGAAAAGCGACAAAGACCCTCATCGACAAGGAAGTGATAGCAGGGCTAGTTGATTTTTTCATCTTTAGTTTTAGCAATGGGAGAGTTTTTTTTCCATGAGATTTCTTTGAGTTTTTGGTTGAATTTTCAATTATGATTTTTTCATTTAATAAATTATTCCCAATTTTAAGGATTGATCTCATTGTTTTGGGGTAGAATTTTAATTACTAGTTTGTGATTTTGCATGATACAAGTTCTTTGAGAGAAAAAAAATTATTAAATAGATACATATGGTCTTCTTTTGAAGATATGTAAATCATGTCATCATGATGAGTTCTTTAGTTGTAGATTTAGTATTGATGTGGTAGTTTTGCTAAATGAGATTTTCTATCTTTTTGCTTTCTATATCATATGAATTTTTATACAATAATAGATTCCTTGACCACTTTGAAATATTTTTTGAGAATGATAATTACATTAACATGGGCCAACAAGAGATTCCTCCAATGACCTTCCATTAATTTTTACCTTTAATTAGAATATCTCTTCTTCCATTTATTTAAAAAATACTCAATTTTTAAAGTATTGATATCTATTATATCTAACACACTTATTTTGGTAACTTTTAACTTATTTGAAAATTTTAGTTATATTTTATTCTTCTAAAAAATAGACCAAATCAAGAGTAGGAATTTAAAAAAACTAAACTACAAGAAAAAGATTAAAAATATGATGATGAACCAAATTACTATAATGAGCATTAGAACATTCTAGGCCATACCCTCTCTCTCTATATATATCCTTTTGAATGGAGGAATTGTACCTTTTCAAAGGAGAAGGAAATTGTAAAGATAGATAGTGATAGTGAAATTTTGTGTATTTAAAGAAATTTAATGAGATATATGAGATTAATATATTAGAGATAAGGGTAGAAAAAGGAGGATTGTGAGATATTCAAAAAGTAGGAAGAGAGTTATCTCATCACTAACAAAAAGTAAGTTGAAATTATAGCAAATTTACTATCTTTGAGAAAGATAAAGTTAATTTATATTATATTTTTATACCATTAGAGAATTTTTTCATTCTAGATTCCATTTATAGAACTCTAGGTATTCAAGATGATAATGTTATGTTAGAACCTTTAGAGATGAATATTAAAAGTGTTATAGGAATACAAAACTATATTTACATTTAGATTGAATTATAACAGAGTCTTAGAAATTTCAAATCAGCAATAGAAGCGTTTGGCTTCCAGGTTATACCAAGTATAGATTAAAAACATATACTTGGTCTATGACGATTAGACCAAGTATTACATTTGAAGCTCCCAAAAATACAAGTTAAAAATTTCTGGGCACATTTCTTGAATAGCCATTGCGTCCTTGACGATTATCTCCTCTCTTTCCGCCATTTGGAATATTCTCTTTCCATGGTAGAAAACAATCAGTATGAGCAAAGAAAATCAGTAATATTTGAAGACTATATTACATTATATGAATAAATAATAATAACTTAATGAAGGCCATGTGAAATACCTCTATAACCAGAAAACTTTTTCTTTTCAACATATACCCGACGCCCAGAGATGACAATAGGAGATGCCTGCTCACCAAATATAAATAGAAATTTTATGAGTATAAAGATAGATTAAATATCTAATAATACGATTTAAACTAAGTACCTTTATAGCACTCTCCACAGAAGTTGATGATAGGAACTCAATGAAACCATAGCAAAAGCTTTTTTCCTGCATTATAATATTTAAACATTACAGAAGAAAAAAAAAGAAAAACAAGAGAGATTTGTTTTCAAAAACATACCTTGTTGGTTCTAATTTGAATTCCACCAGGCTTTATAGAACCATATTTTTTAAACTCTTCTTCAAGCAAAGTAATTGTAACATTCCATGGCAAACTTCTAATATATATTGATTTCTCATTGACTGAAAGTCACATGCAATTGGAAGGTTAGTGAAAATTGAAGAACCCAAAAGACAGAATTAAACAAGGGTGAAGGAAAGATTATGCTAACCTGGGGCTTTTCCAGATATGTCAGTAGAATTAGGATCCAAGGATTGTGATGTTGAAGATACATTTCCTTTCACTCCATTATTTATTGGAAATTTCACCACAACAGTTGGCCTTTGAATAGGACGCGGGTTCTCATTCATAAGCTTTAACGTTCAAAAAAAACAAATATCGTGAACATCATATTCTACAAATGCTCAATGAAGGAAAGAACTTTGAAATGTTTATACTTACAACTGATAGAAAACTCCTTTTTGGTTTTTCTTCTGGTTGTGGAATAGTTCTCTCAATAGCCTTCATCTGTTGCTCATTCTTGACAGTTTCAGTAGCTTGTTTCTTTTCCAATTTAGACGGCTGTGATTCAAATCCTTGTATTTCTTGTGCAGGAACTTGCTCTGCTAAGATACAGAAAGAGAGAATCAAAGAAGACTCTACATACAGAAATACTGAAAGATAGAAGAAGATACCACTTTACCTTCCTGCAAAGGCTTATCAAAAAAACCATTTGCCAACATAGTTTTTTCTTCTAAATATTCATGGGGTTCTTCCAAATACCGAAATGCATCGTTGAAAATAAAAAAGCCTCTCTCCTGTGGTGCTAAGAAGAAAGACTGGGTAAATTTTCTTTCGACACTGTCGTGCCCTAATATAGCCCCAGTTACCAGGATGATAAAAGATTCGTTAAAAGCTTCTTGAGAATCCACAGTTCCTATTTTAAACTCATTTCCCTCATTGTGCAGGGACACTATGTTGTTTTTTATAGCCTGTCAGAAACAATTAACCAGGATAACAAAAAAATTATGTCTGGAAATTTGATCGAATAAAGAAATATAAACTTAAACCAACGATGAAAATTGAAATTTGAAAGTATCTTGTAATTGTATGGTAAAATATCTTCCAACGTGAATTTGTATGATTTAAACTGTTATATACTGAATCTACTGCAAAATTTGACTTACTTCTAGGGCTTTTACATGCCCCAATTGACCGTTGGTTTCAGGGCGCGTGATAGTGCTGCAATCTTTGTAAAAGTGATATAGCTTTTCGGGACAGTTATTTAGAACACAGTAATACTGGTTCACAAATTCGTTTGCAACCTGCCAAACCAAAAGTATCAGTAATTCAGAATTACTTGTATTGATAAAATAAGCCAAACCCAAACTCACTTTATAAAAATAATAAGATTGTATGGTATTCAGACCTCAGAGGCAGTAAATTCTCTTTCTAACTGCTGGGATTCCATCCTTCTGCATTGCAATTGATTATCAGTTGTATGTTAAAGTATGTTGAATCTCCTAATTATCCCAATCACAAGTCCAGGAAAATTTGGAAAATAAGGAAAAAAAATATATATAAACATAATTCCAGTTGCAGACCTTGTATGGATTTTAACTTTAAAGAGTCGATTTTCTGTGAATGTGAATACGTGCCACAGGTTTTCAATTCTCAACTGATTTAGTGGACTGAATTGAAATATTTTGCTCACAAACGCAGAGTAGAGGACGAGTTGATTTCCTTTTCTATTGGTTTCCAATATATATTTATAAGGCATAACAGGCGTGTCTTTTCACTAAGAGAATCAAAACTATTTGAAGTTTGTGGTTTTAATGGTCATTCCAAAATTACGAACGTATAAGTAAAAATGAAGTTAGATTAGTTAATTTATAGTGATAATTGAAAGATAAAATGGTAAGAGAGTAATTGCAAAGTAGATCTAATGATCCGTCGAAGGAAAATATGTAACTTAATTTCGTTCTGTCTCAGACTTTGGATAGACATGTAGCTTTTTCTTAGTCGGATTGGGTGTAGGGCATTTCCGTCTAAGACATAGTTGTAATTTTTTTTTCATGCGAGTTTCTACTTTCCATTGAATTTCAAGGGCTAGTGGTGTTTGTATATATTAAAGAGATTATTGAACAAGAAATTAAGATTCTTATAATGAGTGTCTTAATAGAATCAATTTTGTAGTTTTCCTAATAATTAATTGTTAACGTTCTAGAAATTGATTTTGATGTTAAATTTTATTTTTGGTAAGTCTTTTCTTCAAAATGTTCTTATATAAATGCTTCTTGAAGTGCTATAATGATAAGATGTTCTAGGAGCTAGTTAATGTCCAAATGAATGTCCTTCAATATTAAGACAAGGAAATTCTCTCTTTAATGTACACATAGTCATCTTGCAATAATGATTAAAAAATTATATGAGTCAAGAATTTAGTGGTCAAATTTGCATCCATAGTATGATTTCCATGCTTATTAAAATGAATAAATGCATATAATAGGTAGATTCCAAGGTAGGCATCAAATGAGTGGAAATCAAACTCAATAGTGAGATGAATTTGGGAATACATTTAAAAATAGGTTGTATATGTTAAATATCAAGAAAAGTATAAGGAAATTGAGTAAATGAAGGTGGGTGGACATCATTGAGTGAAACAAACTTAACACAAATGTGTGGCATCTATCACTAAGTAATTTCATTAAGAAATTATTTTAAAATAAACCAAAAAATAAACAGGAACTAACATTAATATGAGAATTTAACCATTAAAGTCTTATCGCACTTTGAGGTGCACATAAATATTGAAATGGTCATCTATCTCATAGTATATAAGCACTCGCAAACATGGATGTAGATTGAATATTTAGACATAACGATGATATTAGTCTGCATAAATCAACACTAAGTAAGTTTGTGTGCTCATCAATGGAATACCAATGGAGGATTCATCATCTAGTTATCAAAATTCAAATTCTCTAAGGTTGTTGCAATGATGGTAGTGGGAGTGCTTGTGTAGTCTTTGACTGTGCTAGTGATGATTTTGATCGTGCTACAATGAAGAATTCACATTCTTCCCAGGTCCTAGATTCCTTGTTGTCTCTTCATATTGTTACTAAGAATGTGCATTCTCCTTGTGTGGCTCTAGATATTTCTTTGGAGGGTTCCAGTAATTTGATTCTTCCTCCCGTGGCTCTTGAAAAAATCATCGACAACTAAAAATGGTCAAATATTCTTTGTTCTTTCCTTAAAGGTGTGATCTCTTCTCTGATGTTGAACTTTGTAGATCATGGCTCTCAGACCTTTTCTATTTGTGTCATGAACAAATCACTTATGGGCAAGTTTGTTGAGCCACAATCAACTATTCAGTTGATTTGTCTTGGGCTACAAGAAAAAGGAAGAAGAAAGGCCAAGTGGATGTGGTAGCTATGGTGATAGGTTTCTTTCATTTTTCCTTTACTTGTGAATAATTTTTTTCTATTCTTTATAGTGGTCCTTGGAGGTTGGGGCATTCCTTGTTTTCTCTTAAACATTGGGAACCTAAGTTTAACTGTACTTGTGCAGTATTTGACTATGCTAGTAATGATTTTGATCCTACTACAGGGAAGAATTCATATTCTTCCAAGGTCCTAGATGCTTTGTTGTCTCTTCATATTGTTACTAAGAATATGCATTCTCCTTGTGTGGGTCTAGATATTTCTCTAGAGGGTTCTAGTAACTTGATTCTCCCACCTATGGTTCCTGAAAAAATCATCGACAACAAAAAATGGTCAAAGGTTTTTTGTTCTTTCCTTAAAGGTATGATCTCTTCCCTTATCATGTCTCTGAGACCTTTTCTATTTCCATCATGGACAACTTACTTGTGGGCAATTTTGTTGGGCCTCGATCAACTATTTAGTCGATCTGTCGTTGGGTTACAAGAAAAGGGAAGAAGAAAGGCCAAGTGGATGTGGTAGCTATGGTGAGAGGTTTCTTTCATTTTGCCTTTACTTGTGAAGAAGACTATTTTTCTATTCTTTCTAGTGGCCCTTGGAGGTTGGGGCATTCCTCATTGGCTCTTAAACATTGGGAACCTAGCTTTAACCCTAAAGATTGGTCATGCTATGTTGCTCATATTCGGGTGAGACTTTTGGGGCTCCCCCTTGAATTTTGGGATGAAGAAATAGTTTGTGGCTTGGATTCGTTCTCTTAGGAGTTTATTTCACTAGATCCCATGACTACATAGAAAAGCAAGCTGGTGTATGCTCGTATATATGTAAACATTAAACATTTGACCAAGTTGTCAATGCAAATCTGCATTAACTCTAAACTTGGCACTTCAGAGGAAGCTTGTATGAAATTTGAATCCATTCCCTTTCATTGATTCCATTGTGAGAAATTGGACCATTGGGTCAAGAATTGCCCAGTTAAATCTACAAATGTGGAGGAAGAAGGATTCTTTGGTTGCTTGGTTTGATACTCAGGAGGCTACCCCTTCCTTTCATAGCTCAGATGTCGCCCCTAACATGGTGTTCTCTATTCCTTGTTTGGAATCTCCGAGTGTTGAAGCCAATGATTTAGTAGTGAATATTTTGAAAGGCTCAGGGGACAACTCTCTTTCCACTTTTTTTATGTTTCTACGATGGATAATCTTTCTCTTGATGATGATGCTTCCCTCTCTAGTTCTTAGATTCCTATGGTTTCGAAGGAGGATGCGGTGTTTCATTTGGTGCTTGATATTCCTTTTGAGATTGTGGATGAAGAGCCTTTTACAAAGGTCAAAACAAAAAAATATTGCAAGGATTCTCCTCAATCTAATCCTATCGGCATTAAGACTAGGAACCGATAGGAAGTGGATTGTGGTTCTAAATCCAAGTACCCGAGTAGATTGTCAAGGATTTAGAGTAGGGATAGGCAAATTAAGTTTGATATTGTTGAAGGGATAAAACATACTCTCGTTGAGATTGGCCTTTCAGTAACCCCTCTTAGATCTAAATGGATGTTATTTTATACAACATGAAGAGGCTTAATGACCCCCATAAACATGATATCTTATCCAATTTCATTAGGAATCATAGAGTGGATATCTATCTTTTCAAAGAAACTAAAATGCAGGGTGATAAGCTTCAAATAATTAAGTTGGCCTTATTTAGAGATGCTGGTATTCATTTTTGTGATGTTGATGGGCCTTCGGGAGGTATTGCTACTTTTTGTGGCACAAAATTGGTAAAAGGTACAGTGATTTGGTCCACTCCAAATCATATTACTACTTTTTTTTTTTTTCATTTGAGAGATGGTAGTACCTCTTAGATTATTTCAAATATTTATGCTCTAAATAATAAAGTGGCTAGGAAATCCTTTTACTCTTTCCTCTATGCTTTTCACTCTTCCATCCTTTCAAAAAAGTGTTTGGTGATGAGTGATTTCAGCACTTCTTTGTGATGTAATGAGGAGAAAAGAGGTAATCCAATTGCTGAAGATAGTGACTAGGAATTACTCATGCTAATTGATTCTTAGGGTTTACTTAATTTGGAGTTACATGGGGCCTCTTTCACTTGGTCTAACATTCATTTTGGTGATGATCTAATTTAGGCTAAATTGCATAGAGCCTTGATTTATCTTGATTGGTTGGTCTCCTACTCTTGCAAACTTTCTGGTTCTCTCTTCTATTGGGTCAGATTATTTTCCTATTGTCCTTTTAGCCATTGCTAAAGGTCAGAGAAATAAGTTCCCTTTTAAATATGAGAAGTTGTGGACTCTTAACGTTGAGCTTAAAAATAAAACTAAAGATTGGTGGAATATTGGTATTGATTGTATAGCTATGTATAGGGTTGAAAAGAAGCTTTCTTTGGTTAATTCTAATGCTTTTAAGTGTAATAAAGCCACCTTCGACACATCTTTAATAAAAAAAAATTAGTTGAAGAGTGTGCTGGATGATATTCAAGCTCAGATCCAATTCCAAGGTGCTTCCCCTCTCCTTGTGGATCAAGAGATCTCTATTTTATGAAAACTCCAAGATGTCATTTCTAAGGAGGAATTTTGGAAGAAAATATCAGAGATATATTATGTAATTCCATTGCCAATTTATTTTTAAAAATTGTTTTTCTTTGTCTCAACACGATCCTTCATGCTTTGGTGTCTGCCTTGCTAAATAGGTTTGTTCCTAGCCATCAAATTCTAGATTTTATCTTGACTATTCATGAGAATATCCATTCCTTGTTGGTCAATAAAAAAGTTGGCTTTCTACTTAAATTTTATCTCCTTAAGGCTTATCATTACGTTAACTGGTATTTTCTTCTAAAAGTTCTCACTGCTTTTAGTTTTAGTAGTAAATTTATCCAGTTGATCTTTCAACTTAATATGACCAGTAGATTCTCTATCATTATTAATGGATCCCCCTCAAGGTCCTTTTCTAGATCCATAAGTATTTGCCAAGGGGACCCCATTTTCCCTTTTGTTTTTATCTTTATGGTGGAAGCCGCCCTAGGTCACTTCATCTAGAGAAATGTTAAGTTGGGGTATCTTAAGGGCCTCTCCCCTTCCTCCTCTTCACAAGCCTATTCTCACCAACAATTTGTTGATGATACTATTATCTTGGGGGATGGCTCTATATTTGAAGTGAAAAATATCAAAATATTTTTTTCTCAATATGAAGCTACTTTGGGTCAAAGAATTAGTTTCCCCAAGAGCTCCACCTTCTTTCTTAGTACTCTTGAAAAGAGGTAGGATATAATTTCTTGTATTCTTGGGTACAATATTTAGGAGCTTCCCTCCACTTACCTTAGGCTTCCTCTTTGTATTAATTTTCTCCCCGACTCTTTTTGGTTGGGTCTCATTAATAAATTTCTATCTAAATTTTGGCTGGTTGAAAAGGGACTTTATAGAGCCAAGCTAGTAAACTTCAGTTGATCAAAGCTTCTCTTTAGAATTTACTTCTTTATGCTACAAGTCTATTTTAAGTCCCAAGGAAGTTTTCTATTATGATGGAAATAATTCAAAATAATTTTCTTTGGATTGGTTCAAAATTGAAGAATAGATTACATCTTTTAGATGGGGATCAAGTTTGCCTTTGTAAGAGATTTTGTGGTTTGGCCATTAGGAAAATCAAGGAATTCAATTATGAGTTTTTGGTGAAACAATTATGAAGATGTTTGAAGGTTAATACTTGGTGGACCTCCATAGATCATTGCAAGTATTTGGCCTTTTATACTCATTCTCAAGAGGGTAAATGTACACATACGTGCCACACTTTTATAAAAGAAATGGTTAATGCTATTTCAAATATTTAAATTAAATCAATAGTCTAAAGTGAAATATATGTTTTGAATTTTGAAATGATGTAAACTAATAAAATTTATATTCGTTAGTCTAGTTTATGTTTGTAATTTTAAAAAAAAATTAAAAAATTATTTGAATGAAGTTTTTTATAAACTAAACACTACATTTTAGTTGTTAATAAAATGCTGAAATTGAAGTTACACAAGCTACCACACTTTATTTATCTTTAATTTGTTGTTTTTTTTTATATTGATAACTTGAAAATTTAGTGCATGGATATATTTTTTACTACGTTTTATAAATATATATTTTTCAATAAATTTGAAAAATTGCATGTGCTAAAATATAACTCTTTCTAATAGTTACAATCTTTTTTTTTAATTATTTATCCAAATTAAAAAAGAGTTATATCATCTTGACATAGATTCTTTTCTCTACTGCATCATATTTTTTTCAACATTTTTAAATACATTTTAATATTTTTCCTTGACAAGATAATCAACCTTATATATCAGTGTTGATGACCTACTTTCAATAAAAATAAAATTTAAAATATAAGAGCTAATTAAAATATTAAAATATATATATTTTTAAAAATTCACATATAGATCTATAAAAGGGTATTTTCTAATGCTTTCTAGATGCAAGCATCTTTGTGCTCCCCTCAACCTTTCTATGCACTATTTTGGGACTATTACTTGATCCACAAGGTTAAAATTTTATTTTTCCTTACTTGCCCAAAATAAGATTGATTATTGATAATATATGAAATAGAGGTTTTCCTATGCCTAACAATTGTTATTTGTGCATGAAAGTAGTGGAGGCTTTCTTTCACCTTCTCTTTGGCTGCAGTTATGTCAAGGTTATATGGGTCCATTTCTTTCACCTTTGGCCTATTGATTGGGTTTTTCCTACTTCATTTTCGAATAATTGGATATAGTGGCTTCTTACCACCTCTAATTCTCTCTAGGTCTATTATGTTCTCTCATCATGCCTCATATTTCTTGAGGGGTGTGGAAGGAGCATAATAAAATAATTTTCTAGGAGACTGCTTTCCCTGAGGTCAAATTGGCTTTCAAAATTTAGGTAGCTATTAAGTAGAATTTTATGGCACGGTTTGTTTAAAGGACTATGTTGAGGACTCCAAATTCCTTCCTAGTATAATGTTCTTGTTGTACATAATTGTCAGCTCGACTAGGATGTCTTTATCCCCCTTCACAGGTCCAAGCATGTTCCAGATGGTGTTGTGTGGAAAGATCCTCTTGTTGGATGTATTAATACTAATACTGATGGGGTACCCAATAGTAACCCTAGGCTTGTTGGTTGTGGGGGAGTCTCTAATGATCACAATGGTAGTTTTTTCTTGGTGGTGACCCTCCCTTTGGGAATACTGAAAAAACCACTATGTCAAGGCAAAGGCAACCTACATTGATATCAAGTTGGAAGTCTGTAATGGCTATAGAAAGGTGTGGCTAACTATTTATTCTATAAGTATTATTAATTATTTTAGGGGTGTTCAGACCCCTAGTTGGACAATAAAATGCTCGATCCTAGATTGCATTTTCATGCTTAATTCATTGGAAGAGTACAAAATTTCCCATGTCTTTCATGTGGCCAATAAGGTTATTGATGGATTTTCTAATTTTAGTGTTAACCAACATCATATCATTTGGCGGGGGTACTTTAATCACATCCCCAATGACATTACATATCTCATTACCGATGACAATAAATTATGATGAGCATATGGCACTCTTGGTAATGATGGTTCATTACTCTTGGCTTGTGTGGACAAGATGATTGAGGTATCTGTCTCCCATTATAGAAGGTAAAAGTAGATTGTTTTTTATTTCAGTCGTCCTGAGGTATTCTATTGCCTAGATTTTACCATCTTTATGGGATCCTACTTCTTTTTATTTGGTTGTGGGTTCCCCTTTAACTATATCATAGACATTGGTGGATATGGAAAAACACTCAATATGACATCCTATGAAAAATGGCAGAATAAATACTTTGTTTTGGATAAATTGTCAGCCACTGGTATTACCCCCTACTTAGAAAAGCATCATGGTCATGATCCTCTGGTTACTAAGGCCTTTCTATATGGTTGGAAGAATAATATTCTTTAGGCATATAAAGTGGAAATATTTTCTATATAAGACCTTACTACTGATGTTACAAGAATGTTGGTGGAAAGAAGGAAATTCTATAGAGACCACAAGATGTTGGATAAGGTCATCAATGCCTTCTTCAAGAGTTCTTAATGGAATTTGGTAAGAGAACTACTAACAGGTGTTATGATCATGGGTCTATCAAACCTCTTTGGTCTAATTTTGTAGAGGTGCTTATGAGTTATCTGTCCCTTGACAATTATTTTTCTAGCTTGTTTAGCTACCATTTTATGATTTTGAGCTATTTTAGGCATGATAGTTAGATTTTTTTTTCCTTTTTACCTTCTACCTTTTCTTAGCCATGGAATTTTGGCTCATAGAAGAAACCTCAATTGCCTAGTCCTTCATGTAGGTCTCATCCTCCTTATGGAGCAGGCTAAAGCTTTAGCCATTCTGTCTAATCCCTTGCGACGAGTAATTGAATTTTATCCAAATAATTTTAGGCACTTTTCTAATTTCTTCATTGAATCTAAGGATCTCTTTTGATGTGGATGCGTGCCTCCTTATTGGAAGTCATAAATGCCCTAGGAAGGAAGAGACTTCTCCCAAGTAGCTCCATGATTATGAAATTGACAAAGATGATTTTGAGTTTGTTCCTTTAGATGAGATTTTTCCTAACTCTCTCTCTCTCTCTTGGATTTGCTAGGAAGGGTAAAAACTTGGTGGGAGAGTCATCTAAACCCACTAAAAAGGGTAAAGTAAAGAAAAATAGTCACAATATGTCTTATTCAGCCATTCGAGACAAAAAAGTTTTCAATACTAACCATGTCAAAAATCCCTTGGATAATTTAATTGATGAAGAGAAATGTGTTGAAATGGAAGGGATCAAGGATGATATTCCTGATTCTAAGAGGGACCCACAGGGGATTGATTTCCATGTCAAAATCCCTTTTCATATTGTAAAAGGTCACCTGTGGGTATTAATAAAGGGTTCTTTGCCATGGAGTCTAGAGATATGCTGATGATGGTCAAGGATATGACAAAAGGGCAGGGTAATTTCTTCAACTAAATGTCAAAAGTCATGTGCTTAAAGAAAGGGTTACTTCCATTTATGATAAATTAGAACAAGGATATTTCCATTTGAATAATCCTATGCCTATGGAAAATGCTGATAAACCACTCACCCTCATTTATAATTTTGCTAAGGATGTCAACACAATGAAGCTTGATAATAAGGAAAATATAAAAGCCATTAAGGCCTCCAGAGATAAAATGCATTAGAATAAATAAGGTCATGGTTGTTGTGAGTAGAAATGCCATGCAAAACAGTTCTAAGGGCCTCAAATAATTGGATGAGAAGGTGATATCTTTCAAAGAGCTCTCTTAAGCTAATTCAAACCCCCCCTCTATTTCCAAGAAGAATGATGCGACTATTAAACATGATGTGGATACTAGACCTATTCTTGTCCCTTTCTCCAAAATTTGAAGACAAGATAAAGGTAAGAATATCCAATCCCCAGTTTTTCAAGATGTGTTCAAAATCAATGAAAGTGCTATTGATGGAAATGTTGAAATTTAAAAAATGATGAAAAATACTCAATAGGCTATCGGGTCAAATCATTGTACCTCTCTTTCTATCTTTTATTTAGTTGTTCGCCAATGGTTGTTTGTCTTTTGGTTCTTTCTCTTGGTGTTTGTTGTCTCTTGTTGTTAAGGGTTTTGAGTCCCTTCAAAACTATTTTACTCTAATAAACAAAATAATGTGTTCATCATCTATGTTGTGTATTCTTAATTAACTATCTAATAAATTGAAAAGTGGCCTCAAACTAGAAATAATAATAGTAGAAAATTTTACTTATATGAAAGGTGATATGATATGGTATTGTGTAGAAAATAGAAATTTCATTTTATTTGATCAAGAGCTTATTTTGGGCATGGTGATGAATTTTAGTGTAGGCATGTGTAACTATCTACAATCTAAACATAATCTTGTTATCCCAAATTTTCAGTTTCTATCACTCATAGGAACCAATTTTTTAAGAATTTAGAATATTCGAACTATTAATTTTTTAGATTTGTATTTAGATTCTAAACATTTATATTTTTAAAAAAAATTAAAAAATTTTGTAAGAAAAATAATTAGAATGTCATCCTTCCTCTTCCTATCACTTAGTTATCTAATTTGAATCACAACCTTTGGGGTTTATGTTGTCGACGATTTGGTTATTGATTTGACACTATGTACAAGGAATTCACCTTTGTCTCCATGATGGTTTAATGGAGATGAAGTTTCTTCAACACCATCTATTTGGTATTTTCATGTTGTTCCATGATGGGTAGCTTCTTTTGTTGGTGGGGTAATTGCTTCAAATGGGGTTGCATTTTTTTTTATCATGCTTGAACCTCTTAGATTCAATTTCTTCTTGCTATTAGTGTTTCTTCTCTTCATGATGCATTGAAAAAATATATCATGGCTCCTATGGTTGAGTTTGTTCTTTCATCTCATAGCTCTTAATATAAATGTGGTGATAAAAAACCCTTCTATAAATATAGGTTCCACCTTTTAATTCTAGTTGCTACTAAAGGGGTAAAGGGAGGTACTCTAGGAAATAGTTTATCACCTGAAAAATATTTGTATGATTGGAATAAATAGAACATACTCATTTCTTATGCTAGAATTTCTCTAATGGATATTAAGGGATAGGAAGTGATTGATAGCAATAATTTATTTATGAGAAAGGTCTTGATTAGTATATTTTTTCTATGGCACTCTCTTCCTAATCTACATAAATTTATTTTTGAGCATTCAAATCCACTATTTTAGAGAAAAATAAAGTTTTAGCATTATTCTAGATTTTTTCGGTGGCGTTCTTTGATTCTTTTAAACATTAATAGTTTGTGTTATCTATTGGAGACTAGGTGTGGGATTTGGATCTTCTCTTGATTCATCCTTGGTTTCTCTCTTTCAACCAATAAAAATTATACCTATAATGATAATTCATTTACTACTCTTGATATAAAAAATTGGTTTCAAATTGTTTGCTTATGTTCCAAGAATTAAATTATTTTTTTGTTATTTAAGAATTGATTTAAAAAAATATGTTGTTTCATTATAAAATCAAGTTCACTGAGAATATAAATTTATGTAATCATTTATCCTCCTATTGAAAAAATTCAATGTTAAAACATACAACCAAATTTTTGCAGGATAAACAAGAATTTTCTTTTTAACTAAAAGTAATAAAAAAATTATTTAAAGAATTTGATAATTAAATTTACATAATTTTTATATATTAGAATATATTATAAAAGAATGGAGGACAACATGAGACTCCATCACCATAGTGGGGTAATTTAATTATTTTTTAACTTATACACACTAAATTATTTTATGGAGATATAGAAATGAGCATGTATCTTTCAGTGGTGAATTGATTATGACAAAGATAACATGACTATTATTTAAACAAAGGTCAAATTTTAGATGTGGTAGAGTTTTAGTCCTGCTTATCTATAGGTAGAGACTAATGTTTTCACGGCATTGTTTTGTAATTAATCGACGTTTAAAAATTGTGCAACGAGATTTTAATCTATGCTTTGTAAGAGTTTGACTATATATATTGATTTTACTTTATTAATATTTGCTCATTAAAAAATTTGAGGAAAAAAATTTCTGCAACCCATGGTTTGCATGATACAAGACATGCCCTTCATTAAAATAGTCCATGTGCTCTATCTATGCTTTCACATTTGGGAAGCATGCCTTTGCTATCATCTATAGGTTGTTGCTTATAGGTCATTTATTTGTCTTTGTTGTAGAGAATATGAAATTCTCAAGCTAGGTGGACCCAAGAAAGCACAGAGACTTTTGTCTCAATCCCCAAATAGTTGGAAAAAAACCCACAGAAAATAAACTCAAAACACACAAGTAGACATGCAAACTTTCTATTTTATATTGAGTTGGAAAATGATTTTCAAAATATAAAAGAAACTAAACAATAAATCTACTAATTACAAACTACTGGGTAGTGATCAAGAGTTACATCTTACTACAGACTACTGGAGATTCACAGAGGTCATTACAAATCAACGCTCACTTGGAGCTACTTACAATCAGGAGCTATCACTGCTCAACTAACAGACCATACAGTTAGGAGCTATCTTTTCTCAACTAACAAAACACACACAAGCTATTGTTGCTAACTACATTCTCTACACTCGCTTTGATGTTTTACTTCTTTTACTGAATAACTCTTAACTTTGGAACTCTACTTGATTGGAGAACATTCTCCCTTTCTTGTCCATTTTTTATCCACTGAAAATTCCCTCCAAATTCAAAATTCAAAATCTCATCTACCTCATTAAATTCTCTATAGTCTTTGCAGTTCACATCAAGAGTTGTTGAGATGGAGATCCCAACACAATATGTTGTTGGCTATTATTTTGTAGCTCTCCTTAAAAGTAGGTGGAGTTACATCGGGGCAAACTTCTCTCAGGAAACATTAATTCCAACACCCCCTCTTTATCCTAAGTCAACAAAATCCATCAAAATTCAAATATACTACACCTAGATTTCTCCTTAGGTGCATGAAGCTATCTCTACTCAGTGGCTTGGTGAAAATATCTTCTAGTTGTTGCTCACAACTACAAAACTCTAGTTTTATTTCACCATTATCAATTAAACTTCTAATGAAGTGATACCTGATTTCAATGTGCTTTCTTCTTCCATGAAACATAGGGTTTTTTCTCAACGCACTTGATGAAACATTGTCGCAAAAAAATGTTGTTCCATCCCCTTGTTCTTCCTTCAGATCCACCTAGATCCTTCTTAGCCAAATAGCTTAACATGTTGTTGCATTTCCTACTATATACTCATCCTCAGCTATTGATAGGGAAATAATGGGTTGCTTCTTAGAAGCCCGTAAGATTACACCCAAACCCAAATGAAACATATAATCAGGTGTGCTCTTCCAATAATCTAAAATTCCTACCCAATCACTATCTGTTTAACCAAGTACATTGAAATCATTCACTACATTGTAAAAAATGCCATATCTCTTAGCTCCATTCACATACCTCAGGATTCTCTTACCTTCTTGCCAATGACTGTCCTTTGGAATTTCCATAAATTTGGAAATGAGACTCATTGCATGCATTATATCAAGCCTACTTGCTGTCAAATACATTAAGCTTCCAACCAAACTCTTAAACTTGGTTGGATGAACACTACTGTTGCAGTGTTCCTTGCTCAACTTAAGACCTATGGTTGTTGGTGGTGGTGCAGGCATGCTACCATGCATTCTAAATCTCTTCAAGATCTCATTACCATATTTTTCTTGAGAGATAAATATACCATCATGAATTTGTTGTACTTCTATGCCTAGAAAGTACCTCAAGAGACCTAAATCTATCATTTCAAACTCTCTTTTCATGGCCTTTTTAAAATCAACAATGAGGAAATCATCATCCCTAGTGAAAAATTAATCACCAACATACAAGACAACAATGAGAATCTTACCATTAGCTATCTTGATGTAATGATTTTTCCTACCATCACTTTTTCTAAAGCCATTACTCATCGAATATGAGTCAATCCTATTGTACCATGCCAATGGAACTTGCTTCAGTCCATAAAGAGCCTTCTTTAGCTTATATACCATGCCTTCATGACCTGAAACTTCATAACTAGGTGGCTGCTCAACATAAACTTCCTCTTTTAGCATTGCAATAAGGAAGGTGGTCTTCACATCCATTTGAAATACCTTCCATTTGTGTTGGGCTACAATAGCTCTGATTGCCCACACGGTCTCCATTCTTTCGACAAGGGAATACGTATCATCATAGTCTCTCCTACACTGTTGTTTGTACCCCTTGACAACCAATCTTGCCTTATGGCACTCTATTCTTCCTTCGGCATTTCATTTGGTCTTGTAGACCCATTTGAAACTAATGACTTACTTGTTGGGAGGGAAATCACTTAACTCCCAAGTGTCATTCCTCTCTATTGCATCTATTTCCTCATCCATGGCCTCACACCATTTCTCCTCATTAATAGCATCCTCAAAATAAATTGGATCACTATGAAAAAGTAATGCAAAGTTCACATTCTATCTTTCACCTTGTTAGATCTCCCTTAGACTCTTGGTCTTCTTTGGCATTAGGGAGACAAGGAGACAAGATTATAAGGCATTGAGTTTGATTGAAGCAACCTTGAAAAAGGCTATGTTTCCCAGAATAGCAACAACTAACTATGCTAAGGAAGCATGTGAAATCTTCAAGGTGGGTGGACAAAAAAACACACAAAGATTATTGTCTCAATCCAAAAATAGCCAAGAACAAACCCACATAAAACAAACTCTAAATACAAAAGGAGACATACAAACTTTCTATGTTCTATTGAGCTGAAAAATGATTTACAAAATATCGAACAAACTAAAGCACAAAATCTACTGATTACAAAACTAATAGGCAACGATTAGGAGTTGCATTAAACTACACACCACTAGAGCTTCACATATCTCATTACAAATCAATTCTCACTTCGAGTTGCTTAAAGTCAGGAGCTATCAATGCTTGACTGATAGCCCATACAGTGAGGAGCTATCTTTGTTCAGCTGACAAAACACACATATGTTGTTGCTTCCAACTAAATTCTTTGCACTCGCTTTGGACCTACACTTCTCTCTACTGGAGAACTCTTAACTCTGCAACTATACCTGATTGGAGAACATTCTCCCTTCCTTGTCCATTTTTTGTCTACTAAAATATTCCCCCCAAATTCAAAATTTTAAATCTCATCTACCCCATTAAGTTCTCTACAATGTTTGCAGTTCACATCAAGAGTTGTTGGGATGGAGATCCCAACACAATCTCTTCTAGGATGTTTTGTTGTAGCTTTCCTGATAGGTAGGTGTTGTTACATGGGGGTAGACTTGGCTCAGACAATATTAATTCCAACATCTGTCATGTTTAGTTTTAGTTTTGCCTCTGATAAACCCTATTCCTAGTAAGACTGCTACTTACAATAGCATGTCACTTTTTTAGCAACAACAACAACAGCTACACTAATGCCTTAGGGGCTAGGTTGACCTTTATCCTATAAATAGTAACACCACCACACCTTTTCTTACTTATAGCTCTGGGATCTACACTACCTATTGCGCTTCGCAAGTGATGCTATGTTTTTTTTAATTTTTGTTTTCTTTTGCTAGTGTTTCTAAGATCTGACACTCGGTGCAATCATTTTGTCTATATCGTGAAAATGTTTTCTTTTATTTGTAGATGATATAGTGTTCCATATCTACCATGATTCAAATTTACAAGATTAACTCTTCAAATATAAGAGTGAAGATGAATAGCTTATTTCACAATTGTGAACAACAACAAATGAATTATAATAGATAAGATGTCTCGAACTTTAAAGATTGTGAAAATTGATCTAAGCATTTTTGGTTGAATATGTCCTATGCCTATACCTATACAGATACAATCTATAATTCTTTGTACATCAGATACAAATCCGTGAAGTTTCCTATGCAAATTCCTAATTAAATGCACAAAGAAACTTATATCAAATCATTTATAAACTTGGGCTCTAATACTTTTCAAAAACAAATGTTATCTATTATGGATCAAACATGAAGTGGTTGAATTGTGACAATAGCTGTAAATTTTGCTAGGGGTCGTTTGAAATCTAGTATGATTGTCTACAAATCTTTTGTTGTGAACATGTCTTATGCATTTCAACCCACAATTTCAGCACAAATGCCCACCCTACTTTACTCCTCCCAATGATTCAATAGGCTTCAACAAATCTTTAGGAATAAGTCTTCGTGTGAAAAGTCAGTAGTATGTTTTTCTTGTATTATCAGTTATTCATTTAAGAAATGTTTTGATATGATTTATTAAATTTTATTTGGGATAAGAAACAACCACTTGTAGGTTTTTGGGTTTTCTTTTAACTAATTTATATTTATATTTACAGCTTTATATGTTATGTGTTTATTTTTGGCTCAAGAAGAGGGTTTTGTGCTTGTGATCTCAAAAGTTGTTATGGCTAATTGTTTTTCATGCAATAATTATGGTGGCATACTCTAATTTCCTTTCAGCTTCAACTCTATATAATTAGAGGGTAAAAATTTAGGGCATGTTTTTAATTTTTAATTTTCCCAGTAGACTCACTGACTTAGGGCTTCTAGTATATCAAATTATGTTACTTTTGGTTTACAATTTATATTCAATGACAATACCAATTGAAAACGGTGGACAATGGTAGGATTATGTTTTGGTTCATCCTTCATGCTTGCCTACTCACTAGTTGATTTATTATCGATGTAAATAGATACTATTTTTTAAATCCTGATAGGTTTCTTTCTTCTAACATTTCTTTGTTATGAGTTAGTTTATGATGTGTGAAATTTTGGCAAATTTCTTTCTGTATATCATTTTATAGTTTTACGTTTTTCTTTTCCAATTTGTAAAAGGCAATTATAGTGGCTTGCAACTTCTATATATGTTTGATTCAACATTTTCAAACACTTTCCCTATACCCTTACATTTGGCAGGGACTCTAGTTGCACCATAGCCCTTGTTTAAATTATTATTATGCTTTAGATTTGTACTTTGAAATCTACATGTCCATAGCAAGATATGGAAGCAATTAATTAATTAGAGAATGGTAAGTTTCTCATATGTTTTCTATTAAAAATGTTAAAAGAGAAGGAAAAGCTCAATCTAGAAGAAAAATGTGATTAGATAATGACATAGATTAAATATATCTATTGTTTTGAGACAGTAGTCTAATATAAAGATATATTACTCGATAAAAAGTTAACAAATTAAATTTGTTGTGGTTGATATATTTTAAAGTTATTTTGAACATGTTGTAAACAATTATTGATAACATGTTATAAACTATTGTTGATATTGATAATCTACTATACTTTAAAAATATTCTTTTTAATATAGTTATTTTAAAAAATTAAAATCCATGAAATTGTTATAAATTAGTGAAGACATTTAAAGATGTTAATAAATGATTGATAATTTGATAATCATATAAATAATTGTATCCTCTAAACACAGCATAAAAGAATTTTGATTAATACATGATACCAATAAAACTATTTATACACATAAAAAATTAAAATAAATTCAGATCTCACCCTCACCAAACTAAAATTGTCTTCATATCTTCGAAATTCTAATAGTGTCACAACGAACCTTTAGATCTTCAGTCTGACGCTCTCCAAACTAAATGATCCCCAAATGAATTTATAGTTATTTGTAACATATTTCTGTCCAACTAAAATAAAGTGAGGTTCATGTTGTGCTACATAGGTCTATTTTTGGAGGCTCATAACACAAACAACAAGGGTTGCAGAGAAACAAAGTTCCTGCCAAGTAGTGCAAGAACAATTGTCTTTGTTTTGTTTGTTTTGTTGACGATAGAATTGTAACAATTGTTTGTCTTTGTAGAGGATGATGCAGAGAATCATGCGATTCATAACCAGTTAGTGGATGAAGTTAAACTCAATGCTTATCATTTTGAAATGCATTTGTCCAATGCCAATGTTTGTTATAAGCTTGTATCATTTTTTACCAAACACTCAATTGGGTAGGTCAAATGCTCTTGTGAAGGAAGTTGAGGTGAGACTATTGTGTTGTCACTTTGAGTAGGGTTGGGTGATCTTTATCGCCAATTCACATAACCCTCCATTTGCTGAGATCACTTGTTCAAAATCAGTGCAAATTCACTTACTTTAATTTGAAGGGAATGTATTAAATCAATGCATATCTCAGCTGATTGAACATGGATGGTCAATATATGTGGCCGGTCTTTCCTGTCTTGGGCCTCAACAGCCTAACATTAGACATCTTCGATTGTTAAGGCTTGCTTTGTAGTATATATATGCTTCTAGCAATGTTAGTGAAATTGAACAATTTTATCCATTAAAGCCCAACAAATTATATCTCCTATGATAAGAGTGTGGATTTTTTAGCATTATGGAAACATACAATGAGCACACAACTTCAGACAATCCTTGGCACATTCGAATCATGACACATATATCGTGATCTATTTAATGGCATACCCAGTCTTGTACATGATCGGGAATATTAAAATTGAGTACATTTTATAAGTGTTACTCTCTTTAAGGGCGAGAGAAGGGACCACTTTACGCTAAGCAGGCAGTCTGCACTCAATAGAACATTTAGCATTTGATAGTAAGAAAATACTCTTGGATGCAAAATGAAACAACTTTTATGTGTGGAACTCCTTAATTAGAGGATGTAGATTGTATAACAATATAAAGTTGGTATATAATGACCATTAGAGATTGTCTACAGGTTTCCATTTTAAAAAATCTTATACAAAGTGAGGGGGTTTGATAATGTGTATGTTTATATTTTTTATTTTATATGGTGTTTGCATAGCAAATATCACTTATTCAAAAAGATTTAGGGGATTCTGGCTCTACTATCATTAGTGGCCTCTAAAAATAAATTAATGCAAAGTTTGACAGGTGTAAATAGGAAAGTCAATTTTTACTTCAAACTCTATCCTCAAAACATATTCCCCTATTTCTAAATCAATACCTCAAAATATATTTCCCTTATTTTTGAATCAGTACTTTAACTTCATGCTTAAACAAATACTTGTTGGACCATTAACCTTCTTTAATGGATCCTAATGTGTATCAATCCCTTGTACTTGCCCCCTTTATTGATATCTAACAACAATAGCTAGATTCTTTGAAGTTTAAAAATTGTCCAGTTCAAATCCAACCAAATGCACAATTAGATACACGACCTACCAATTTAATAACTTGCTATGCACTATATCTATAAATTCTCACACACATCTCATTGACCATTGGAAGACATATGTACAAACTATATAATTAGAAAGGGGAATAAGAAAGCCAATGGAATGGGAAACGGTGACTAGAGGTACAAACATGGCCAAAGTATCTATACAAAATGTTATGAAAAAACAAGACATGTAACAACATGAAATAGATGGTTGGAGGAACTTGTAACACTATTCTACATAAATCCTAGACATACAAAATAATAGTATAATATTTTTTATTTCATCTTGAAAGTGGCTTCTCAAAGCAACAATTTTATAATGACCTTAGTTGTGCTACATTTATATTTGAGGCCTTCATACAACAAAGAGCTAGAAGAGCTGGGAGATGTAATAGGTTATGCAAAAAAGAGTTTTATATAAAAAATGTCCACAGATGAAATATATAGGTGGTTCATATAGTGGTGTGGCCATCTTTGATACAATTAAGTTCTATAAGGTAGATGTTTCCACTATTGGTTTAGGAATATATGTTTCAATCGCAGTCATGTGGGAATGGGAAGTTAGAAATTATTGGTTATCATGCTATGTACTAATATCAATATACCTGAATTAAAACCTTTGCTACACAATAGAGAATATGACCTAAATAAGTGCTAATGTTTTCTTTTGGCAAGATGATGGGATATGGAACTGTCCAAACCAACTTGGTGTGCTCAAAATGCAAATCATCAGATTTTAAGGGCTTTATATATTGCCTACTATAAAATCAAGACATGGCAAGTGAGGAGATCTTTGATGTTTTATGCTATAATAGGCCTAGTATCCTTAGAAGCATTTGGCATTTGTTGGCATCATTCTTTTTATGTGTCTTCATTTTCCTTTTGGATATGATGAAGGGTGTTTATTATTTTCTCAATTATATATTGAATGAGACAAGTAATAGAATCAAAGAAGAATGAGTTTCATACTTACACAACTCGCAAATTAAATTTTACAATATTAAACTTTTTGGAAATCTCAGCTTCTAAATGTAATGCTCAAGATTAGAAATTGGGAATTCATGAATTTTGTATATAAACTCACAAATTTGTCCTTTTGACTAACAGATCTATAAGATTTTTGAAATTGCATAGCATGTTTCTGCAACCTTTACAACCACTAAACTCTAAAAATGTTGTGTTCTTGGAATTCTTAAATTCTTTCCTCAATCATATGAAAGTTTAGGAAGGCATGAAGGTCAAGAAGAAGCAGGTAGGAAAGCCATCACTATGCTATGGTGTCAAGCAAGTTTGTTTAAGCATGAACTTATATTTATTGTTGAATTATAATTAGACCTGCCATCCATTTGAAGTAATGTCATATAAAGTATAACAAAAGCAAACCCAAACAAACATAACCATAAATTGTGGAAACCTTTTAAAGTTTACGCAAAATCTACTTATCATTGCAAATTTAAAGCAGCAACAATGAAAAAAGTATAATTTAATATATGTTTGAAAATTTTCAAGCAAATTTAGAATCATTAAAACAATTCCAAACCAAAAACATAGAAAAGATATAGATGCATACAAACTACATAGATGTAAAAGTAAATGGATTTGAACCTGTGCCATTCTCTATGGAGGGCACCACCAGACCACACAGAGTGTACATTTAGCTTCATTGAACAATGTATAAGGTAAGTTGAAAAACAATCTTATTCTACGCTTTGACAAGAGAGTCTAATAAACTAAATTGACATCCTCTTGGTAGTTGTACATGCACACATGTACTGAATTAGAGGTATGTAACTGATCGCTATATCTATAAACATGTGTATTCTATAATAAACACACAAAACAACACTCTCCATACTAATTTTTTTAAAAAAATATCTTAATTTTAAAAAGATTCTCATACATGGTTTAGTGACTCACTTAACCCTCATTATATGATTTGCAACCTTTCAGATAGTTGAAAAAAAAAAATAAAAATTTCTAGTCTTTCTTGAAAAAACTCCCACATATTGAAATCATAGGAAAATAATTTTTATCAAAACACATACATGGAATATATCCTTTGTTTGACTCTAATCAATTGGAAAACTGCACAAAAAACAGAATTTTTTAAGATCAAACTAAACTCTAAAAGGTCGCTATCATAGGCAAAGAATACAATGAGATACTCTCATCAAACAACAAAAGTAATCATAGAAATAGAGCCCAATGACATGAGGAAATCCGAAAACAAATAAATAAAAATATTTCATTGACAAAATAGAAGAAATTGTCTACCATATTAAAAGAGAAATTCTTCATCTTTACGATTGTTCATGCCTTCAGAAGAACATTGTGACACAATAACTACAAATTAGTTGTTTGGAAGGGGATTGACATGGCAATGCTAGTCTTATGCTATAAACAATATTGATTTCAAACCCAACAAAGGACAAAATAAAAATGTCCAAAATGGCAAAGGATTGAAATGCCACGTGGGCATGAGAAGTACATTTTTTTTACACGTTACAGTTGTGTGTTTCCTCCTCCATTTGTTTCTTCCAGTCTCCTGCATACCTACATGTTAATTCCCACAAACAAATGTACTTGAGAGGTGGACAAGACGGTGAACAAGCATTTTGAGCTTGGTAGTCATGTGTTCTCTCCCATAGAGAACTGTGATACATCTCTGAGCTCTCTGCAAAAACTGACAAACCAATCCAGCTTAGACACCATAAATTTTTAATTGTAATTGATTAAAATTTGAGCAAGTTGTTCATAACAGATACAGGAAAAGAAATTTAGACAAGCAAATTTGAATATTTGATTGGTTGCATCAATTTAGATTAATCACCAATTAAGATGAAAGCCTCCCCAATAGTTCCATGCATGGCAAGAACTAACAATAATGGGATCTAGTTATATTAGGAAAGGTACATTTCATTTCCACATATATCTTTTTAAATACATCAACGTTATGTAGTGTATAGCTCACATTACTATATGATTTTGCAGGCAACCTTCAAAGAAGAGAAAATGATGTACGCATTTCTGAATTAGAATTGAATTAGTTATGATATAAGATTTTTTGGTGTGGAATCAACTATTATGTGAATACATCGCTAATAAATTGCTTCACTATATATATTCACTATTTCTTACAATAAAATGGGATTTGTGACATTAATGTTACTATAAAGTTGACTTGGTAAAGATAATGTTGATCTAATTAAACATAAATTAATATAATTAAAGAATAATCAATATGTATATGTTGAGATTTTTGGATAGCTTTTGGTCTATTAGTTATAATCAACCTAAGACTTTTAACATGGACCACCTTGCATGAGTTATGCCTATATTCTTTACTTTACTCTTCTCATTATTACCTTAGTCAATTATCCTAATGGAAAAAACCAAAAATTGATTAAGTGCAAAATTTTTGCTCTTTTCAACTTTCACTTACATTCAATCTCTCATATGAAATTAAAGATCACTTGCGTTGAAATGGTTGTATCAAATGTAAATCTAATAGGATTAGTAAAAATATTGAAAAGAAATAAAAATCTCTATTTTCAAATTTATACCAAAAACTCATAATGAACATTTCAATTCTAAGAACATAAGAATAATACAAATTGATTTAAAAACTTTAAATTTTTGTCTTCTACCTCATCCAATGAACAAAAAGGTGCTCAAATAGTGATAAAATATGCAAAATATGCTTCTGTGAAATGCCAATGGGATGAAAAGGCATTTCTTTGTCATAATTAGAGTAGAAAGTAGAGAAAACCAAAGAATGTGGGCCTATATCATGGGTCAAATGATACTTTTTACAATTTTTTACTACAAGCTATTTGGTGAGTGCCAAATTTGTTGCTAGCCATAATTGGCTAGTGCCAAATTTGCTCCCAGCCATATTTGGCTAGTGCCAAATTTGCTCCCAGCCATATTTGGCTAGTGCCAAATTTGCTCCTAGCCATATTTGGCTAGTGCAAAATTTGCTCCCAGCCATATTTGGCTAGTACCAAATTTCATACAAGCCAAATTCTCTATTAAAAAAAATTAAGATTTAATAATTTGTAAGAGAAGAGCTCAAGAGGGATAAGTGTAAAAGACAAAGGGGCAAAGAAAAATAATTGTAAGAGAGAAGAAAAGTGAAAGAGAGAGAGGAAGAAAGGGATACATAGAAAAACAAAGGAGAGAGAGAGAGAGAGAGAGAGAGAGAGAGAGAGAGAGAGAGAGAGAGAGAGAGAGAGAGAGAGAGAGAGAGAGAGAGAGAGAGGAGGAGGAGGAGGAGGAGGAAAGAGGGCATAAATGGATTGGAAGGGATAAGGAGGGAGGGATAGAGAGGTGTAGAGACCTAAAGTGAGAGAGAGAGGTGAAACAACTAGATAGGGAGAGAGGGGTGGGATACATGAAGGGGGATGGAGAGAGAAAGACAATGAAATAGAGATAGAGAGGGGAGGATGGGGAGATAGAGAGGGAGAGGAAGAAAGAGAGGGAGAGACCTATAGAAAGGAGGGAGGGAGGGAGGAAATGAGAGACAAAAGAAAAGAGAGAGAGAGGAGGGGGATGTAGGGAGAGGTAGGAATAGCTCATGAGTGAGAGACCTATGGAATGAGGAAATAAAGGGGTGAGGGGAGAGAGGAGAGGAGGAGAGAGTTCATAAAGGGATAGGGATAAGTGGGTAGGGATACAGAGGTGTATAGGGAGTGAGAGGACTATAGGGGATCAGATAGAGAGGTGAGAGACATATAGAGGGAGAGAGAGGGGTAAGACACGTGGAGGGGGGACAGAGAGAGGTGGTTAATGAGATAAGGATGGAGAGGTAAAAAAGTGGATAGGGAAGGACGAAGAAATATATAAAGGGGGGATAGAGAGAAATAGGATGGGAGGAAGAGAGAAGAGAGAGAGAGAGAGAGGTAAGGAGGGATGAGGAAATAGAAAGGGAGAGGAAGAAAGAGAGGGAGGAAGAAGAAGAGAGACAACACAATAAAGAGAGAGAGAGAGAGAGAGAGAGAGAGAGAGAGAGAGAGAGAGAGAGAGAGAGAGAGAGAGAGAGAGAGAGAGGGAGTGGAGGGAGGGGTAGACACAACTCACAACTCAAGAGTGAGATACCTATGGAAGGAAGAGATAGAGAGGCAAGGGGAGAGAGAAGAGGAGGATAGAGTTCATAAAGGGAAAGGGGTAAGAGGAATGGATAGAGAGGTATATAGGGAGCAAGAGAACTAGAGGGGGAGAGAGAGGTGAGGAGAAGGAATGGTGGCCTAGACAATAGAGAGGGTGAGAGAGAGATGGGGCGATGGGAGGAAATGGTGACCTAAACAATGGAGAGAGAGAGAGAGACACCTACATAGGGGAGAAAAGGAGAAGATGGGAGACAAAAGAATAAAGAGAGAGAGGTGGGGGTCAATAGAGAGGTGAGAGACCTAGAGGGGGAGAGAAAGGTGAGACACCTAGATGGGGAGAGAGAGAGGGGTCAGGTAAATGGAGGGTGATAGGGCCAAAGCATGGAGATGTGTCACACTTTGGGCCAACGGAGCATAATCCGGCCAAACAGAGTTTGGTCAGACTAAGTCCAATCAGACTACCCCTGTTTCGCGTGGTGCCACGTGCCACCGAAATGGCGTTGGGAGTTCGGTCGGACTCCCTTAGTTTAAATGGTGTCATCCAAAAAAAATTCAGTTTTTTTTAATGTTAGAACTAAGGGTAGTCAAGTTGGACTATCCTATGTGTCATGTGATGTGACACAAGAAAAGGTTAAAAACTCTGTATTTATAAAACTTTTCACTTCTGCTCAATTTTTCTTCAAGCAGAATATTTTTTAACAAAAATTGAAAAATACCCTTTGGTAGAGCTCAAAGTCTCGAATCTAGAGATATAATTTTTTTATTAATTAAACATTACAAATATCTTTTTGAATTTCAAAAAGAGATTAATTAGAAATTTTTAAAAAATATAAAATGATATTCAAATTAGAAATTTTGGTTAATGATAAATTTAGTAGTCAAAAGGTGACATCGAACTAAAACTATCAAATTTAGCTATGTTGGACTTCAAAATATTATAATGAGAAAAATATACATCAAAATTTTTTTAATTTTTTTTAACATTGCATATATATGTTCTCTATTAGGAGAAAAAAAATAGAAAAAAATAACTCTCACTTTCTTTTTTTTTGGTGGCACTGACTAGAACCCCTAATTTTTAGCATTTTTCAACAATGAAAAATCTGTCTTTGAATTTATAAAAAAAAATATCAAATTTTCTCCATTTAAAAAAAAAAAAATAGACATAAATTTAATTCATATTTATACATTTGATCAGTTTACATCATTTCAATATTCAATTTAGAAATGTCACTTTTATGCGGTCGAAGTTAAATAGTTTTAGTTGTGTTGGTTGGTTCCTTTATAAAAGTGTGACACAACATTACAGGCTTTTACCCGACAGAGAGAGGTATAGGGGTTGAAAGGGAGGGAGGAAGACACCTATGGAGGGGATGAGAGGGAGAGAGAGAGATAGATAAGGACTTGGACAACAAAGAGAGAGATAGAGAGAAAATGAGAGTAAGTGGAGAAGGGAGAGAGAGTGATGGGGGCAAGGAGCGAGGGGTATATAGATAGGAAGAGGAAGAAAGGGAGGGAGAGACATACAAAAAGGAGGGAGAGAGAAGAGAAGATACAAAAGAACAAATAGAGGGAGACGATTAAGAGGGGATGGAGGGAGAGGTAGATGTAGAGGAAGTGAGAGACTTAAGAAAGGAGAGGATAGAGAGGTGAGGGGAGATAGAAGAGGAGGAGAAAGTTTGTTAAGGGAGGGATAAAGAGGTGTACAGGGAGTGAGAGAACTAGAGGGATGGTAAAGAGATTATAGACCTAGAGGGGGAGAGAGATGTGAGAGTCCTAGATGCTAAGAGGGGTGAGATACATGGAGGAAGACAAAGAGAGGTGAGAGACCTAGATGGGGAGAGAGAGGGCTCAGATAGTTGGAGATGTATAGAGAGAGGTGGGTAATGATACATGGATGTAGAAGTATATAGCTTGAGAGGAAGGGAGTGAGAAACTTATAGAAAGGAGGGAGAGTGTGGGAGAAAGGGGGAATGAACTAGATAATGGAGAGAGAGAATAAGAGAGGTAAGGAGATATGGAAAGAAGGGTGAAAGAGATGAGAGGGAGAGATAATTTGGTGTAGAGTTTGGGAGAGTAAAAGATAAAGACAAAATAAATTAAATGCAAGCACCAAACTTGGTGATCACCAAATGTAAAATATGCATTTTTTGAATTTGGTGAGTGCAAAATTTGGTCCTTGCCATATTTGGTGCACATCAAATGTGTTGCATCTAAAAAACTAATCCTTTGGATTCAATTTTCCTTAGCATCCAACTCAAAGGCTTGGATGACTATTTTAGGTGTGAGTTATGTTTTTCTAAAAACATAAAAAGCTTCTCACATTTTTTTGCATGCTCTCCACCAAGTTCAAGCATGTGTTTCAATGCAAACAAAAAAGACACCACAATGATATTAAGATCTCTCTTAATTATATAACCATATAATTGTTTTCCAAATTTTGATTATGTTAAGGTTTTCATTTCTAATTTTTTTTGTTAGTGTGTCTATTTCTTGTCAAAAATCAGCATGTGCTATTTTGAGTATGGACTTTTACTCATTCATCAAATTTTGAAACAAAATACATTTTTAGAAAATAGATTCTATTCAAAACATATTGAGAAAATTAATTTTTAATTACTTTTCAAAAAAATTAGTAGGGTGCACACTCAAAATTCTACTTTTTAGGATGTGTCAACTTAAAAAATTAGTAAAAAATCACATATTCACTAAAAAATAGCCAATTAATTTAGCATAAATAATGGTCTTAGCTAGTTTCTCACTAGAGAAATTTTCAAAATTATATATAAAAAAATTCTAATTTGAGGGGCACCATACTTGACACTATGTTTGTTTTTTTTTGATAAAAATAGGACCAACAAATATGGTGCCTCTTTTTGAAATCCTTGGTCTCCTCCATTTTCTAAAATAATTTGTAGTTTAGAAAGTAGATTTGGAGCACTGGAAGTCTTGTTCTTGTTGGATCTTCAAATTTTGAGTGTAGCTATCTTCAATTTCACATTAAAATTCAAACTTTATTGATTAAAAAAAATAAAGGTGGCATCTTAAGACCCCCTTTTGGCTCCCCATCTAGATACACATACCCACAATACAAATGAGAAACCTAAGAAGGAATGGAAAGTGAAGAAAGGAAATTAGAAGGTAGAGAATTATTTGTTTGTGCAAGTCGAATTTCATGCACAAGATGAAAGAAGTTGTATATTTATAGCAATTTCTCAAACTACATGACAAAACAAAAGAGCGAGTTTTTTTCTCTAAAAGAAACTAATGAAGGCATAGTGAAGGTAAGTGGAAGAAGTTGTGTCCACTTAGTGTGGAAGTTTTACACTTAGAAAAAAATGGTAAATCATGCGGGCCGCATGAGAAATGAAACGAGATCCCATTATAGTTTGGGGTCCCAAGTCAAAATTTGAAATGAGGTCCGGTTTCGCGTCGGGATCATGTTTTGAAAATGAAATAGGAACACGTTTTGAAAATGAAACAGGATCTTGTTTTGAAGATGGGATCCCGTTTCAAAAACAAAATGAGATCCCATTTTTTTTTTGTTATTTTTTTTTATTTATTAAAAATAAGCTATATATATATACATGAAATATAAAATTTAAGTATAAGTTATATTTCATGTATATATTGGTAGGATGTTTGAGAGTGGTTTCAGATCTATAGGAGTTATATGCAAATTCTAGATTTTAGAAGATCTTATAAATTTTTCATATTTAACCAAATTTCAGTAATCAAAAGTTCAACATTTTCTAGCTCTCTTTATCTCAATCTCTTTATCTTCCTTGATATCTAGACTCATCTCTATCCATATCTATATTGGCAAGGTGTTTGAAAGTGGTTTCAAATCTCTAGGAATTATAATGAAAATTCTAGATTTTAGAAGATCTTGTAAATTTTTTAGACTTAGTCAAATTTCAGTAATCAGTGGGCTCCTATCAGCATTTTCTTGTTCTCTTTATCTTCCTTGAGTTTTAGACTCATCTCTCACCATAGAACTATTCCTCTATCCCCTCTCTACCTCTATATCTCTTTTCTCTCTCTATCCCAAAATCTAGACCTCTCTCTCTATCTCTCTCTCACATCCCTAACTCTCTACTCTTTGTTCCTCTCTCTAGATACACACCTCCCCTCACTCCCTCCCTACCTTTATTTCTATACATCTATAATTCTCTCCCTCCCTCTAGGTATCTTTCTCACCCTCCCTATAAACTTCTCTCTCTCTCTCTCTCTCTCTCTCTCTCTCTCTCTCTCTCTCTCTCTCTCTCTCTCTCTCTCTCTCTCTCTCTCTCTCTCTCCACCACTCCCTCCTTCCCTCTCGACTTTCATCTCCCCTCTATCTCCTCTCTACCTCTCTATCTCACTCTCTCATTTCTCTCCCAAAATATAGACCTATCTCTAACTCTCTCTCACATCCTTAACTCTTTACTCTCTATCTCATCTATCTATACACATCCCCTCACTCCCTACGTACCTCTATATGTCTACATATACCTATCCATCTATCTTTACATACCTTTCTCTCCCTCCCTACCAACATCTCTCTCACTCTCTCCACCCCTCCCTCATTCCCTCTCTACTTTTATCTCCCTCTTATCTCCCTTGTATTCCCTCTACCTCTCTATCTCACTCTAGAGAGAGGTAGAGATATAGGTGGGGAGGGAGAGAGATGTAGGCTGAGAAAAATGTAATAGAGAGAGAGTGGGGAGAGAGTGAGATTGATAGAAGTGATAAGGGAAGGTTTGGAAGATAGATGAAAATATAGAAATAGAGGCCTTGTAGAGAGGGTGATATATAGAGAGAAAGAGAGAGAGAGGAATAGGGGAGATAGTGATAAGTTGAGAGGGGTAAAACAGATAGAGAGAGGTGGAGATGGAAGGAGAGAGATAGAGATAGGTGATGTATACAAAAGTGGAGGGGATACTTGGAGTGAGAGAGAGAAGGAGAGGTATTTACAGATGGTTAGGTAGATAGAGATAAGTAGCTAGAGAGAGAGTATGGAGATGGAAGGAGGGAGGGAGAGAGATAAAGGGGAGAGAGAGAGAGAGAGAGAGAGAGAGAGAGAGAGAGAGTAGATACATGCATGTCCCCTCTCCTAGTTATGCAAATTTTGTTTGTCATAACTGCAATGGTTTTGGCCATAGAGAGTTTAAGTGTAGGAAGAGGAACCTACAGTCACATGGTGGTTGGTATAACTATGCTTTGCAGAAAGGTGAGTTTAGAGCATATAGAATTCAGAGACTTGCATGGAACCAAAGGAGAATTATCCTTGCCAGAGAAAGAGGTCCACCAATTCCAGTTGCTAAACATAACAACATGACCAAGAGAAGATGGTCAAATTAGTCTGTCAAGAGATTCCCCAATCATGAAGTTGGGATGGATATTATGTGCTATTATAGCACTACTTCTAGTTGTGATGGAGAATCAAGAAATGGAAGGACCCATCAGTAGAAGAAGGAAAGACCAGTGATTTGGTCCACTCCAAATCATATTACTACTTTTTTTTTTCATTTGAGAGATGGTGCTACCTCTTAGATTATTTCAAATATTTATGCTCTAAATAATAAAAAGGCTAGGAAATCCTTGTAGTCTTTCCTCAATGGTTTTCATTCTTCCATCCTTTCAAAAAAGTGTTTGGTGATGAGTGATTTCAGCACTTCTTTGTGATGTAATGAGAAGACCATGGACCAGCACTGTGCACTCATTGCACAAGTGTTATCTCCTAAGGCCTAAAGGAGATGCAAGATCTTAGGGGGAGTAATATAATTAATTTATCATTCACCCCCTTAGTGGAAGAAGGACTCTTGGAAGAACTAGGTGTTGTCGATATAAAGGAAGAAAATGTGATAAAATGTGTAGAGATTGCCTTAACTACACACCTACAAATCAAAGTTGAATCACTACTGTTGTATCCATGTATGAAAAGATAACAATTCGAATCAGATACAAAGTGACACAATATGTCAGGAGTCACAGGAAGGTGATCCATTAGTGATAGTGGATCAGTATAGGAAACTGGTATGTGCAGGATGTTACCAACATAAATGCTAATAGGTACTTATAGATTATGTAAGATAATGAAGTTGGAGATCATTGCAATATCCCTGGTAGTATGGAATGTAGAGTTATTGTCTCAGGTGGTATTGAGAAAGACCTGAATGACATATGTTGGCCTAGTGGTTGACCATGCAAGCATGCATGTCTGTGGGCTAACCGGTTAGATTTATGAATTGATTATGACATTGTATGATATTGTGCTCATCCAGGATCATGTCATAGGTTGTTGTCAAATAATGAAGCTGAAATATCATTAGATGATCTCACCTGCACAAAATCAACCGGTACATGGAGATGATTGAAGCCCCCAGTATTGGACCTGATTGGAGTTGAGAACCTGAGATGTGTGACTTAGGGGGAGTTCAAGTGGCTATGATGCAAAGTCAAGATGCTTGAACTTGGAAGAGTAAGTGCACTGACTGCCCAAAACTGCAGATGATAAAAAGTTATAGTAGGAATACCAAGGAAAATTTCATTGTAAGGGGTATCTACCTATCATTTGGTTGGTTGTATTCATAGTACAATCACATTTGATTCCTAAAGAAATTTGTGATCAAACAGGAGGTGATGCAGGTTGAACGGCAGGTGAGTAGTGCTCACTGGCACATCCCTCTGTAATTGAGTAGTTTAACAAATGGTATAAAACTTTCATGCTCAATTGGTGTCAGTTGATGGTTGAGTCATCCATATCAATTGTCTTGACTTGAGAAAATGTAACAAAATGCAACAATTGGTATCAAAGAGGGAGATAAATCCGGTAAAGACAAAGGGGGAGAAAGAATTTTGTCAGTGACTAGTAAATAAAGGGAGGAATGATATCCTGACAGTGCCCTTTGTCATTGTTGTCAAAGGGGGAGAAGAATTCTATAGTATACGACATACTACATGTGTTGACAATCCATGGATTAGAGAAAGGGGGAGAAGGGGTATGTAGTTAGCCGAATAATACATGAGTTGACATCAATGCCAAAGAGGGATATTGTTGGCATTGTTTTGTCATTGATGTCACTGGTATGGAATGACTACCGATATGAGTGGATGTATGTGCAACACTGTCAAGGAGGAGTATAGGTTGAGATATCTTTGATATCATCCTGTGTTACAAGACATAGGTAAGGTAAGGATGAATGACCACTGGACTCATCAGTACACAAGTTAGTACCTAACTTATGTGGATGGAATGGTAAGGTGATCGATGTACAAGCTGGATGGCCAAGGTGCTTGAGTTGTTGTTTGTGATGAAGATGAAAAATGTTACCTAAATCATATCAACACCGAAAGAGAAGAATGAATAGGTTATCGATATGTGAAAAGGTTTTAGAACAATAGGAATCCCACCAGATGAAGGTGCAGTCATCAAGAGAAGGCAAGACTGAGCAGATGCAAATAAAGGAATGTGGTTTGACTAAAGATGGAGTCTAATAAAGGTTGATGACATAGTGTCATCAAGAGTTTTTATCGATATGTAAGTCCATCGATAATATGGACAAGGTGCAGATGCAGAAGACTCCCCATTTGATGAATATGTGCATAAGGTAGGTTAGCAAGAGTGTTGACCGACTGAGTAGTCCACCTGAAGAGAAGTAGAGTTCAAGGTTGATGACAAACTGGTTTGAGTGTTTAACCAGTACGGTTAGTAAACCGATAAAAAAGAGGAACCGATAGAGTGTTTGGTTGGTGATCCTATCTGAACCAACATGGAGAACCAAGCTAGCAGTTGGTCGACATGAATGCCACATGGAGTCAAGGTGGTGAATTTGTATGTAGTGGTAGATGGAGTGTGCACCAATGAGGTAGTTGTAGAGTTGGTCAACATTAATGGTAGATCTCATAAATCATAGAACATGTTGTAGAGCCATTGTAGAGGTTTACGGCTTGAGGTCTGGAGGAAAACTAAGAGACAACTCAGAATGATTAAGGAGATCGAGGCAGATAAAGAAAACCACAAGATCAATCTTAGTGTTTGACCAAGAAATCAGATGACAAGGTAAAACGCAGATTTTTAAAAATAGAAGGCATGATCAAGAAGGCAAGACAGTGTTGGTGATGAGGAAATAGCTATCTGGGTGATCAAATCATGCAAGATCTGATAGGATTTGGTTTTCCTCGAGGTAAGTGAGGAACCGTAACTACTCAAAGTTTGAATTTTTTTTTTGCGGGAAAACCAATCTATAAATATGCAAGCCAAAAATAGAAATGGTTGTTGCTGGATGAGTGAGTAGTGTTGGTCAAGAGAAGAAGATAGTGCTACTGCGAAGTGATTGAGTGTTACTTCTGCAAGGAAGTATAAATCAGTGAAATGCTCAACTAGTATTTGAGAATAGATTGAAAGTGAGGGTGAACCAAGTTGAAGTGTTCAACTGGTAGTAGAGCATAACCGGTAGTGTTCATACCAAAAAAGCAGATGTGAAGGAAATTGTATAGTAGGCAGACATAGAACCGTTAGAGTGTCATACTAGTAAACAGCGGAATAGCGAGGAAGATATATAGCAAAGCAGAAGGAAAGTTCAGGTGAACCCATAGAGTTTACTAGCAGTGAAGTAGCCGATGATAGCAGCAGAAGAAGTGTACCAGTGTAGTAGAGAAGGTATCTCACCGGCAAAGTAAGGTGTATGAAATGGTTACAAGATTCACTTGTAACAACATACCTACTTTGTAATGTATATTTTCATGGTGGTCCCTGATTTGTAGCTCAGTGCAGGATTTCTAGCTCCTTTAGGTTGTAGGCTATGAACTGTGTAGGGGTTGGGGCTCCTTTGAGTTGAAGATCATAAATCAGGGGTTGGTGCCCTAAATGAGGGGTTGTAGCTCCTTTGGTTGGCACCCTAAATTGTGTAACAATTTTTCATTGTGAGGCTGGATCGAAGCAATAGAGTCCACCAACATTGCTCATTGAGGTTTTTCCCATATTGGGTTTTCCTCGTATATGTTGGTGTTATGTGATGTCCCATTTTGTTATTGCATTTGTGATTTGGTCTCCCTACTAGCCAGTCAGTATGTTATGAGTTAGATATAATAACCAATAGACTCACATAAGTTAGTTAAAGGGAAACAATTTGAGAACCACTGATTCACCCCCCCCCCCCCGGCCCCCCGTCTCAGTGGTACATTGTGTATAACAATATGGTATTAGCCATATATAGCTAGTGGCAGATTTGGTGCAGGCCAAATGATCTCTATTGACATTTTTTAACCTTTAACAAATTGTGAAAGATGAGCTTGAGAGGGATAAGTGTAAAAGAGAAACAGGCAATGCAAGAACCTGCCAAGGAACCCCAGAGGATCTAGCCTAACTAACACAACTAAAAAGAGAAACATTATTTTTTTAAAAGATTTTCATGTGTAATGTAATGCAATATTGTATAGAGATAGGAAAACTGGGGAGGAGGACTTGACAAAATTTTTTTACAAAGACAAGGAGCACTCAAGAGTTAACAAAATGGCTGGTGGAAGCTACAGTAGGAAAGATCCTATGGCTCTGTGGGCAGAAATGACCAAGTTCATCATGAGGTTTATTACGCTCAATGGCAGATATGCTAGTATCATTTCTTACCATTTTACTATTTTGAATCATTTTAGGCATGGTAAAATCATTTTTGTTCCTTTCTATCTGGCCTCCTCTTTAGAGAATAGTCTTGAAAAACATATGGAAAATCTAAATAATCCTATCCTACATGAAGGGATTATTGTTCTCATCATGGAGTATGCTAAGAACCTTGGAGTTGTACTCTCTCTATCCGAGATAGTCCAACATACTAATATTCAGGATGTCTCTGACTCAGAAATGGATCTGGAGGATAGTGGGGGTACCATTCCTTTTAACGATATTGACTATAAGCCTATGGAAGAAGGTGAGATGATGGTCACCCCTGTGATGTTTAGCAGTAAGAATCCCTCTAGATGGATGACCAACAAACTAATTTCTAAGGCCGAGCCCCTCTCTAAAAAGAAGAAGATTGTGGCTAAGGACTATGGTCTAAAGACTTCGGACCAGGAAATTAAACTAGACATTCCAATTAACATCCTGAAGGAAAAGTAGGGGACCATGTGTAAAGAAGAGGACAATGGGTTACAGAGGAATAGTACTCTGATGAACCTCGTGATGGAAGCGACTAGAAGCCAGGAAAACTACTGGAAGTGGGTGGAGAGAGAAATTGATACCCTCAGTGGGGGCTAAGGAGATTATTGATATCTTCACAGCCTCACCTGAGCCTAGCAAATCTGAGAAGCTCATGATTATGACCCAAAAGATCTCCCAAGATGTCAAGGTGATGAAATGAAACCATAAAGAAAGAATTGAAAAGGTGGAAAAATCTATGGCACAGATAAAGAAAAATCTCAATAACCTGTTCGACATAAGCAAGGAAGCCATGAATAATAGTATAGAGGGGCTTGAAAAGATCAATGTCATGGTTGCGGAATACACATCCATTCAAAGTGAACCTGAGAAAGATCTTGGAGGTGAAGACATGGCTGCAACAGACAACAAAACCACAGGCCCTAATTCCAGGACCAGAAGCAGGAGTACCAATAAGGGCACCTCTAGATACATTAAGGAGGAGCTGGAGGAAATCAATAATATTTCCATCTAGAAGAACAAGGAGCTGGTGCACTATCTTAATTGAGTGCTTTTATTTTGTTTTGTTTTGTTTTGTTGTCTGTCTCTTTTTCTTTTGTGACTGTTCTGGTGTTCTCCCCTATTTTGCCATTGGTTTATGTCTGTTTGGCTGATGGCCGACTTTTGTAAAACTTTTGGTTTCAGGTCCATGTAAAACCCTTTTATCTTTATCACAAAAATTGTAAACTTAAATGCACAAGTGGAAGAAATAAGACTAAACTATCCTCTAAGGTTCCTTAACAATTCTACTTAACAACTCACAAAGCATGAAGGAATCTATATCAAATAATAGTTACCAATTTAATCCATTTTTAAAGAAATGAACATCAATGAGAAAGATACCATAATATAAAAGGTTCATTCTCATTTAATTCACTATGATGAGAAAATTGATTGCATTCATTCAACCTTTAAGGCTAGGTTCAATTTAGGACCTAAATCCAAATGTTCGTACAATTATTTATAATAATAAATGATGAACACTTTCTTAATCCAAACTATACAATACCATCATTACAACTAACTATCATAAACCCTACAAGATTAGTTCACTTGAATCACATCATAATTACATCAATGTTTACATCATTTGCCTAGCAGGGGTGTTTGATATTACAATTACATATAACATACCAATAATGTAAAGAATGCATGAAACTATCTCTGATTCATAAGGTAAATCATATCCAATGGAAGGAACTTGAATAAGAAGCAATGTGAAGAAAAGGTAGCTGATCTTGCAATTCTATGCCTTCCCAAACTCATCCTAAGCCTAAACAATAACTCCATGATATGATTGGAGCATTACCATTATCTTCATTAAAGTTAAATACTACCCAAACCCATGTATTCATTAATTAAGGTTGTCACTTATTTAAACAACTCTCCTGATAGGTTGTCCTGACAATCACTTAGGATCCTGACCCCCATGGAGAGCCACTCTCCCTTATGACACTATGCTCACCTAACCCAAATCAAAGCATAAGGTGAAACAACAGGCTAGGAATCATCTAGGAATCCATTTTGAAGTCTTAGGTTGGGTAACATTTATATTCTCCTTAACTTGTTATTTTATGATATGAAACAACACTTTACTTCTACGGTCTTCCTCTCTAAATATCATGTTATTATGCTCAATCCATAGATTCCAAGTAATCGAGGGAATAATTTGAAGCTATAGGTTCATGATAGTTGGGTGTGTAAAAGGAGTAAGATTCCATTGTTCTATAAAGTCTTTCAAATTCCCTAGGAAGGTCCATCTAATCATTAGATTAGCAAGTAGCTCATCCCAACCCTCCCTTGTATATTAGCAGTGTAAGAACAAATGGTTGATACTTTCAAGAGCTTTGCAGCATAAGATGCATCTATTAACAGGGGAGAATCCTCTTTTATTTAAATTATCTATAGTAAAAAAAATTCCATGAGTAGTAGCCCACCAAAAATAGTTGATCTTGGGTATGAGGCCTTCAACCCAAATATTTTCCAACAAAAGTTGTCCTTAGGTTCTTCGACAATGGTATTATAGGTGGATTTAAAAAACAAGGCTATAGAGGGGTTGTATGACCAAATCCATTCATCCTCCACATGGCATGAAAACAAGGAGCAATCACCCAATTAGGAAGCTAGGGATTGGGCCTCATTCACTAATTGATTTAAGTTATAAACAGAGATATCCCTATTAGTCATCACCCTATCCATGAAATTTCTCCACCTAGCCTTATTCCCATGCCACCAAAGGTAATCATGAACAACATTGCCACAACTTTGGATAAGGATCTATTTAACCTCACTGAATTCAGTCATTTCCAATAGGGTTGTCTCTTTTAGCCAAATATCATCCGAAAACCTGGTACTCTTTCCATTTCCCACTACCTTTTACCCTCCTTTTCTTAGAATAGTTTTGAATTTTGAGACATTGTTCCAAATACAGGAGCCAAAGGGTAAATCTTTGTCAGTAAGAAAGCTACAACTAGTAGCATTATTAAGGTATTTGGTAGTAATTATTTTTTCCCATTCCTTAGCATCGTTAATCAATTTCCACCCTTTAGAAATTAAGGCCCTATTAAAATATTTAAGCTTCCTTATTCCAAGCCCACCTTTATTAATGGAACTACACACTTTGTCCAAGGCCACCAAGGATTATATATAAAAAAATTCTAATTTGAGGGGCACCATACTTGACACTATGTTATTTTATTTTTTTGATAAAAATAGGATGAACAAATATGGTGCCTCTTTTTGAAATCCTTGGTCTCCTCCATTTTCTAAAATAATTTGTAGTTTAGAAAGTAGATTTGGAGCATTGGAAGTCTTGTTCTTGTTGGATCTTCAAATTTTGAGTGTAGCTATCTTCAATTTCACATTAAAATTCAAACTTTATTGATTAAAAAAAATACAAGTGGCATCTTAAGACCCCCTTTTGGCTCCCCATCTAGATGCACATACCCACAATACAAATGAGAAACCTAAGAAGGAATGGAAAGTGAAGAAAGGAAATTAAAAGGTAGAGAATTATTTGTTTGTGCAAGTCTAATTTCATGCACAAGATGAAAGAAGTTGTATATTTATAGCAATTTCTCAAACTACATGACAAAACAAAAGAGTGAGTTTTTTTCTCTAAAAGAAACTAATGAAGGCATAGTGAAGGTGAGTGGAAGAAGTTGTGTCCACTTAGTGTGGAAGTTTTACACTTAGAAAAAAATGGTAAATCATGCGGACCTCATGAGAAATGAAACAAGATCCCATTATAGTTTGGGGTCCCGAGTCAAAATTTGAAATGAGGTCCCATTCTGCGTCAGGATCATGTTTTGAAAATGAAATAGTACCATGTTTTGAAAATGAAACAGGATCTTGTTTTGAAAATGGGATCCCATGTCAAAAACAAAATGAGATCCCATTTTTTTTTTGCTATTTTTTTTTATTTATTAAAAATAAGCTATATATATATATATATATATATATATATATATATATATATATATATATATATATATATATACATGAAATATAAAATTTAAGTATAAGTTATATTTCATGTATATATTGGCAGGATGTTTGAGAGTGGTTTCAGATTTATAGGAGTTATAATGCAAATTCTAGATTTTAGAAGATCTTATAAATTTTTTAGACTTAACCAAATTTCAGTAATCAAAAGTTCAACATTTTCTAGCTCTCTTTATCTCAATCTCTTTATCTTCCTTGATCTCTAGACTCATCTCTATCCATATCTATATTGGCAAGGTGTTTGAAAGTGGTTTCAAATCTCTAGGAGTTATAATGAAAATTCTAGATTTTAGAAGATCTTGTAAATTTTTTAGACTTAGTCAGATTTCAGCAATCAGTGGGCTCCTATCAGCATTTTCTTGTTCTCTTTATCTTCCTTGAGTTTTAGACTCATCTCTCTCCATAGAACTATTCCTCTATCCCCTCTCTACCTCTATATCTCTTTTCTCTATCTATCCCAAAATCTAGACCTCTCTCTCTATCTCTCTCTCACATCCCTAACTCTCTACTCTTTGTCTCCTCTCTCTAGATACACACCTCCCCTCACTCCCTACCTACCTTTATTTCTATACATCTATAATTCTCTCCCTCTCTCTAGGTATCTTTCTCACCCTCCCTATGAACTTATCTCTCTCTCTCTCTCTCTCTCTCTCTCTCTCTCTCTCTCTCTCTCTCTCTCTCTCTCTCTCTCTCTCTCTCTCTCTCTCTCTCTCTCTCTCTCTCTCTCTCTCCACTGCTCCCTCCTTCCCTCTCTACTTTCATCTCCCCTCTATCTCCTCTCTACCTCTCTATCTCACTCTCTCATTTCTCTCCCAAAATATAGACCTATCTCTACCTCTCTCTCACATCCTTAACTCTTTACTCTCTATCTCATCTATCTATACACATCCCCTCACTCCCTACCTACCTCTATATCTCTACATATACCTATCCATCTATCTTTACATACCTTTCTCTCCCTCCCTACCAACATCTCTCTCACTCTCTCCACCCCTCCCTCATTCCCTCTCTACTTTTATCTCCCTCTTATCTCCCTTTTATTCCCTCTACCTCTCTATCTCACTCTAGAGAGAGGTAGAGATATAGGTGGGGAGGGAGAGAGATGTAGGCTGAGAAAAATGTAATAGTGAGAGAGTGGGGAGAGAGTGAGATTGATAGAAGTGATAAGGGAAGGTTTGGGAGAAAGATGAAAATATAGAAATAGAGGCCTTGTAGAGAGGGCGATATATAGAGAGATAGAGAGAGAGAGGAATAGGGGAGATAGTGATAAGTTGAGAGGGGTAAAATAGATAGAGAGAGGTGGAGATGGAAGGAGAGAGATAGAGATAGGTGATGTATACAAAAGTGGAGGGGATACTTGGAGTGAGAGAGAGAAGGAGAGGTATTTATAGATGGTTAGGTAGATAGAGATAAGTAGCTAGAGAGAGTATGGAGATGGAAGGAGGGAGGGAGAGAGATAAAGGGGGAGAGAGAGAGAGAGAGAGAGAGAGAGAGAGAGAGAGAGAGAGAGAGAGAGAGAGAGAGAGTAGATACATGCATGTCCCCTCTCCTAGCTATGCAAATTTTGTTTGTCATAACTGCAATGGTTTTGGCCATAGAGAGTTTAAGTGTAGGATGAGGAACCTATAGTCACATGGTGGTTGGTATAACTATGCTCCACAGAAAGGTGAATTCAGAGCATATAGAAGTCAGAGACCTGCATGGAACCAAAGGAGAATTTTCCCTGCTAGAGAAATAGGTCCACCGATTCTAGTTGCTAAACATAACAACATGACCAAGAGAAGGTGGTCAAATTAGTCTGTCAAGAGATTCCCAAATCATGAAGTTGGGATGGATGTTGTGTGCTATTATAGCACTACTTCTGGTTGTGATGGAGAATCAGGAAATGGAAGGCCCCTTCAGCAGAAGAAGGAAAGACCAGTGATTTGGTCCACTCCAAATCATATTACTATTTTTTTTTCATTTGAGAGATGGTACTACCTCTTAGATTATTTCAAATATTTATGCTCTAAATAATAAAGCAGCTAGGAAATCCTTGTAGTCTTTCCTCAATGGTTTTCATTCTTCCATCCTTTCAAAAAAGTATTTGGTGATGAGTGATTTTAGCACTTCTTTGTGATGTAATGAGGAGAAAAGAGATAATCCAATTGCTGAAGATAGTGACTAGGAATTACTCATGCTAATTGATTCTTAGGGTTTGCTTAATTTGGAGTTACATGGGGCCTCTTTCACTTGGTCTAACATTCATTTTGGTGATGATATAATTTAGGCTAAATTGCATAGAGCCTTGATTTATCCTGATTGGTTGGTCTCGTACTCTTGCAACCTTTCCGGTTCTCTCTTCTATTGGGTCGGATTATTTTCCTATTGTCCGTTTAGCTACTGTTAAAGGTCGGAGAAATAAGTTCCCTTTTAAATATGAGAAGTTGTGGACTTTTAACGTTGAGCTTAAAAATAAAACTAAAGATTGTTGGAATATTGGTATGGATTGTATAGCTATGTATAGGGTTGAAAAGAAGCTTTCTTTGGTTAATCCTAATGCTTTTAAGTGGAATAAAGCCACCTTCGACACATCTTTAATAATAAAAAAATTAGTTGAAGAGTGTGCTGGATGATATTCAAGCTCAGATCCAATTCCAAGGTGCTTCTCCTCTCCTTGTGGATCAAGAGATCTCTATTCTATGAAAACTCCATGATGTCATTTCTAAGGAGGAGGAATTTTGGAAGCAAATATCAAGAGATATCTTACGTAATTCCATCGCCAATTTATTTTAAAAAATTGTTTTTCTTTGTCTCAACACGATCCTTCATGCTCTGGTGTCTGCCTAGCTAAATAGGTTTGTTCCTAGCCATCAAATTCTAGATTTTATCTTGACTATTCATGAGAATATCCATTCCTTGTTGGTCAAAAAGAAATTTGGCTTTCTACTTAAATTTTATCTCCTTAAGGCTTATCATTACATTAACTGGTATTTTCTTCTACAAGTTCTCACTGCTTTTAGTTTTAGTAGTAAATTTATCCAATTGATATTTCAACTTAATATGACCACTAGATTCTCTATCATTATTAATGGATCCCCCTCAAGGTCCTTTTCTAGATCCATAAGTATTTGCCAAGGGGACCCCATTTTCCCTTTTGTTTTTATCTTTATGGTGGAAGCCGCCCTAGGTCACTTCATCTAGAGAAATGTTAAGTTGGGGTATCTTAAGGGCCTCTCCCCTTCCTCCTCTTCACAAGCCTATTCTCACCAACAATTTGTTGATGATACTATTATCTTGGGGGATGGCTCTATATTTGAAGTGAAAAATATCAAAATATTTTTTTCTCAATATGAAGCTACTTTGGGTCAAAGAATTAGTTTCCCCAAGAGCTCCACCTTCTTTCTTAGTACTCTTGAAAAGAGGTAGGATATAATTTCTTGTATTCTTGGGTACAATATTTAGGAGCTTCCCTCCACTTACCTTAGGCTTCCTCTTTGTATTAATTTTCTCCCCGACTCTTTTTGGTTGGGTCTCATTAATAAATTTCTATCTAAATTTTGGCTGGTTGAAAAGGGACTTTATAGAGCCAAGCTAGTAAACTTCAGTTGATCAAAGCTTCTCTTTAGAATTTACTTCTTTATGCTACAAGTCTATTTTAAGTCCCAAGGAAGTTTTCTATTATGATGGAAATAATTCAAAATAATTTTCTTTGGATTGGTTCAAAATTGAAGAATAGATTACATCTTTTAGATGGGGATCAGGTTTACCTTTGTAAGAGATTTTGTGGTTTGGCCATTAGGAAAATCAAGGAATTCAATTATGAGTTTTTGGTGAAACAATTATGGAGATGTTTGAAGGTTAATACTTGGTGGACCTCCATATCTCATTGCAAGTATTTGGCCTTTTATACTCATTCTCAAGAGGGTAAACGTACACATACATGTCACAGTTTTATAAAGGAAATGGTTAATGCTAATTCAAATATTTAAATTAAATCAATAGTCTAAAGTGAAATATATGTTTTGAATTTTGAAATGATGTAAACTAATAAAATTTATATTCGTTTGTCTAGTTTATGTTTGTAATTTTAACAAAAAATTAAAAAATTATTTGAATGAAGTTTTTTATAAACTAAACACTACAATTTAGTTGTTAATAAAATGTTGAAATTGAAGTTACACAAGCTACCACACTTTATTTATCTTTAATTTGTTTTTGTTTTTTTATATTGATAACTTGAAACTTTAGTGCATGGATATATTTTTTACTACGTTGTATAAATATATATTTTTCAATAAATTTGAAAAACTGCATGTGCTAAAATATAACTCTTTCTAATAGCTACAACCTTTTTTTTAGTTATTTATCCAAATCAAAAAAGAGTTATATCATCTTGACATAGATTCTTTTCTCTACTACATCATATTTTTTTCAAAACTTTTAAATACATTTTAGTATTTTTCCTTGACAAGGTAATCAACCTTATATTTCAATGTTGATGACCTACTTTCAATAAAAATAAAATATTAAATATAAGAGCTAATTAAAATATTAAAATATATATATTTTAAAAAATTCACATATAGATCTATAAAAGGGTATTTTTACATTTCAAAAAAATATTATTTATAAGAGTAGGCGTTCTTGAAACATCAATTTTTTCTTTTTTTTTTTGGTAATTAGACCCAAAGTGGTATAAAATATGCTTATAGTAGACACCTCCAATTGGAAAACTTTTGGCCCATATAGAAATTAGCTACAATGAATCTGTTTAGACCATATTGTTGACTAAAATCAATTTTAGCTTCAATTACTTAAATTGACTTGTTATGAAAAGTTGACCTGAAATGTGACACAATTTTGTGCTTTTACCTGGGAATTCTTATCTAATACCAAGTTACGAGCTTCTTGTTCTACCTTATGGAACTATATCTCCTTCTTAAAATCTATCACTACTAGGGGACTTAAATGGTCTCTTGGAAGTCGAACTACTATCTAGTTTTGGGATGATTTGTGGCTTGTGGATGCTCCCCTTTCTCTATCTGTATGAACTTATTTTTGTGAGCTTTGTATTGGGTGGATTGCTACTGGGTGGCTAATTATATTATTTATTCAATGTGGATTGATATATCCAATTTGTATCTAGCTCTGGCTCCTTTGTAGGATTTTCTATCTAAAGTCAATATCCCTACTGTCTAATGTGTTGATTTGATTGTTTGGGTAGGTTCTTTGGATGGATCCTTCTCATTTTTGAATTCTTTCTAGATGCAAGCATCTTTGTGCTCCCCTCAACCTTTCTATGCACTATTTTGGAACTATTACTTGATCCACAAGGTTAAAATTTTATTTTTCCTTCTTGCCCAAAATAAGATTGATTATTGATAATATATGCAACAGAGGTTTTCCTATGCCTAACAAATGTTATTTGTGCATGAAAGTAGTGGAGGCTTTCTTTCACCTTCTCTTTGGCTGCAATTATGTCAAGGTTATATGGGTCCATTTCTTTCACCTTTGGTCTATTGATTGGGTTTTTCCTACTTCATTTTTGAAGAATTGGATATAGTGGCTTCTTACCACCTCTAATTCTCTCTAGGTCTATTATGTTCTCTCATTATGCCTCATATTTCTTGAGGGGTGTGGAAGGAGCATAATAATATAATTTTCTAGGAGATTGCTTTCCCTAAGGACAAATTGGCTTTCAAAATTTAGGTAGCTATTAAGTAGAATTTTATGGCACAATTTGTTTAAAGGACTATGTTGAGGACTCCAATTTCCTTCCTAGTATAATGTGCTTGTTGTACATAATTGTCAGCTCAACTAGGATGTCTTTATCCCCCTTCAAAATTCCAAGCATGTTCCAGATGGTGTTGTGTGGAAAGATCCTCTTGTTGGATGTATTAATACTAATACTAATGGGGTACCCAATAGTAACCCTAGGCTTGTTGGTTGTGGGGGAGTCTCTAATGATCACAATGGTACATTTTTCTTGGTGGTGACCCTCCCTTTGGGAATACTGAAAAAACCACTATGTCGAGGCAAAGGCAACCTACATTGATATCAAGTTGGAAGTCTCTAATGGCTATAGAAAGGTGTGGCTAAATATTTATTCTATAAGTATTATTAATTATTTTAGGGGTGTTCAGTCCCCTAGTTGGACAATAAAATGCTCAATCCTAGATTGCATTTTCATGCTTAATTCATTGGAAGAGTACAAAATTTCCCATGTCTTTCATGTGGCCAATAAGGTTATTGATGGATTTTCTAATTTTATTGTTAACCGACATCATATCATTTGGTGGGGGTACTTTAATCACATCCCCAAGTACATTAAACATCTCATTACCGATGACAATAAATTATGATGAGCATATGGCACTCTTGGTAATGACGGTTCATTACTCTTGGCTTGTGTGGACAAGATGGTTGAGGTATCTGTCTCACATTATAGAAGGTAAAAGTAGATTTTTTTTAATTTCACTCGACCTGAGGTATTTTATTGCCTAGATTTTACCGTCTTTCTTGGATCCTACTTCTTGTTATTTGGTTGTGGGTTCCCCTTTAACTATATCATAGCCATTGGTGGATATGGAAAAACACTCAATATGACATCCTATGAAAAATGGTAGAATAAACACTTTGTTTGGGATAAATTGTCAGCCAGTGGTATTACCCCCTACTTAGAAAAGCATCATGGTCATGATCCTCTGGTTACTAAGGCCTTTCTAGATGGTTGGAAGAATAATATTCTTTAGGCATATAAAGTGGAAATATTTTCTATATAAGACCGTACTACTGATGTTACAGGAATGTTGGTGGAAGGAAGGGAATTCTACAGAGACCACAAGATGTTGGATAAGGTCGTCAATGCCTTCTTCAAGAGTTCTTAATGGAATTTGGTAAGAGAACTACTAACAGGTGTTATGACCACAGGTCCATCAAACCTCTTTGGTCTGATTTTGCAGAGGTGATTATAAGTTATCTATCCCTTGACAATTATTTTTCTAGCTTGTTTAGCCACCATTTTATGATTTTGAGCTATTTTAGGCATGATAGTTAGATTTATTTTTCCTTTTTACTTGCTACCTTTTCTTAGCCATAAAATTTTGGCTTATAGAAGAAACCTCAATTGCCTAGTCCTTCATGTAGGTCTCATCCCCCTTATGGACCAAGCTAAATCTTTAGCCATTCAGTCTAATCCCTTGAGACAAGTAATTGAGTTTTATCAAAATAATTTTAGGCACTTTTCTAATTTCTTCGTTGACTCTAAGGATCTCTTTTGATGTGGATGTGTGCCTCCTTATTGGAAGTCATAAATGCCCTAGGAAGGAAGAGACTTCTCCCAACTAGCTCCATGAGTATGAAACTGAAAAAGATGATTTTGAGTTTGTTCCTTTAGATGAGATTGTTCCTAATTCTCTCTCTCTCTCTCTCTCTCTCTCTCTCTCTCTCTCTCTCTCTCTCTCTCTCTCTCTCTCTCTCTCTCTCTCTCTCTCTTGGATTTGCTAGGAAGAGTAAAAACTTGGTGGGAGAATCATCTAAACTCGCTAAAAAGGGTAAAGTAAAGAAAAACAGTCACAATATGTCTTATTCGGCCATTCGAGACAAAAAAGTTTTCAATACTAACCATGTCAAAAATCCCTTGGATAATTTAATTGATAAAGAGAAATGTGTTGAAATGGAAGGGATCAAGGTTGATATTCCTGATTCTAAGAGGGACCCACAGGGGATTGATTTCCATGTTGAAATCCCTTTTCATATTGTAAAAGGTACACCTGTGGGTATTAATAAAGGGTTCTTTGCCATGGACTCTAGAGATATGCTGATGATGGTCAAGGATGTGACAAAAGGGCAGGGTATTATCTTCAACTAAATGTCAAAAGTCATGTGCCTAAAGAAAGGGTTACTTCCATTTATGATAAATTGAAACAAGGATATTTCAGTTTGAATAATCCTATGCCTATGGAAAATGCAGATAAACCACTCACCCTCATTTATAATGTTTCTAAGGATGTCAACACAATGAAGCTTGATAATAAGGAAAATATAAAAGCCATTGAGGCCTCCATAGATAAAATGCATTAGAATAAATAAGGTCATGGTTGTTGTGAGTAGAAATGCCATGCAAAATAGTTCTGAGGGCCTCAAATAATTGAATGAGAAGGTGATATCTTTCAAAGATCTCTCTTAAGCTAATTCAAACCCCCCCTCTATTTCCAAGAAGAATGATGCGACTATTAAACATGATGTGGATACTAGACCTATTCTTGTCCCTTTCTCCAAAATTTGAAGACAAGATAAAGGTAAGAGTATCCAAGCCCCATTTTTTCAAGATGTGCTCAATATCAATGAAAGTGCTATCAATGGAAATGTTGAAATTTAAAAAATGATGAAAAATATTCAATATGCTATTGGGTCGAATCATTGTACCTCTCTTTCTGTCTTTTATTTAGTTGTTCACCAACGATTGGTTGTCTTTTGGTTCTTTCTCTTGTTGTTCATTGTCTCTTGTTTTTAAGGGTTTTGAGTCCCTTCAAAACTATTTTACTCTAATAAAAAAAATAATGTGTTCATCATCTATGTTGTGCATTCTTAACTAATTGTCTAATAAGTTGAAAAGTAGCCTCAAACTAGAAATAATAATATTAGAAAATTTTACTTATATGAAAGGTGATATGATATGGTATTGTCTAGAAAATAGAAATTTCATTTTATTTGATCAAGAGCTTATTTTGGGCATGGTGATGAATTTTAGTGTAGGCATGTCTAACTATCTACAATCTAAACATAATCTTGTTATCCCAAATTTTCACTTTCTATCACTCATAGGAGCCAATTTTTTAAGAATTTAGATTATTCGAACTATTAATTTTTTAGATTTGTATTTAGATTCGAAACATTTATATTTTTAAAAAAATTAAAAAATTTTGTAAGAAAAATAATTAGAATGTCATCCTTCCTCTTCCTATCACTTAGTTATCTAATTTGAATCGCAACCTTTGCAGTTTATTTTGTCGATGATTTGGTTATTAATTTGACACTATGTACAATGAATTCACCTTTGTCTCCATGATGGTTGAATGGAGATGAAGTTTCTTCAACACCATCTATTTGGTATTTTCATGTTGTTCCATGATGGGTAGCTTCTTTTGTTGGTGGGGTAATTGCTTCAAATGGGGTTGCATTTTTTTTTATCATGCTTGAACCTCTTAAATTCAATTTCTTCTTGCCATTAGTGTTTCTTCTCCTCATGATGCATTGAAAAAATATATCATGGCTCCTATGGTTGAGTTTGTTCTTGCATCTCATATCTCTTAATATAAATGTGGTGATAAAAAACCCTTCTATAAATATAGGTTCCACCTTTTAATTCTAGTTGCTACTAAAGAGGTAAAGGGAGGTACTCTAGGAAATGGTTTATCACCTAAAAAATATTTGTATGATTGGAATAAATAGAACATATTCATTTCTTATGCTAGAATTTCTCTAATGGATATTAAGGGGTAGGAAGTGATTTATAGCAATAATTTATTTATGAGAAAGGTCTTGATTAGTATATTTTTTCTATGGTACTCTCTTCCTAATCAATATAAATTTACTTTTGAGCATTCAAATCCTCTATTTTAGAGAAAAAATAAAGCTGTATCATTATTCTAGATTTTTTTGGTGGTATTCTTTGATTCTTCTAAACATTAATAGGTTGTGTGATCTATTGGAGACTAGGTGTGGGATTTGGATCTTCTCTCGATTCATCCTTGGTTTCTCTCTTTCAATGACTAAAAATTATACCTATAATGATAATTCATTTACTACTCTTGATATAAAAAATTGGTTTCAAATTGTTTGCTTATGTTCCAAGAATTAAATTATTTTTTTGTTATTTAAGAATTGATTTGAAAAAATATGTTGTTATATTATAAAATCATGTTCTTCGAGAATATAAATTTATCTAATCATTTATCCTCCTATTGAAAAAAATCAATGTTAAAACATACAATCAAATTTTTGCAGGATAAACAAGAATTTTCTTTTTAACTAAAAGTAATAAAAAAATTATTTAAAGAATTTGATAATTAAATTTACATAATTTCTATATATTAGAATATATTATAAAAGAATGGAGGACAACATGAGACTCCATCACCATAGTGGGGTAATTTATTTATTTTTTCACTTGTACACACTAAATTATTTTATGGAGATCTTAGAAACGAGCATGTATATTTTAGTGGTGAATTGATTACAACAAAGATAACATGACTATTATTTAAACAAAGGTCAAATTTTAGATGTGTTAGAGTTTTAGTCTTGCCTATCTATAGGTAGAGACTAATGTTTTCATGGCATTGTTTTGTAATTAATCGACGTTTAAAAATTGTGCAACGAGATTTTAATCTATGCTTTGTAAGAGTTTCACTATATATATTGATTTTACTTTATTAATATTTTCTCATTAACAAATTGAAGGAAAAAATATTCTGCAACCCATGGTTTGCATGATACAAGACATGCCCTTCGTTAAAATAGTCCATGTGTTCTATCTATGCTTTCACATTTGGGAAGCATGCCTTTGCTATCATCTGGAGGTTGTTGCTTATAGGTCATTTATTTGTCTTTGTTGTAGAGAATATGAAATTCTCAAGCTGGGTGGACCCAAGAAAGAACAGAGACTTTTGTCTCAATCCCCAAATAGTTGGAAAAAAACCCACAGAAAATAAACTCAAAACACACAAGTAGACATGCAAACTTTCTATTTTCTATTGAGTTGGAAAATGATTTTCAAAATATATAACAAACTAAACAATAAATCTAATAATTACAAACTACTGGGTAGTGATTAGGAGTTACATCCTACTACAGACTACTAGAGATTCAAAGAGGTCATTACAAATCAATGCTCACTTGGAGCTACTTACAGTCAAGAGCTATCACTGCTCAACTAACAGACCATACAGTCAGGAGCTATCTTTTCTCAACTAACAAAACACACACAGGCTATTGTTGCTAGCTAAATTCTCTACACTCGCTTTGAATTTTTACTTCTTTCTACTAAGGGACTCTTAACTTTGGAACTCTACTTGATTGGAGAACATTCTCCCTTTCTTGTCCATTTTTTATCCACTCAAAATTTCCTCCAAATTCAAAATTCAAAATCTCATCTATCTCATTAAATTCTCTACAGTCTTTAAAGTTCACGTCAAGAGCTGTTGAGATGGAGATCCCAACACAATATGTTCTAGGCTATTATTTTGTAGATCTCATTAAAAGTAGGTGGAGTTACATGGGGGCAGACTTGGCTCAGGAAACATTAATTCCAACACCCCCTCTTTATCCTAAGTCAACAAAATCCATCAAAATTCAAATCTACTACACCTAGATTTCTCCTTAGGTGCATGAAGCTATCTCTACTTAATGGCTTGGTGAAAATATCTTCTAGCTATTGCTCATAACTACAAAACTCCATATTTATTTCACCATTATCAATTAAACTTCTAATGAAGTGATACCTGATTTCAATGTGCTTTCTTCTTGCATGAAATGCATGGTTTTTTCTCAATGTACTTGATGAAACATTGCCGCAAAAAACTATTGTTCCATCCTCTTGTTCTTCCTTCAAATCCACCAAGATTCTTCTTAGCCAAATAGCTTAACATGTTGTTACATTTCCTACTATATACTCATCCTCGGCTATTGATAGGGAAATAATGGGTTGCTTCTTAGAAGCCGATAAGATTACACCCAAACCCAAATGAAACATATAATTGGGTGTGCTCTTCCAATAATCTAAAATTCCTACCCAATCACTATATGTTTAACCAAGTACATTGAAATCATTCACTGCATTGTAAAAAATGCCATATCTCTTAGCTCCATTCACATACCTTAGGATTCTCTTACCTTCTTGCCAATGACTATCCTTTGGAATTTCCATAAATCTAGAAATGAGACTCATTGCATGCATTATATCTAGCCTAGTTGTTGTCAAATACATTAAGCTTCCAACCAAACTCTTAAACCTGGTCGGATGAACACTACTGTTGCAGTCTTCCTTGCTCAACTTAAGACCTATGGTTGTTGGTGGTGCAGCAGGCTTGCTACCATGCATTCTAAATCTCCTCAAGATATCATTACCATATTTTTCTTGAGAGATAAATATACCATCATGCATTTGTTTTACTTCTATGCCTAGAAAATACCTCAAGAGACCTAAATCTGTCATTTCAAACTCTCTTTTCATGGCCTTTTTAAAATCAACAATGAGGAAATCATCATCCCTAGTGAAAACTTAATCACCAACATACAAGACAACAATGAGAATCTTACCATTAGCTATCTTGATGTAATGATTGGGCTCACCGTTGCTTTTTCTAAAGCCATTGCTCATCAAATATGAATCAATCCTATTGTACCATGCCAATGGAACTTGCTTCAGTCCATAAAGAGCCTTCTTTAGCTTATATACCATGCGTTCATTACTTGAAACTTTATAACTAGGTGGCTGCTCAACATAAACTTCCTCTTTTAGCACTGCAATAAGGAAGGCAGTCTTCACATCCATTTGAAATACCTTCCATTTGTGTTGGGCTCCAATAGCTCTGATCACCCACACGGTCTCCATTCTTTTGACAAGGGAATACGTCTCATCATAGTCTCTCCTACATTGTTGTTTGTACCCCTTGACAACCAATCTTGCCTTATGGCACTCTATTCTTCCTTTGGCATTGCTTTTGGTCTTGTAGACCCATTTGACACCAATGACTTACTTGTTGGGAGGGAAATCAGTTAACTCCCAAGTGTCATTCCTCTCTATTGCATCTATTTCCTCATCCATGGCCTCACACCATTTCTCCTCATTAATAGCTTCCTCAAAATAAATTGGATCACTATGAAAAAATAATACAAAGTTCACATTCTACCTTTCACCTTGTTAGATATTCCTTAGACTCTTGGTCTTCTTTGGCATTAGGGAGACAAGGAGACAAGATTCTAAGGCATTGAGTTTGATTGAAGCAACCTTGAAAAAGGCAATATTTCCCAGAATAGCAACAGCTAACTATGCTAAGGAAGCATGTGCAATCCTCAAGGTGGGTGTGTTGGTGTAAATAATTATTCATCTTGGATATTATTACACTTTACTTAAGTTTACTTAGGAAATGCATTTCATAGTAGTTTGGGTATGAGACACTTGGGTGTTTGTGCCACATTGAGATAGTGTGTGTAGGAGAAATTCCACCTTTTATGGTGTTGATCTTGTTATTACACTATCATATCCACTTATTGTGGAGTGATAATTCCACCTTCGGTGGGTGATCCACCTCATGTGGAATATTATATTATTTCTCCTACCTACCCTTAGTATTTCCTACCTACCCTTGTTTCTCATTCAGCCACATGTCATATTTGTGTGCTCATACATCCATATGGCCTTGCCTATATAAGCAAGCCTCTATTGATTGTATTGGTTAATCCAATTGATTATTGATCATTTTCTATTGATGAGAATACAGTTTATTCTTGTCCTATATTGTGTCTCTATTTTGTAAATTTCATTGAGCTCTTGATCTTGGCAAAATCTCACATGGTATCAGAGCAATTGGGGCTTCATTGATTCATCTTAAAGAGGCATTATTGCGATGTCAAAAGGCAGATCTGAGGAGCAGCATCTTTTGGAGGCATCCTAGACCAAATCTGACCCCGCCATTGCATCTAGAAGGTCGTTTCCATGAATTTTGGTTATAAAGTCGGCCTATTTTGGTGAGAAAAAAATTTTCGCCAATTTTGCTATAATTGTACGGAATTTCAAAATTTTTTATTATATTTTTCGAAAAAAAAAAAAAAATCATCAAAAAAATTTTCGAAAAAAAAGAAAAGTCAGAAAAAAAAACAAAAAAAAATCAATTTTTGGGGGGTCCACAGACCCCCCCCGTACCCCGTGACCCCGCAGTCTACAGATTGCAGGTCCGCAGCGTACACCATCTGCTGCAGTGCCACGTCCCGTCCTGCCGTTGTCAGCCTATGCCTCGTTCCGCACACCGATGTCGACCGTCGTCGGCAGAGCTCTCTGACGCCCTCAGCCTTCAGCGCCACCTCCAAGCAGCGCTTTCTGGTGCCAACGCCGCCTCTCTGGTGACCGTTCTTCCTCTCTGACCAAAGACCTTGCCACGCAGACAACCGACCAGTCAGTAGGACCCCGGCAAATCCCGCGTCCACCACGTGGCAGGCAGCCACTGGCCCGCGAGTACAACTCTCACATGTCAGATCCATATGGCATCCACATAGAGACCATGTGGATCACACAGTTAGCTTTCCCATATGCATTGTACAGTGCCCAGTCAGCAAATCCGTATGTTATGGCCTACACAGTCACCTACACAGTCATCTGCCACGTCATCCGTCCATACAATATGGACGCCCAGTCAGTAGAGAGGTGAAGTTTTTGCGACGGTAATACAACCATCAAATTTAACATAGTGAATTGATGATGTCAGCACCACATCAGTAGGGTTTGAAAATTTTGTAGGCCCCTCTCATTTGCTTTTTTGATTTTGCAGTTCAACTTCAAATGGCCATAACTTGCTCATTTTTGCTCCTTTTTTGGTACAATTTTTTTTGAAATGGGCTAGAATTTTGTGCTCTCCGCAGTGGTGAAGAATTTTTTTGATTTTGATGCACTTATTTTTCAGAAAATGCAGTTTTTGGTGACTGTACCTGAGTAATCCCAGTTTTTGTAACTTCAGAGGCTTCGTTTGGGGTCATACGACCTCCTTTTTAGGTGCCATTTTTTTTTAAAGTGCGTATTTTTTCGTCTACTTTCACATGATGCTATCAGATTGATGCCATTGTAAGTAGAAATTATACTTTCAGATCTTGGACATTTTTGGCTCTCTTGGTACTTGTATATTTGCTTGAATCTCAATTAGATTCATTGCACTATTGATTGAAGAATCTTGTATCTCATTTGAGAAGTTTTAAAATTTGCATCATAAGTCCACTTTGCCTTGTTTTGCAAGTGGCTCATTGTAATCGCACTAAGTATAAAGTGCCAAAATCATCACTTTGGGGGGGGGGGGTACTTTGATTGATTGAATTTGGGAGGGTGTCTCTTGTGCTTTTGTGCTCTTGTGTTCCTTCCTTTTTGCTGCTATGGGTTCTTCTAAGTTTCCTCTCTTAACTCCACATAATTATGCTACTTGGAAAATTGATGCATGGAGTAAACTTATGGAAAAAGGACTCACTCATTGCATTGATGGAACTATTGTTGCTCCAGCTGATCCTAAGGTTGATCCAGTTGGTCACTTGGATTGGCTCACTAAAAAATATCATGGCAATTCGTACCTTAAGAAAGTATGTATATCTCATTTTTCATATTGAGAAGTGTACTCTAATCAAGGGTGCTTGGCAAAAGTTTCAAGACTTGTATGGTCAAGTTGATGAGATTAGGGGATATCAAATTGATAGTCATCTCACCATGTTAGATCCCAAGAACTTTGATACTATACAAGATTATATCACTAAGGCAAATGAGTTGAGGGCACAACTCAAAGATTGTGGCATTGATAAGAAGGATACTCAATTGATATTCAACTTGATAGGCAAGCTTCCACAAGAATATGCAGCATTTGTTTCTAGTTTCCAAACCCATAGGATGACAATGGGTTCAAGCTACAAAATGCCTACATTTGATGCTTTCAATGAAATGTTGATGATGGAACAAACTAAGTTGATAAGCATGGGCATTCTTAAGGCTTCTAAGTCTCAAGCATTAGTGGCAAATCAAGGGAACAAAGGAAATCAAGGAAAGGACAACTCAAACAAGAAGAAATGGCAATCAAAGCCTAAGGACAAAGCACCATCTTCTTCAAAACAAGGAGACTCATTCTCTTCCAAGAGAAATAATTCACCAAAGAGGGAGAGACCTACTTGTGCTTATTGTAAAAAGATTGGTCATGAGGAGCATCGTTTCCATTCTAAGAAGATTGATGAGCTCACACATATCATCAAAAAGCATAACATTGATTTGCCTAAAGTCTACAAGAAGGATGATTCATCAACTTCCACTTCCTCACATTCAAAAGGAAAAGGGCAAGCATTCATGGCTTCTACAAGTTGGAAGACTCACTCTTTTGGAACAAGAAAAGGAAAAGCTCTATGTGCTACTACAAGTCATAATTTAGAGAGATGGCTTCTAGATTCAGGGGCTTCTCATCATATGGCATCTTCGTAGTCTATGTTCTCTACATTTGAGCCTTACACCATGCCACAGATTTTGATGGGCAATCATACATACATGGATGTGATTGGGAAAGGATCTATTGACATTGGGGATAACTCCTTCAATGATGTGTTGTGTGTACCCCACTTGACAAACAATCTCCTTTCTATCTATCAAATCACACATGGGGCAACTAAGAGAGTTGTGGAGTTCACACCTGACTCAGTTTTCATTAGAGACTTGGAGACTAGAGCTATCATTGCGACTAGGGTGGTTGATCATGCATCTCGGTTATACTCCTTTTTAGATTTTGTTGATGATGATGATTTCACATTTGATGATTCTACACATGTTGATCACACTTATTGTGATGATTCAGTTTTTGAGGAGAACTTTGGGCACTTGAACATGGGGATTCTCACATGTGACCCCATTCTTGAGTCTTGTATTTCATCTCCTCATATTGATATCATATCACCTATTGCACCTGATGATGCAGATAGTGCGACAGTTTTGCCTTCATGTGATTCAGTGCAGTAGGATATTCATTGTCTTCCAGCTTTAGATTGATGGGATGATTACTTGACAGACATTGCAGGTTTATTTATGGAATCCTACATTGCAGATTTGGGAGACATCATTGATGACATTCATCTTCTCTTTGATGAAGGTGATCCTTCTTTGATTGTTGCGAGGGAACACTCTGACCCTCTTGTTCATTCTCTACATGATCATTCTTTTGAGGTTGACATGATTGTGGATACTTATGTACAGCAGTGGGAGGAGGTCTCTTTATGCTTTGAGGAGACACATGAGTCTTTGGACATTGTTCTACATTCATCTTCACTAGATGTTGGAGTTCCTTTTTCAGTAGTGTGGAGCAGTTCACCACCTTTGGAGGGGGTATCTTTCAACATCTACATGGGGACACTTGAGTTGTTTTCAGAGATTCCTTTCATCATGAGTTTTCTTCATACATCTTCCCTTCATGATTGGGGAGACTTCATGGATACACCTTTGGTTTTGTTTCTTCCTAAGGGGAGGAATGTTGTTCGACGTTCATGGAGCAGTTTCTTCATACATCGAGCTTCTTCCATTGGTGCAGATTCTCCATTGAGGGGGGGTCACAGTTTGACTTCTCTTCTTCTCTCATATGGGGGGGACTTTTTCCTCACATGGGGTTTTGTTCCTCACATTCTTCTATGAGAGTTCTCTTGTATAGCTTTCATCTCTCTTTTGGGGGAGGGTTTTTTCCCATTGGGTTTTTCTCTCTTTCCCCACTTTGTGAGAGTTTTCATTGCATTAGTTTGCATGCATTTGCATTTGTACATGGGTACCTAACATGGCCTCATAGCCGGGACCCATCTTGCATTGCTTAGTTGCATTGTAGACTTAAGTGCATTCCCCTAAGTTGCACTTAAGGGGGGGTGTTGGTGTAAATAATTATTCATCTTGGATATTATTACACTTTACTTAAGTTTACTTAGGAAATGCATTTCATAGTAGTTTGGGTATGAGACACTTGGGTGTTTGTGCCACATTGGGATAGTGTGTGTAGGAGAAATTCCACATTTTATGGTGTTGATCTTGTTATTACACTATCATATCCACTTATTGTGGAGTGATAATTCCACCTTCGGTGGATGATCCACCTCATGTGGAATATTATATTATTTCTCCTACCTACCCTTAGTATTTCCTACCTACCCTTGTTTTTCATTCAGCCACATGTCATATTTGTGTGCTCATACATCCATATGGCCTTGCCTATATAAGCAGGCCTCTATTCATTGTATTGGTTAATCCAATTGATTATTGATCATTTTCTATTGATGAGAATATAGTTTATTCTTGTCCTATATTGTGTCTCTATTTTGTACATTTCATTGAGCTCTTGATCTTGGCAAAATCTCATAGGGTGGACCAAAAAACACACAAAGATTATTGTCTCAATCCAAAAATAGTTGGGAACAAACCCACATAAAATAAACTCAAAATACAGAAGGAGATATACAAACTTTCTATGTTCTATTGAGCTGAAAAATGATTTACAAAATATCGAACAAACTAAAACACAAAATCTACTGATTACAAACTAATAGGAAATGATTAGGAGTTGCATTAAACTACACACTACTAGAGCTTCACATATCTCATTACAAATCAATTCTCACTTCGAGTTGCTTACAGTCAGCAGCTATTAATGCTCGACTAATAGCCAATACACTGAGGAGCTATCTTTGCTCAGCTAACAAAACACACATATGCTGCTGCTTCTAACTAAATTCTTTGCACTCGCTTTGGAGCTACACTTCTCTCTACTAGAGAACTCTTAACTCTGCAACTCTACTTGATTGGAGAACATTCTCCCTTTCTTGTCCATTTTTTGTCCATTGAAATATTCCCCCCAAATTCAAAATTTAAAATCTCATCCACCCCATTAAGTTCTCTACAATGTTTGCAGTTCACATCAAGAGTTGTTGGGATGGAGATCCCAACACAATCTCTTCCAGGATGTTCTGTTGTAGCTTTCCTGATAGGTAGGTGGAGTTATGTGGGGGTAGAATTGGCTCAAACAATATTAATTCCAACATCTATCATGTTTAGTTTTAGTTTTGGCTATGATAAACCCTATTCCTAGTAAGACTGCTACTTACAATAGCATGTCACTTTATCAGCAACAACAATAGCAACTACACTAATGCCTTAGAGGCTAGGTTGACCTTTATCCTGTAAATAGTAACATCACCACACCAAGTTTCTTACTTATAGCTCTGGGATCTACACTACCTATTGCGCTTCACAAGTGATGCTATGTGTTTTTTTTTTTTTTTTTTTCTTTTGCTAGTGTTTCTAAGATTTGACGCTCGGTGCAATCATTCTGTCTAAATCATGAAAATGTTTTCTTTTATTTGCAGATGATATAGTGTTCCATATCTACCATGATTCAAATTTACAAGATTAACTCTTCAAATATAAGAGTGAAGATAAATAGCTTATTTATCAATTGTGAACAACAACAAATGAATTATAGTAGATAAGATGTCTCAAACTTTAAAGATTTTGAAAATTGATCTAAGCATTTTTGGTTGAATATGTCTTGTGCCTGTACCTATATAGATACAGTCTAAAATTCTTTGTATATCAAATACAAATCCATGAAGTTTCCTATGCAAATTCCTAATTAAATGCACAAAGAAACTTATATCAAATCATTTATAAACTTGGGCTCTAATACTTTTCAAAAAAAATGTTATCTATTATGAATCAAACATGAAGTGGTTGAATTGTGACAATAGCTACAAATTTTGCTAGGGGTTGTTTGAAATCTACTATGATTGTCTACAAATATTTTGTTGTGAACATGTCTTATGCATTTCTACCCACAATTTCTGCACAAATGCCCACCCTGCTTTACTCCTCCCAATGATTCAATAGGCTTCAACAAATCTTTAGAAATAAGTCTTCATGTGAAAAGTCAGTAGTATGTTTTTCTTGTATTATTAGTTATTCATTTAAGAAATGTTTTGATATGATTTATTAAATTTTATTTGGGATAAGAAACAACCACTTGTAGGTTTTTGGGTTTTCTTTTAACTGATTTATATTTATATTTATAGCTTTATATGTTATGTGTTTATTTTTAGCTCAAGAAGAGGGTTTGTGCTTGTGATCTCAAAAGTTGTTGTGGCTAATTGTTTTTCATGCAATAATTATGGTGGCATACGTGCCTCTAATTTCCTTTCAGCTTCAACTCTATATAATTAGAGGGTAAAAATTTAGGGCATGTTTTTAATTTATAATTTTCCTAGTAGACTCACTGACTTAGGGCTTCTGGTATATCAAATTCTATTACTTTTGGTTTACAATTTATATTCAATGGCAATGCCAATTGAAAATGGTGAACAATGGTAGGATTATGTTTTGGTTCATCCTTCATGCTTACCTACTCACTAGTTGATTTATTATAGATGTAAATAGATATTATTTTTTAAATCCTGATAGGTTTCTTGCTTCTAACATTTCTTGGTTATGAGTTAGTACATGATGTGTGAAATTTTGGCAAATTTCTTTCTGTATACCATTTTATAGTTTTACGTTTTTCTTTTCCAATTTGTAAAAGGCAATTGTAGTGGCTTGCAACTTCTATATATGTTTGATTCAACATTTTCAAACACTTCCCCTATACCCTTACATTTGGCAGGGACTCTAGTTGCACCGTAGCCCTTGTTTAAATTAATATTATGCTCTAGATTTGTACTTTGAAATCTACATGTCCATAGCAAGATATGGAAGCAATTAATTAATTAGAGAATGTTAAGTTTCTCATATGTTTTCTATTAAAAATGTTAAAAGAGAAGGAAAAGTTCAATCTAGAAGAAAAATGTGATTAGATAAGGACATAGATTAAATATATCTATTGTTTTGAGACAGTAGTCTAATATAAAGATATATTACTCGATAAAAAGTTAACAAATTAAATTTGTTGTGGTTGATATATTTTAAAGTTATTTTGAACATGTTGTAAACAATTATTGATAACATGTTATAAACTATTGTTGATATTCATAATCTACTATACTTTAAAAATATTCTTTTTAATATAGTTATTTTAAAAAATTAAAATCTATGAAATTGTTATAAATTAGTGAAGACATTTAAATATCTTAATAAATGATTGATAATTTGATAATCATATAAATAATTGTATCTACTAAACACAGCATAAAAGAATTTTGACTAATACATAATACCAATTAAACTATTTATACACATAAAAATTAAAATAAATTCAAATCTCACCCTCACCAAACTAAAATTGTCTTCATATCTTCGAAATTCTAATAGTGTCACAACGAACCTTCAGATCTTCAGTCTGATGCTCTCCCAACTAAACTATCCCCAAATGATTTCATAGTTATTTGTAACATATTTCTGTCCAGCTACAATAAAGTGAGGTACGTTTTGTGCTGCATAGGTCTATTTTTGGAGGCTCATAACACAAACAACAAGGGTTGTAGAGCAACAAAGTTCCTGCCAAGGAGTGCAAGAACAACTGTCTTTGTTTTGTTTGTTTTGTTGACGATAGAATTGTAACGGTTGTTTGTTTGTTTAGAGGATGATGCAGAGTATCGTGCGATTCATAACTAGTTAGTGGATGAAGTTAAACTCAATGCTTATCATTTTGAAATGCATTTGCCCAATACCAATGTTTGTTATAAGCTTGTATCATTTTTGACCAAACACTCAATTGGGTAGGTCAAATGCTCTTGCGAAGGAAGTTGAGGTGAGACTATTGTGCTATCACTTTGAGTAGGGTTGGGTGATCTTTATTGCCAATTCACATAACCCTCCATTTGCTGAGATCACTTGTTCAGAATTAGTGCAAATTCACTTACTTTAATTTGAAGGGAATGTATTAAATCAATGCATATCTCAGTTGATTGAACATGGATGGTCAATATATGTGGCCTGTCTTTCCTATCTTGGGCCTCAACAACCTAACATTAGACATCTTAGATTGTTAAGGCTTGCTTCGTAGTATATATATGCTTCTAGCAATGTTAATGAAATTGCACGTTTTTATCCATTATAGCTCAACAAATTACATCTCCTATGATAAGAGTGTGAAGTTATTAGCATTATGGAAATGCTTCAAAGTTTTGAATGTCTCAAATTTTGCAGAGCTTATTACATATTCTCTACGCCCTAGCTACCAAACACATACAATGGGCACACAACTTCAGACAATCCTTGGCACATTAGAATCATGACACATATATCATGATCTATTTAATGGCATACCCAATCTTGTACAAGATCAGGAATATTAAAATTGAGTACATTTTATAAGTGTCACTCTCTTTAAGGGCAAGAGAAGGGACCACTTTAGCCTAAGCAGGTAGTCTACACTCAATAGAACATTTAGCATTTGATAGTAAGAAAATACTCTTGGATTCAAAATGAAACAACTTTTGTGTGTGGAACTCCATAATTAGAGGATGTAGATTAAATAACAATATAAAGTTGGTATATAATGACCATTAGAGATTATCTACAGGTTTCCATTTTAAAAAATCTTATACAAAGTGAGGGGGTTTGATAATGTGTATGTTTATATTTTTTATTTTATATGGTGTTTGCATAGCAAATATCACTTATTCAAAAAGATTCAGGGGATTCTGGTTCTACTATCATTAGTGGCCTCTAAAAATAAATGAATGCAAAGTTTGATAGGTGTAAATAGGAAAGTCAATTTTTACTTCAAACTCTATCCTCAAAACATATTCCCCTATTTCTGAATCAATACCTCAAAATATACTTCCCTTATTTTTGAATCAATACTTTAACTTCATGCTTAAACAAATACTTGTTGGACCATTAACCTTCTTTAATGGATCCTAATGTGTATCAGTCCCTTGTACTTGTCCCCTTTATTGATATCTAACAACAATAGCTAGATTCTTTGAAGTTTAAAAGTTGTCCAGTTCAAATCCAACCAAATGCACAATTAGATACATGACCTACCGATTTAATAACTTCCTATGCACTATATCTATAAATTCTCACACACATCTCATTGACCATTGGAGGACATATGTACAAACTATATAATTAGAAAGGGGAATAGGAAAGCAAATGGTATGGGAAACGGTGACTAGAGGCACAAACATGGCAAAAGTATCTATACAAAATGGTATGAAAAAACAAGACATGTAACAACATGAAATAGATGGTTGGAGGAACTTGTAACACTATTCTACATAAATCCTAGACATACAAAATAATAGTATAATATTTTTTATTTCATCTTGAAAGTGGCTTCTCAAAGAAACAATTTTATAATGACCTTAGTTGTCCTACATTTATATCTGAGGCCTTCGTACAACAAAGAGCTAGAAGAGCTAGGAGATGTAATAGGTTATACAAAAAAGAGTTTTATATAAAAAATGTCCACAGATGAAATATATAGGTGGTTCATATAGTGGTGTGGCCATCTTTGATACAATTAAGTTCTACAGGGTAGATGTTTCCACTATTTGTTTAGGAAAATATGTTTCAATTGCAGTCATGTGGGAATGGGAAGTTAGAAATTATTGGTTATCATTTTATGTACTAATATCAATATACATGAATTAAAACCTTTGCTACACAATAGAGAATATGGCCTAAATAAGTGCTAATGTTTTCCTTTGGCAGGATGATGGGATATGGAATTGTCCAAACCAACTTGGTATGCTCAAAATGCAAATCATCAGATTTTAAGGGCTTTATATATTGCCTACTATAAAATCAAGACATGGCAAGTGAGGAGATCATTGATGTTTTATGCTATAATAGGCCTAGTCTCATCAAACGCATTTGGCATCTATCTGCATCGTTCTTTTTATGTGTCTTCATTTTCTTTTCTGATATGATGAAGGGTGTTTATTATTTTCTTAATTATATATTGAATGAGACAAGTAATAGAATCAAAGAAGAATGAGTTTCATACATACACAACTTGCAAATTAAATTTTACAATATTACACCTTTTAGAAATCTCAACTTCTAAATGTAATGCTCAAGATTAGAAATTGGGAATTGATGAATTTTGTATATAAACTCACAAATTTGTCCTTTTGACTAACATATCTATAATATTTTTGAAATTTCATAGCATGTTTCTGCAACCTTTACAACCACTAAACTCTAAAAATGTTGTGTTCTTGGAATTCTTAAATTCTTTCCTCAATCATATGAAAGTTCAGGAAGGCATGAAGGTCAAGAAGAAGCAGGTTGGAAAGCCATCACTATGCTATGGTGTCAAGCAAGTTTGTTTAAGCACGAACTTATATTTACTGTTGAATTATAATTAGACCTGCCATCCATTTCAAGTAATGTCATATAAAGAATAATAAAAGCAAATCCAAACAAACATAACCATAAAAACCTTTAAAAGTTCAGGCAAAATCTACTTATCATTGCAAATTTAAAGCAAAAGCAATGAAAAAAGTATAGTTAAATATATGTTTGAAAATTTGCAAGCAAATTTAGAATCATAAAAATAATTCCAAACCAAAAACATAGAAAAGATATAGATGCATACAAACTACATAGATGTAAAAGTAAATGGATTTGAACCCATGCCATTCTCTATGGAGGGCACCACCAGACCACACAGAGTGTACATTTAGCTTCATTGAATAATGTATAAGGTAAGTTGAAAAACAATCTTATTCTACGCTTTGACAAGAGAGTCTGATAAACTAAATTGGCATCCTCTTGGTAGTTGTACATGCACACATATACTGAATTAGAGGTATGTAACTAATCGCTATATCTATAAACATGTGTATTCTATAATAAACACACAAAACAACACTCTCCATACTGATTTTTGAAAATATATCTTAATTTTAAAAAGATTCTCATACATGGTTTAGTGACTCACTTAACCCTCATTATATGAATTGCAACCTTTTAGATAGTTGAAAAAAAAAACAGAAAATTTCTAGTCTTTATTGAAAAAACTCCCACATATTGCAGTCACAAGAAAATAATTTTAATCAAAACACATACATGGAATATATACTTTGTCTGACTCTAATAAATTGGAAAACTGCACAAAAAACAAGAATTTTTAAGATCGAATTGAACTCTAAAAGGTAGCTATCCCAGGCAAAGAATACAATGAGATACTCTCATCAAACAACAAAAATAATCATAGAAATAGAGCCGAACGACATGAGAAAATCCGAAAACAAATAAATAAAAATATTTCACTGACAAAAAAGAAGAAATTGTCTACCATATTAAAAGAGAACTTCTTCATCTTTATGATTGTTCATGCCTTCAGAAGAACATTGCGACACAATAGCCACAAATTAGTTGTTTGGAAGGGGATTGACATGGCAATGCTAGTCTTATGCTATTAACAATATTGATTTGAAACCCTACAAAGGACAAAATTAAAATGTCGAAAATGGCAAAGCATTGAAATGACATGTGGGCTTGAGAAGTATATTTTTTTGACATGTTACAGTTGTGTGTTGCCTCCTCCATTTGTTTCTTGCAGTCTCCTGCATACCTACATGTTAATTCCCACAAACAAATGCACTTGAGAGGTGGACGAGATGGTGAACAACCATTTTGAGCTTGGTAGTCATGTGTTCTCTCCCATAGAGAACTATGATACATCTCCGAGCTCTCTGCAAAAATTGACAAACCAATCTAGCTTAGACACCATAAATTTTTAATTGTAATTGATTAAAATTTGAGCATGTTGTTCATAATAGATATAGGAAAAGAAATTTAGACAAACAAATCTGAATATTTGATTGGTTGCATCAATTTAGATTAATCACCAGTTAAGATGAAAGTCTCCCCAATAGTTCCATGCATGGCAGGAACTAACAATAATGGGATCCAGTTATATTAGGAAAGGCACATTTCATTTCCACATATATCATTTTAAACACATCAATGTTATGTAGTGTATAGCTCACATTACCACATGATGTTGCAGGCAACCTTCAAAGAAGAGAAAATGATGTACGCATTTCTGAATTTGAATTGAATTGGTTACGATATAAGAGTTTTTGGTGTGGAATCAACTATTATGTGAATATATCGCTAATAAATTGCTTCACTATATATATTCACTATTTCTTACAATAAAATGGGATTTGTGACATTAATGTTACTATAAAGTTGACTTGGTAAAGATAATGTTGATCTAATTAAACATAAATTAATAAAATTAAAGAATAATCATTATGTATATGTTGAGATTTTTGGATAGCTTTTGGTCCATTAGTTATAATAAACCTAAGACTTTTCACATGACCACCTTGCATGAGTTATGCCTATATTCTTTACTTTACTCTTCTCATTCTTACCTTAGTCAATTATCCTAATGGAAAAAACCAGAAATTGATTAAGTGCAAAAATTTTGCTCTTTTAAACTTTCACTTACATTCATTCTCTCATATGCAATTAAAGATCACTTGTGTTGAAATGGTTGTATCCTATGTAAATCTAATAGGATTAGTAAAAATATTGACAAGAAAAAAAAATCTAGATTTTCAAATTTATACCAAAAAACTCATAATGAACATTTCAATTCTAAGAACATGAGAATAATACCTCATATAATAGAAATTGATTTAAAAACTTTAAATTTTTGTCTTCTACCTCATCCAACGAACAAAAAGGTGCTCAAATAGTGATGAAATATGCAAAATATGCTTCTGTGAAATGCCAATGGGATGAAAAGGCATTTCTTTGTCATAATTAGAGTAGAAAGTAGAGAAAACCAAAGAATGTGGGCCTAAATCATGGGTCAAATTACATGTTTTACAATTTTTTACTACAAGCTATTTTGTGAGTGCCAAATTTGTTGCTAGCCATATTTGGCTAGTGCCAAATTTGCTCCTAGCCATATTTGGCTAGTACCAAATTTGCTCCTAGCCATATTTGGCTAGTGCCAAATTTGCTCCTAGCCATATTTGGCTAGTACCAAATTTTGTACAAGCCAAATTCTCTATTTAAAAAAATTAAGTTTTAATAATTTGTAAGAGAAGAGCTCAAGAGGGATAAGTGTAAAAGAGAAAGGGGCAAAGAAAAATAATTGTAAGAGAGAAGAAAAGTGAAAGAGGGAGAGGAAGAAATGGATGCATAGACCTACAAAGGAGAGAGAGAGAGAGAGAGAGAGAGAGAGAGAGAGAGAGAGAGAGAGAGAGAGAGAGAGAGAGAGAGAGAGAGAGAGAGAGAGAGAGAGAGAGAGAGAGGAGGAAAGAGGGCATAAATGGATTGGAAGGGCTAAGGAGGGAGGGATAGAGAGGTGTAGAGACCTAAAGTGGGAGAGAGAGGTGAAACAACCAGATAGGGAGAGAGGGGTGGGATACATGGAGGGGGATGGAGAGAGAAAGATAGTGAAAAAGAGATAGAGGGGAGGATGAGGAGATAGAGAGGGAGAGGATGAAAGAGAGGGAGAGACCTCTAGAGAGGAGGGAGGGAGGGAGGAAATGAGAGACAAAAGAAAAGAGAGAGAGAGGAGGGGGATGTAGGGAGAGGTAGACATAGCTCATGAGTGAGAGACCTATGGAATGAAGAAATAGAGGGGTGAGGGGAGAGAGGAGAGGAGGAGAGAGTTCATAAAGGGATAGGGGTAATTGGGGAGGGATACAAAGGTGTATAGGGAGTGAGAGGACTATAGGGGGTCAGATAGAGAGGTGAGAGACCTATAGAGGGAGAGAGAGGGGTGAGACACTTGGAGGGGGGACAAAGAGAGGTGGTTAATGAGATAAGGATGGAGAGGTAAAAAAGTGGATAGTGAAGGAGGAAGAAACCTATAAAGGGGGGATAGAGAGAAAGAGGATGGGAGGAAAAGTTGAACTAGAGAAGAGAGAGAGAGAGAGAGAGAGAGAGAGAGAGAGAGAGAGAGAGAGAGAGAGTGGGGGGGGGATAAGGAGGGATGAGGAGAGAGAGAGAGGAAAAAAGAGAGGGAGGAAGAAGAAGAGAGACAACACAATAAAGAGAGAGAGAGGTAGACACAACTCAAGAGTGAGATACCTAGGGAAGGAAGAGATAAAGAGGCAAGGGGAGAGAGAAGAGAAGGATAGAGTTCATAAAGGGAAAGGGGTAAGGGGAATGGATAGAGAGGTATATAGGGAGCAAGAGAACAATCTAGGGAGCAAATAGAGAGTTGAGAGAACTAGAGGGGGAGAGAGAGGTGAGAAATTTGGGTGGGGAGAGACAGGTGTGAGATACATTGAGGGGGATAGAGAGAGGTTGGTGATGAGATATGTATGCAAAAGTAGAGAAGTGGAGAGGGAAGGAGGAGGAATCCTATAGTGGGGGGATAAAGAGAGGGGATGAGAAGGAATGGTGGCCTAGACAACAGAGAGGGTGAGAGAGAGATGGGGTGATGGGAGGAAATGGTGACCTAAAAAATGGAGAGAGAGAGAGAGAGAGAGAGAGAGAGAGAGAGAGAGAGAGAGAGAGATGGGGGTAAGGACGGATGGAGACACCTACATAGGAGAGAAAAGGAGAAGATGGGAGACAAAAGAATAAAGAGAGAGAGGTGGGGGTCAATAGAGAGGTGAGAGACCTAGAGGGGGAGAGAGAGGTGAGACACCTAGATGGGGAGAGAGAGGGGTGAGATAAATGGACGGTGATAGGGCCAAAGCATGGAGATGTATCACACTTTTGGCCAATGGAGCATAATCCGGCCAAACTGAATCTGGTCGGACTAAGTCCAATCAGACTACCCCTGGTCCATGTGGTGTCACATGCCACCAAAATGGCATTGGGAGTTCGGTCGGATTCCCTTAGTTTAAATGGTGTCCAAAAAAAAAAAAAAAAAATTTTAATGTTAGAACTAAGGGTAGTCAGGTTGGACTATCCTATGTCTCATGTGATGTGACACAAAATAAGGTCAAAACTCTGTATTTATGAAACTTTTCACTTCTGCTCAATTTTTCTTCAAGCAGAATATTTTTTAACAAAAATTCAAAAATACCCTTTTGTAGAGCTCAAAGTCGTGAAACTAGAGATATAATTTTTATTATTATTTTGATTAATTTTAATTTTTTTATTAATTGAACATTACGAATATCTTTTTGAAGTTCAAAAATAGGTTAATTAGAAATTTTTAAAAATATAAAATGATATTAAAAAAATATTTTTCACTAGGTGAGAGAATCTTCTCAAACAGGGTATTTCTTTTTTGGTTAATGATAAATTTAGTAGTCAAAAGGTGACGTCGAACTAAAACTGTCAAATTTAGCTATGTTGGACTTCAAAATATTATAATGAGAAAAATATACATCAAAATTATTTTTTATTTTTTTTAACATTGCATATATATGTTCTCTATTAGGAGAAAAAAAATAGAAAAAAATAACTCCGCTTTCTTTTTTTTTGGTGGCACTGACTAGAACCCCTAATTTTTAGCATTTTTCAACAATGAAAAATCTGTCTTTGAATTTATAAAAAAAATATTAATTTTTCTCCAATTTTTTTTAAAAAATAATAGACATAAATTTAATTCATATTTATACATTTGATCAGTTTACATCATTTCAATATTCAATTTAGAAATGTCACTTTTATGCGGTCGAAGTTAAATAGTTTTAGTTATGTTGGTCGGTTCCTTTATAAAAGTGTGACACAACATTATGGGCTTTTACCCAATAGAGAGAGGTACAGGGGTTGAGAGGGAGGGAGGAAGACACCTATGGAGGGGATGAGAGGGAGAGAGAGAGATAGATAAGGACTTGGACAACAAAGAGAGAGATAGAGAGAAAATGAGAGTAAGTGGAGAAGGGAGAGAGAGTGATGGGGGCAAGGAGTGAGGGGTATATAGATAGGAAGAGGAAGAAAGGGAGGGAGAGACATACAAAAAGGAGGGAGAGAGAAGAGAAGATACAAAAGAACAAAAAGAGGGAGATGATTAAGAGGGGATGGAGGGAGAGGTAGATGTAGAGGAAGTGAGAGACTTAAGAAAGGAGGGGATAGAGAGGTGAGGGGAGATAGAAGAGGAGGAGAGAGTTTATTAAGGGACATGGGTAAGAAGGGAGGAATAAAGAGGTGTACAGGGAGTGAGAGAACTAGAGGGATGGTAAAGAGATTATAGACCTAGAGAGGGAGAGAGATATGAGAGTCCTAGAGGCTAAGAGGGGTGACATACATGGAGGAAGACAAAGAGAGGTGAGATACCTAGATGGGGAGAGAGAGGGGTGAGATAGCTGGAGATGTATAGAGAGAGGTGGGTAATGGTACATAGATGCAGAAGTATATAGCTTAAGAGGAAGGGAGTGAGAAACTTATAGAAAGGAGGGAGAGTGTGGGAGAAAGGGGGAATGAACTAGATAATGGAGAGTGAGAATAACAGAGGTAAGAAGATATTGAAAGAAGGGTGAAAGAGATGAGAGGGAGAGATAATTTGGTGTAGAGTTTGGGAGAGTAAAAGACAAAGACAAAATAAATTAAATGCAAGCACCAAACTTGGTGCTCACCAAATGTAAAATATGCATTTTTTGAATGTGGTGAGTGCAAAATTTGGTTCTTGCCATATTTGATGCACATCAAATGTGTTGCATTCTAAAACACTAATCCTTTGGATTCAATTTTCCTTAGCATCCAACTCAAAGGCTTGGATGACTATTTTAGGTGTGAGTTATGTTTTTCTAAAAACATAAAAGGCTTCTCACATTTTTTTGCATGCTCTCCACCAAGTTCAAGCACATGTTTCAATGCAAACAAAAAAGACACCACAATGATATTAAGATCTCTCTTAATTATATAACCATATAATTGTTTTCCCAATTTTGATTATGTTAAGCTTTTCATTTCTAATTTTTTTTGTTAGTGTGTCTATTTCTTGTCAAAAACCAGCATGTGCTATTTTGAGTATGGACTTTTATTCATTCATCAAATTTTGAAACAAAATACATTTTTAGAAACTAGATTATATTCAAAACATATTTAAAAAATTAATTTTTAATTACATTTCAAAAAATTTAGTAGGGAGCACACTCAAAATTCTACTTTTTAAGATGTGTCCACTTAAAAAATTAGTAAAAAATCACATATTCACTAAAAAATAGCCAATTCATTTAGCATAACTAAATGGTCTTAGCTAGTTTCTCACTAGAGAAATTTTCAAAATTATATATAAAAAAATTCTAATTTGAGGGGTACCATACTTGACACTATGTTATTTTTTTTTTTGATAAAAATACGACCAACAAATATGGTGCCTCTTTTTGAAATCCTTGGTCTCCTCCATTTTCTAAAATAATTTGTAGTTTAGAAAGTAGGTTTGAAGCACTGCAAGTCTTGTTCTTGTTGGATCTTCAAATTTTGAGTATAGCTATCTTCAATTTCACATTAAAATTCAAACTTTATTGATTAAAAAAAATAAAAGTGGCATCTTAAGACCCCCTTTTGGCTCCCCATCTTGATGCACATACCCACAATACAAATGAGAAACCTAAGAAGGAATGGAAAGTGAAGAAAGGAAATTAGAAGGTAGAGAATTATTTGTTTGTGCAAGTTGAATTCCATGCACAAGATGAAAGAAGCTGTATATTTATAGCAATTTCTCAAACTACATGACAAGACAAAAGAGCGAGTTTTTTTCTCTAAAAGAAACTAATGAAGGCATAGTGAAGGTAAGTGCAAGAAGTTGTGTCCACTTAGTGTGGAAGTTTTACACTTAGAAAAAAATGGTAAATCATACGGAGCGCATGAGAAATGAAACGAGATCCCATTACAGTTCGGGGTCCCGAGTCAAAATTTGAAATGAGGTCCCGTTTCGCGTCCGGATCATGTTTTGAAAATGATTCAGGATCATGTTTTGAAAATGAAACAGGATCCTATTTTGAAAATGGGATCCTGTTTCAAAAAAAAAATGAGATCTCGTTTTTTTATTGTTATTTTTTTTTATTTATTAAAAATAAGCTATATATATATATATACATGAAATATAAAATTTAAGTATAAGTTATATTTCATGTATATATTGGCAGGATGTTTGAGAGTGGTTTCAGATCTATAGGAGTTATAATGCAAATTCTAGATTTTAGAAGATCTTATAAATTTTCAGACTTAATCAAATTTCAGTAATCAATAGTTCAATATTTTATAGCTCTCTTTATCTCAATCTCTTTATCTTCCTTGATCTCTAGACTCATCTCTATCCATATCTATATTGGCAAGGTGTTTGAAAGTGGTTTCAAATCTCTAGGAGTTATAATTAAAATTCTAGATTTTAGGTCATCTTGTAATTTTTTTAGATTTAGTCAAATTTCAATAATCAATGGGCTCCTATCAACATTTTCTTGTTCTCTTTATCTTCCTTGAGTTTTAGACTCATCTCTCTCCATAGAACTATCCCTCTATCCCCTCTCTACCTCTATATCTCTTTTCTCTCTCTATTCCAAAATCTAGACCTATCTCTCTGTCTCTCACATCCCTAACTCTCTACTCTTTGTCTCCTCTCTAGATACACACCTCCCCTCACTCCCTACCTACTTTTATTTCTATACATATATAATTCTCTTCCTCTCTCTAGGTATCTTTCTCACCCTCCCTATGAACTTATCTTTCTCTACATCTCTCTCTCTCTCTCTCTCTCTCTCTCTCTCTCTCTCTCTCTCTCTCTCTCTCTCTCTCTCTCTCTCCACCACTCTCTCCTTCGCTCTCTGCTTTCATCTCCCCTCTATCTCCTCTCTACCTCTCTATCTCACTCTCTCATTTCTCTCCCAAAATATAGACCTATCTCTACCTCTCTCTCACATCCTTAACTCTTTACTCTCTATCTCATCTATCTCTATACATCCCCTCACTCCCTACCTACCTCTATATCTCTACATATACCTATCCATCTATCTTTACATACCTTTCTCTCCCTCCCTACCAACATCTCTCTCTCTCTCTCTCTCTCTCTCTCTCTCTCTCTCTCTCTCTCTCTCTCTCTCTCTCTCTCTCTCTCTCTCTCTCTCTCTCTCTCTCTCTCTCTCTCTCTCTCTCTCTCTCTCACCCCTCCCTCATTCCCTCTTTACTTTTATCTCCCTCTTATCTCCCTTTTATCCCCTCTACCTCTCTATCTCACTCTAGAGAGAGGTAGAGATATAGGTGGGGAGGGAGCGAGATGTAGGTTGAGAAAAATGTAAGAGAGAGAGAGAGGGGAAAGAGTGAGATTGATAGAAGTGATAAGGGAAGGTTTGGGAGATAGATGAAAAGATAGAAATAGAGGCCTTGTAGAGAGGGTGATATATAGAGAGAAAGAGAGAGAGAAGAATAGGGGAGATAGTGATAAGTTGAGAGGGGTAAAATAGATAGAGAGAGGTGGAGATGGAAGGAGAGAGATAGAGAGAGGTGATGTATACAAAAGTGGAGGGGATACTTGGAGTGAGGGAGAGAAGGAGAGGTATTTACAAATGGTTAGGTAGATAGAGATAATTAGCTAGAGAGAGAGTATGGAGATGGAAGGAGGGAGGGAGAGAGATAAAGGGAGAGAGAGAGAGAGAGAGGGAGAGAGAGAGAGGTGAGATAAATAGTAGAATGGAGGGAAGGAGGTAGAAAATTATGGGAGATAAAAGTAGCTAGGGATGGAAAGAGAGGTAGGTAGAGAGGGGGAGAGGGGAGATAAAAAGACCAAGAGGGAAGATAGATACTCATATCTAGGGAGAAGAGATAAATACATAAAGAGAGAGGGGAGATAGATAGTATAGATAGATGGGTACTTGATAGTGAGATGGAGTAAAGAATACCTCTCCTTCCCTCCCTCTCTTTTAATACCTCTCCTTCTCTCCCTCACTCCAACTCTCCCCTCCACTTTTGTATATCTCACCTATCTCTATCCCCTTCCCTCTCCACCTATCTTTATCTATTTACCCCTCTAAACTTATCACTATCTCCCCTCTTCCCCTCTCTCTTCCTTTATCTTTATTCATACATCCCTCCCTCCTTCCCTCCACCTCTCCACTTACCCCTCAAGAGATCATATGACCCCTTTTAACATCCTAGTACATGACATGAGCCCTTAGGACACCATATGACCCCTTAGGATAATATGATCTCTTAAAGGGTCATATGGTGTCCTAAGGGGTCATATAGTGTTATAACATGTGTAGCCCCATAGGAACTCATATGACCCCTCATGACACCATATGACCCTTTTTAACATCCTGGTATGTATGACATGACACATTAGGACACCATATTACCCCTTTATGACAATATGATGTCCTAAGGGGTCATATGGTGTTCTGACAAATGTGTGGCCCCTTGGGACCCCATATGACCCCAAGACACCATATGATCCTTTTTAACATCCTAGTATGTATGACATGAATCCCTTAGGACACCATATGAGCCCTAAGGACACCATATGAATTCCTAATGGTTCATATGGTATTCTAACACATATGTGGCCTTTAGGACCCTATATGACCACTTAGAACACCATATGACCCCTAAAGATACTATATGACCTCTAACGACACCATATGACCTCTAACAACACCATATGACCCCTTAGGACACTATATGACCCTTAGTACACCATATGACCCCTTTGTATACCATATGACCCATTAGTACACCATATGACCCCTTAGGTAGCTATATAACCTCTTAGGACACCATATGACCCATTTTAACATCCTAGTACATGACATGACCCTTTAAAACACCATATGAACCATTAGGACACCATATGACCCTTTAGGATAATATGATGTCCTAAGGGGTCATATGGTGTCTAAAGGGGTCATATGGTGTTCTAACACATGTGTGGCCCTTTAGGATCCTATATGACACCTAACGACACCATATGACCCCTTAGGACACTACATGACTCCTCAAGATACCATATGACCTCTTTTAATATCCTAGTACATGACATGACGCCTTAGGGCACAAGACACCATATGACCCCTTAAAACACTATATCAACCCTTAGGATGATGTGATGTCCTAAGGAGTCATATAGTGTTCTAACACATGTGTGGACCCTTAAGACACCAAATGATACCTTAGGACACTATATGACCCCTCAGGACACCATATGACCATTTAGGATACTATATGACCCATTAGGATACCATATGACCCCTTTTAACATCCGAGTACACAACATGACCCCTTAGGACACCATATGATCCCTTACAACAATATGATGTCCTAAGGGATCATATGGTTTTTTGACACATGTGTGGCCCCTTAGGACCCCATATGACCCCTAACGACACCATATGACCCCTTAAGACCCCATATGACACCTAATGACACCGTATGACCCCTTAGAACACCATATGAAACCTAAGGACACCATATGACACCTCCAGACACCATATGGTCCCATTTCACATCCTAGTACATGACATGACCCCTTAGGACACCATATGATTCCTAAGGACCCCATATGATGTCCTAATGGGTCATATGGTGTCCAAAGGGGTATATGGTGTTCTAACATATGTGTGGCCCCTTAGGACTCCATATTACCCCTAACAAGACCATATGACCCCTTAGGACATCATATTACCCCTTAGGACACCGTATGATGTCCTAATAGGTGATATGGTGTGCTAAGGGGTCATATAGTGTCCAAAGGGGTAATATGGAGTCGTTGCAAGTTATATGGTGTATGGAGGGGTCATATGGTGTCATTAGGGGTCATATGTGGTCCTAAGGGCTCACACATGTGTTAGAACACCATATGACCCTTTTAGACACCATATGACCCCTTAGGATATTATATTGTCCTAAGGTATCATATGGGGTCATAAAGGGTCATGTGGTATCTTAAGGGGTCATATGGTGTCCTAAGGGGTTATATTATGTTGTTAGGGGTCATATGAGGTCTTAAGAGACCACACATGTGCTAGAACACCATATGGCCTACTAGGACACCATATGATCTATTAGGATATCATATTGTCCTAAGGGGTCATATGGTGTCCTAAGGAGTCATATGGTAACATAAGTGATCATATGGTGTCATTAGGGGTCATATGGGGTCATAAGGGGCCATACATGTGTTAAAACACCATATGAGCCCTTAGGACACCATATGACTCATTAAGATATCATATGATGTCCTAAGGGGTCATATGGTGTCATTAGGGGTCATATGGGCTCCTAAGGGTCCATACATGTGTTAGAACACTATATGAGCCCTTTGGACATTGTATAACTACTTAGGACATCAAAATTGTACTAAGGGGTCATATGGCATGCTAACATATGTGTGGCCCCTTAGGACCCCATATGGCCCCTAACGACACCATATGACCCCTAAGGACACCATATGACCACTCTAAACACCATATGAATGTCCTAAGGGAACATATGGTATCCTAAGACATCATGTCATGTACAACTAGGATGTTAAAAGGGGTCATATGGAGTCTTGAGAGGTCATATGGTATCCAAAGGGGTCATATGATGTAACATGATATTAAAAGGGGTCATATGGTGTCCTAAGGGATCATATATTGTTTTAAGGGGTCATATGGTGTCCTAAAGGATCATAAAGTGTCCTAAGGGGTCATATGGTGTTCTAAGGGGTAATATAATGTCCTAAGTGGTCATATAGTGTTATTAGGGGTTATATAGGGTCCTTAGGGGTCACACATGTGTTAGAACACCATATGACCCATTAGGGCATCACATTGTCCTAAGAGGTTATATGGTGTCCTAAGGGGTCATATGGTGTCCCGAAGGGTCATATAGTGTCCTAATAGGTCATATGGTGTTCTAAGGGGTCATATAATGTCCTAAGTGGTCATATAGTGTCATTAGGGGTCATATGGGGTCCTAAGGGGTCACACATGTGTTAGAACACCATATGACCCATTAGGACATCATATTGTCCTAAGGGGTCATGTCATGTACTAGGATATTAAAAGGGGTCATATGGTATTCTTAGGGGTCATATAGTGTCCTAAGAGGTCATATGGCCTAATAAGGGGCCACACATGTGTTAGAACACCATATGATCCCTTAGGACACCATATTACCCCATAGTATGGCGTCATATGGTCTCCTAAAGGGTCATATGGGCTCCTAAGGGGCCACACATTTGTTAGAACACCATATGACCCCATAGTATGGGGTCATATGGTGTACTAAGGGGTCATGTCATGTACTAGGATGTTAAAAAGGGTCATATGGTATCTTGAGCGGTCATATGGTGTCCTAAGGGGTTATATGGTGTTGTTAGGGGTCATATGGGGTCCTAAGGGGTGAAACATGTGTCAGAACACCATATGACCCCTTTGGACATCATATGACCCCTTAGGAGATCATATTGTCCTAATGGGTCATATGGTATCCTAATGGGTTGTATGGTGTTTTAAGGGGTCATGTCATGGACTAGGATGTTAATAGGGTTCATATGGTTTCCTAAGGGGTCATGTCCTGTACTTGGACATCAAAATGGGTCATATGGTGTTCTAAGGGCTCATATGGTGTTGTTAGTAGTCATATGGTCTCCTAAGGGGCTACACATGTGTTAGAACACCATATGACCCATTAGGATCCATCATATTTTTCTAAGGTTTCATACGATGTCCTAAGGGATCATGTTTGTACTGGGATGTTAAAAGGGGTCATATGGTATCTTGAGGGGTCATACGATTTCCTAAGAGGTTATCTAGTTTCATTAGGGGTCATGTGAGGTCCTACAGTGTGAAACATGTGTTAGAACACCATATGACCCCTTAGGACACCATATAACCCATTAGGACATCATAGTTTCTTAAGGGGTCATATGGTGTCCTAAGGGGTCATGTCATGTACTAGGATGTTAAAAGGGTTCATATGGTGTCCTAAGGGGTCATGTCATGTACTAGGATGTTAAAAGGGTTCATATGGTGTCCTAAGGGGTCATGTCATGTACTATGATGTTAAAAGGGTTCATATGGTGTCCTAAGGGGTCATGTCGTGTACTATGATGTTAAAAGGGGTCATATAGTGTCTCGAGGGGTCATATGGTGTTGTTAGGGGTCATATGGGTTTCAAAGGGGCAAGACATGTGTTAGAAAACCAAATGACCCCTTAGGACACCATAAGAGAGAGAATATTAGAAAGGCTAAAAGGGTACAAAGGGAGAGAGGTCCTAAAAGGACTTAAGGGGAGAGAGAGACAGAGAGAGACAAAGAGACAAAGACATAGAGAGAGAGAGACACAGAGAGAGAGATGGAGATGTACTAGGATGTCTTAAGGGGCCTGAGATGTACTAAGGGCCCATCTTATGTAATAGAATGTCTTAAGGGGCCTAAGATGTACTAAGGGGTCATATTATTTGTCTTAATAGGTCCTAGGATATACTAAGGGGTCCTAAGTATCTTAAGGGGTCCTACGATATACTAAGATGTCCTAAGGGGCGGTATGATGTCTTAAGATGTACTACTTGGGGTCTTAGGTGTCTTAAGGGGTCAATAGATGTACTAGGATCTACTAAGGGGTTGCATGAGTCTTAACAACTCTTAGGATGTACTAAGAGGCCGTATGATGTATGAAGAGGTCCTAGGATGTACTAAGGGGTCCTAGGTATCTTAAGGGGTCAAAAGATGTCGTAATATGTACTAAGGAGTCCTATAATGTCTTGATAGGTCCTAGGATATACTAAGGGGTCATAAGTGTCTTAAAGGGTCAAAAGATGTCCTAGCATGTACTAAGGGGTCCTATAATGTCTTGGTAGGTCCTAGAATATACAAAGGGGTCCTAAGTTTCTTAAGGGGTCATAGGTGTCTTAAGAGGTCCTAGGATGTACTAAGGGGTCCTACGATAACATTTTAACATCTAACTATACATGTATAACATTTATACATAACATTGAAAACATCTAGAACATATACATAACATTTAAACATATCAGTAAGAAATTTAAACATTTAAACAATTAATTAAGTAGGTAGGAAGAGATAGAGAAATAGAGGTAGGGAGGGAGTGAGGGGAGGTGCATAGAAAGAGAAAGGAGAAAAAGAGTAGAGAGTTAAAGATGTGAGAGAGAGGTGGAGAGATAGATCTAAATTTTGGGAGAGAGAGGAGAGAGATAGAGAGAGGGAGAGGGGGATAGAGGAAGAGTAATACGGAGAGAGATAGGTCTAGAGCTTGAGGGTGATAAAGAGAGTGATATAGAGAGAGCAACAAAATTTTGATAGGAGCTTGTTGATTGCTGGAATTTGTCTAAGTCTGAAAATTTATAAGATCTTCTAAAATTTAGAATTCACATTATAACTCCTAGACAACTGAAACCACTCTCAAACATCCTGCCAATATATACATGAAATATAACCTAAAGTAATGGGATACCATTTTCAGTTCTATTTAAAATGGGATCCCATTTTCAAAATGGTATCCCGTTCTATTTTTAAAACGGGATCCCGTTCTATTTCTAAAATGGAATCCCATTTGTTTTTTATTTTTAATTATTGAAAAAAATAAAATAGGATCATGTATCCTAAACGATAAACAAGATCTTGTTTCTAAAAATTTTGAATTTTGGTCTGGTTGTTCCTTCAGATTTTGGCTTGGAGTGGCGAACCTCTTGCTTGGACCTGGTTTGACTTGCAACTTGAAGGCCAAATCAATCTTCATACAAAATAATTTCAAAAATATATCTCAACACCAAATTTTCATAATTATTAAAAAAAAATGAAAACTCATTATTGTAGAGACTGTTTAGATTCCAAATATATAATTTTTTTTAAAATGGATCAATATTTTTTATTTTTTAAATAATTTCTAATGAAAGAGGTCCATAAACTTTAAATAACAAGGTTTTTTAGTTTTTTAATAACTTTTTTGTTTTGTCTTTAAGTTTTTTGAAAAAAATTATATGGCATCAAACTAGAGGTAATTCTTTATAGTTTTAAAAAATAAAATAAAAAATCTTAAGTTTAGGTCAAATTACACTTGCCATAAACGAGGATTTCAAAACAATGATTATGCCCAGTAGAAAATTAACAAAAACATAAAAATTGCAGAAAAAAATTACAAAAAAATATCCTTATCAAAGGTGAGTGAGTTACAGATCTTTTTTGCAAAAGGATTAAAAAAAAACTTTCATTTAGGTCAAATTATTCTTTTCGTACACAAGCATGGTATGATCTTGAAAAGTGACTTTTAAACTATAGGTTTTAGTAATTCCTATTTAAACTTAACTTTTAAGGTTTGGGTATTAAAATAAATCACATATTTAGAAATTAGACTTCGAGCACTACATTTTCTATTCCTGACTTTTTCCAAGATTCATTCTTTAAGTGCTTCAAATTTTTAGGTCAAATGATGAAATCTTGAAAAATAGAGAAAACACTTCCAGTTTTTGGCCAAAAAGTGGATTGAACTTCTTGTAGGCACCTGTGAGATTTGTAAGTGATGATACTACAAGAATAGTAGGAAAAGGGTAATATCAGTATCGACAATGATAAGATAAAGACAAAAAATATTTAAATATGTTGAAGGACTTAAGTGTAATCTACTAAGTGTCATCCAAATGCATTGTCACAGATATAATGTCATATTTCATAACAAAGGAAATGAAATTTGAAAGGAAAGTTTAGGATAGTTGATTATAGTTGTATATAAATCTAACACAACCTATATATCCTCAATGAGATCAATGGATAAAAGTGATGCACGAATCAGATAGATGAGAGTTGGTGGTGGTATAAAATAATGGGTCATATCAAATTTTATAGTCTTGTGAAGATCAACTCTGAGAATTTCAATGGATATAAGTGATGCATGAGTCAGATATATGAGATTTGGTGGTGGTATAAAATAATGGGTCATATCAAATTTTATAGTCTCATGAAGATCAACTCTAAGAATATTGTAAGAGGTATGCCCAAAATTGCAAAACCCTAAAGCACCTTCTGTTAATAGTGCCAACAAGGGAAGCAAACAAGAACAAGCTTCAAATCAAAAGAGTATTCAACATCAAAGCCTCTAGATTTAATTCATACTAGACAACCTAAAATGAGAACTAAAAGTGGAAGGTATTCTAAGGTTGTTTTTAAATGAAGGAGAACAGAGTGCCCTCAAATTTGTGAAGTCAAGTGAAAATATCCCTACAATAGAACCATCATTAAGATAGAGAGAACAAAATGAGTATAATGAAAACAAAAACCTCTAATGTCTTATTGCCACAAGATATGTTTACCCTTGTTGCATGTAACCAAGCATAGATAAAATAGTTTACAAAAAATTTGTACAAGATGAATGGATTCATATTACAATCTTGTTATAGTCATATTATAGTCATGGTACAATCCTAATATAGTCCTATGATATATATTAAGAGAGAGTATTTGTTGTATAAACATACATATAGTTTATTTTTGTAGTAAATTAAGAATATAATGTTGTATCTAGTACTTAGGATAGCTAATAGTATCGTTTTGAACCTTCTATGTTTGTATACAACTCAAAAATAATTACATAGTGTGTCCTAAAACCTTGTGTGCTTAACTTAGGACAATAAGTATTCTACAAAGACAAGATGTATTGAGTTTTATTCTCTATCTTTAATACCAAAAAAAAATTATGAGATCACTCATAACATGTATGACTAAGTGTCAATATTGAGTGCTAGTACCTTCATTCTCAAACTAGTAAATCCCTTTTTTGAGTAGAACATTTCATCATAGTCTAACATCACTTCAAGTAACCTGTACAAAAAAGTAAAGGGTAACATAAATAAGAGAAAAATTTAAGCTGTTATAAGGGTCCTTTAGCCTTCATAAATTTGTAATTTATTATATATGTACATACTTCTTGAATGATAGTTATCATTAGAAATCATTCAAAAGACATGTGATAGTCTCTGTGTTGAAAAATTGTATTGGTCCTTCAAGAATAATAAACTGCTATTATAGTTTGGTATGATTAGATTTTACTATGTTTCCTATACACTTCTCTTTGATAATTATCCTTCAAGTATAAGTTATTGTTTAATATCATTGCTTTTTCATATTAGACATTTTTTTGCAAAAACATAATGACATTTGTTTACATATAGGTCTAGTAGTGTTTAGGTAAATTATTTCTCTCACTTTGTCCACATTATCTAATTCTGTGAAAAAAATGATAGTGTTAAAATTATGAATTTATACATAAATCCCCTAACAACTTAGTAATCCATGTACTAATCCATATTCTCATGGATGGTGTTCAAGTACTAATCTAGATGATTTTAAATATTGATCTAATTTAAAAACTAGATGCATAACAAACAACATTACATAGATTGAGTTCTTTCAAACAAAACTTTATAATTTTGTAAGAAATTAGAAAATTTATGATTTTGTAAGATATTATTGTCAAACTTGTTTTACTAAAAAAGACCATAATAGACAACATTGCATTTCATCATTTTTTTTTACATTTCACTTCATAGATTTATGTAAATAACTTATTTAAGAATTGAAAATCATTATTTGTTGTGCTATCATATTTTATCCACAAAAGAAGTTTTGTCATCAGAATCCATGCCCCACTTTCTTGCTTGAGCTAGTGAGGACCCCATTTTTCTTTTGTGTATTCTTGTTTTCCTTATTTTTTTCCCTTTTCTCCTCTTTTCCTTGTTTTGTTTTTCCCTATTCGGGCTTTTAAGGATTAGGGTTTGGGGTGATACTTGTCCATTTTGAGGCTTAGTAGCCTTAATCCCTAATGCAGACTTGTTTCTTATTTTTTATCTTTTAGGAATCAGTGATGCTTGTCCCTAACTCCCAATGCCCTCTTTTGGGGATCAAGCATCAAGGGTGTTAGGTATTGATATCTCCATGCATACCCAACACCCCAAACCCCTAACCTTGATAGAGAGTTGGGACCCAACCTACCACCCTAAAGTGCATTTGTTCCACTCATTGACTATAAATTTCCAATATTAGGGTTCATTTGATCAATTTATTTTCACCATTTTCATTGCGGGTATGTATAGGATCATGAGGGACCAAAAAGGAACGATATCTTGACTAAAGTCTTGATTGATAGGTTGATTGAAAAATATCTATAACTTTCAAATGGTGTCATATTTTTTAAATCCAAAACATGTGTCACATTCTATGCTTCATATACTATAGGATTAAAAAAAACAAATTGAATTTCATAAAGTTTTGACCAAGTTATGGTGCTTAGAAATACAATTTTTTTATATTTTTAAAAAGTTGTAGTTAAAAAATCATAATTAATTATTTATTTAAAAGATATACAAAAAAAATATGTGTCACATCCACACATGATTCTTCTACTTATATCTTATATTTTGATAAAAAAATACTATGATTTGATTGTGGTTAGGGTGGTCAAACAGACACTTGCTTCCTATCTTTTTTACTAAAATTTTAGTACTACTACATTGAGATTTCAATTTTTTGTCAAATACATTTAAAAATAAATAAAAAATCTAGTAGCTTAGAAACCACATTCAATTTTCTATAGATTCTATTATTACATATTTTTCAAATAATGTTGGTAACTTATTCAAATTTTTACGTGAAGTTGCCTAACTCTGTTTTTCTGATTTTCATTGCCACTTAAGGGAATGTTTGACCCACCATGATCCTACATATACCCTTGCCCCTAAGCTATTTTTTGAAGGACATTGAGTGATAGAGAATTAAAGTGTATCCTACAAGTGAGATCAATTGATTTGTAGGGATTCTCTTTGATGCAGTTAAGATTTGGGATTGTCATTTATGGGATTGCGGATAGGGTTTTTTGTTATTTTTCTTTTTTGTGTGGGTTTATTTTAGGGTATATGCATGAAGTTGTGGTACCAAAAATGTGCCACACTTCAAAAAAAATGAAAAATTCTCATAAAGCATACGCCTATAAGGCATGCGCCTTATATGCATTTAAAACTTAAAAAAAACCTTGCTCCAAATGCATTATGCATTCCCAAACCCGCATTTTGGCAATTTCTGGTGTCATTTTCTTGCGCTTGCCCTTTGTAAAAGCTTGATATTGGGCACTAAGTTGTCCATCTCTCATCAAAATTCCACCACACCATCGAAGAGCTCTAAGAGCTATGTATTTTTATTTTCTTATTGTCATTTTTTTATTAATTTGAAGATTAAACTAGGTTTATTGATTTAAATTTATTTTCCTTATCAAGAAATGAGATTAGACAATAAAATGTTGAAAACACTCAATTACCTCCTCATGAAGACCATATTGAAGAAGAAGCACATCAATCACCTCCTCATGAAGACCATATTTAAGAAGAAGCACATCAAGAACCTTCTACAATTCCTAGACATACCATAGGTATACAAGAAAACCTATTAGGTCAAATAGAAAATAGCCAAAAAGAGCTTGAAGGTTTAATCACAAGGCTAAAAGATCCCACTAGAACAAATTCCCATAGGACAAACCTTGTCAGTTCTTTGCAATCTATTGTATCTCACATACAATCTGTGAGTGGGCAAATAAATTTTTGGTCTCGTAAGAAGGAAGAACAAAAGCAATTTTATGCTGACAAATTATCATATGTGGCAATGAAGAAAAAGAAAATTAATAAATTTGACTTGTGTGCTCTTTTTACAGACCCCCGAATGAATCAACCTTTACACCCTGGATATAGGAGATTCCCTATTCATTGGTGTCATCATGAAGGGATTAAGAACAATTTTGGGGATAGGTGGTGGCTGGTATTTGATCAGCCCCCATGCAATAATCATGAGGTACCCCAATACTTTTTGAGAAAACTGTATTGTGAGTTTGTCCTTAATGAGATCCCAAACTATTTTAATTTTCTAGATTTCCAAGGTAGAGGTGGGGGTTCCTCGCATGATAGAGAGGGTGCACAACATGATCCATATCTCCCACCAAGACCCTTGGCTAGACCTATGGTGGAGCATGTTATTATTCCTTCCATTGTGAAGGAGAGTACTGAGGTTGAAACTCTAGACTTGATTAGCTCACTCACTCATACCCTTATACAATATGCAAGGCCTCTAGTAGAGGGTGATGTGAGTGATGATGTTGATTCTTTTAGGCATCGAGTTCTAGCTCATTTTTGTCGATCTTGTGGTTCTCTTTGCACTTATGATTCTAATAGTTCTGAGAAAGCACATGCACAAGCGGAGTTTGCTATAGAGAACATTGTCATGACAGAATCCTTGTTGAACAAAACATTTGGCACTGATACCTAGGTGAATTTCATTAAAAGTTTATTTCATTCTTTTTATTAAATCTTATATGTAAATTCAAGAATATATCTAAATTAGTAAATTATTGTGATAAAAAATCAGGGTCAAAGTGTGCACAATACTAGCAACATTCCTACAGCACCCTTTTTCATGACTTTGTCGACTCCACAGGTATACAGTGAGTGAAGAAATATAATTATTATATGTAGATAGTTGAACCTTATGTGAATGATTTTCTAATTATTCATTTTGGATGTCAAATAGTTTGATGATAGAGCTTCAACATCAACACCTCATAGTGTATTTCATTGACAATCTTTCACCTAGGTAAACAATTTATCTTTAATGTTGTTATTAAATAATATAGATCATTTTGGTGATTAATCAATATACTTTGTTTAAGTTTTAGATGTTGACATCAAATACTCCTCCTGTTGTCCACGCATCAATGGAGCATGGTGTTGCTGTAGCAGTAGCAAGTTCAAGTGCTTTAACAGAAGTATGAGACATATTTGTAAATTTAGTAAATTTAGCATTACATTTATTATCTTAATAATATGTTATTGAAAATTTTAATGACACTTGTATTTAGTTTAATTTATATTGTGATGCTTACAGGAGGGGCTTGTCACTCTAGATCATGAACGTGCACCTATTGTGGATGAACAACATGATTATTTGTATGCGGTAAGTGACTATTCTATTATATGTCATTCTAAAATTCAACTTTTGTATATGATAACATCATTCTTTTCATTGTATTAGGTGGAGTTAAAAAAAAGTCTAGAGAGGAGGTCGAGTGACATACTCGAAAGACACGTGCATCATATATATCTCCATCCCCTCGACAGGAAAAGATATCTCGTGATCTATTTCCTTCCCCTAGAGGGAAATGAATAGAATAGGGTCCTATGTTGTATGCCTATATGGCAATTTTCAACATATGTTTTGTATTACGAATATCTTACATTCTATCTCCATATGGATTTTGGCAAGCTCCTACTTGACTTTATTGGATACCATGTTGTATGCCTATATGGAAAATTTGAACATATGTTTTATATTACAAATATGTGACATTCTATGTCCATATGGATTTTGGAAAGCCCTTGTTTGACTTTATTGGATATCATGTTGTATGCCTTTACAGCAATTTTGAATATATGTTTTGTTTTGTGAATATGTGAAATTCTAAGTCCAAATGGCTTTTGGCAAGCCTATTTGTTTTTATTGGATATATTTAATAGTTTTAATGGTATAAAATGTTGCATGGATTTGTAGCTTTTTGGTTAATGCAAATCATTTATCATGGTTATCCATAATTGTAGTACCAATGATTAAATGAATAATTGCGGAAATTTTATTGTTACTTAAGATTTGAACCTAAATGTGCATTTGTAATCCAAGGCACAATCTTATGGAGATCAACACAAATTCAATAGTTATAGTCGAAATAAAATATATAAAGGAAACATGGAAAGAGCCAAAAATAGACAATGTAAGACACCATTGTACCAATACCCATTCTAAAAAAATTGCATAGCCCATAAACTTATATTCATCTAATGCATGCACTTAGGCAATTTCACTCCTAGGGTGTGCCCTGCAATGATAGCACGAGTTGGAGAGAAAAACTAAGGCATTTATCGCATAAAATCAACCACCCCAATGCATGCGAGATGATGGTTCAGTGTCACAATGAGCAAATTGAAAGATGAGGCATTGTGCAACTTTTCATTGAACTCATCTGACACTTTTTGTCACAACTGAGAAAGTGTCGCCACAAACAACTGGATCTGAGTCTACCAAAACCGAGAGAGGCTTTTTTAGAGTGCCATAACATGACCCTGCAGAATTAGATGGTTCATTCTTATGATTAATGGGCTTTGAGAAACATGATGCCGAATATTGATAACTTTGAGCAGCTTGAGCACTTAGGCGAATTCATTGCTAGGGTGTGGCACGCAACGATCGAGCAAGTTGGAGAGAAAAAATAAGACATTCCTAGCATAAACCTGGCCACACCGATGCGTACAAGTTTACAGTTTGGTGTTGTGACGAGTGGATTGAAAGATGAGGCATTATGCAACTTTTCATTGAACTCATCTGATGCTTTTTGTCGCAACTAAGAAAGTGTCACCACGAGCAACTGGATCTGAGTCTACCAAAACTGAGAGAGGCTTTTTTAGAGTGCCATAACATGACCCTGTTGGATCAGACGGATCATTTTTTTGATTAACGGGCACCGAGAAACACGATGCCAAATATTGACAACTTTGAGCAACTTGAGCACTTAAGCGATTTCGTTGCTAGGGTGTGGCCTGCAATGATCAGGTGAGTTGGAGATAAAAAAGAACACATTCCTAGTGTAAACCTGGCCACCCTGATGTGTGCGATCTGACGGTTCAATGCTACGATGAGCGGATTGAAAGATGGGGCATTGTGTAAATTTTCATTGAACTCATCTAACGCTTTTTGTCGCAATCAAGAAAGTGTCACCACAAGCAACTGGATCTGAGTATATTGAGACTAAGAGAGGCTTTTTTAGAGTGCCATAACATGACCCCACAGGATCAGATAGCTTATTCTTATGATTAATAGTCACCGAGAAACGCGATGCCGAATATTGACAACTTTGAGCAACTTGAGCACTTAGGCGATTTCACTGCTAGGGTGTGGCCCACAACAATGGGGTGAGTTGGAGAGAAAAAAAAAGACATTCCTAGCATAAACCCGACCACCCCAATGCATACGAGCTAATGGTTTGGTGTCGTGACAAGCGGATTTAAAGATGGGGCATTGTGCAACTTTTCATTGAACTCATCTAACGATTTTTGTCGCAACCGAGAAAGTGTCACCACGAGCAACTAGATCTGAGTCTACCAAAACTGAGAGAAGATTTTTTAGAGTGCCATAAAGTGACCCCACTGGATAACATGGATCATTCTTATTATTAACGTGCTTCGAGAAATGCAATGCCGAATATTGACAACTTTGAGCAACTTGAGCACTTAGGTGATTTCGCTGCTAGGGTGTGGCCTACAAAGATCAAGCAAGTTGGAGAGAAAAAAGAAGGCATTCCTACCATAAACCCAACCACCCCGATGAGTACGAGTTGATGGTTTGGTGTCGCAATGAGCGGATTGAATGATGGGGCATTCTGCAACTCTTCATTCAATTTATCTGATGCTTTTTGTCACAACCGAGAAAGTGTCGCCATGAGAAACTAGATCCAAGTCTACCAAAACTGAGAGAGGACTTTTTAGAGTGCCATAACATGACCCTATAAGATTAGACAACTTATTCTTATGATTAACAGGTGTCGAGAAATGCGATGCCAAATATTGACAACTTTGAGCAACTTGAGCACTTAGGCGATTTCATTGCTAGGGTGTGGTCTGCAACGATCGGGCAAGTTGGAGATCCAAAAGAATGCATTCCTAGCATAAATCCGGCCACCCCAATGCATACAAGCTGAAGGTTCAATGTCGTGATGAGCAGATTGAAAGATGGGGCTTTGTGCAACTTTTCATTGAACTCATCTAACGCTTTTTGTCGCAACCAAGAAAGTGTCACCACGAGCAACTGGATCTGAGTATACTAAAATCGAGAGAGGCTTTTTTAGAGTGCCATAACATGACCCTGCAGGATCAGACAACTCATTCTTATGATTAACAAGTGTCGAGAAACGTGATGCTAAATATTGATAACTTTGAGCAACTTGAGCACTTGAGCGATTTCGCTACTAGGATGTGGCCCGCAACAATCGGGTGAGTTGGAGAGAAAAAAGAAGGAATTTCTAGCATAAACCTAGCCACCTTGATGCATACAAGCTAATGGTTTGGTCTCATGATGAGCAGATTGAAAGATGGGGCATTGTGCAACTTTTCATTGAACTCATATGATGCTTTTTATCGCAACCGAGAAAGTGTCACCATGAGCAACTGGATACTAGTCTACCAAAACTAAGAGAAACCTTTCTAGAGTGCCATAACATGACCCCGTAGGATCAGATAGATCATTCTTATGATTAACAGGCACCGAGAAACCCAATGCCGAATATTGACAACTTTGAGCAACTTGAGTACTTAGGCGATTTCGCTGCTAGGGTGTGGCCTGCAACGATTGGGCAAGTTGGAGAGAAAAAAGAAGGAATTCCTAGCATAAACCTGACCACCCCAATGTGAACGAGCTGATAGTTCGGTGTCATGACAAGTGAATGGAAAGATGGGGCATTGTGCAACTTTTCATTGAACTCATATGACGCTTTTTGTCACAACCGAGAAAGTGTCGCCACGAGCAACTGGATCTGATTCTATCGAAACCGAGAGAGGATTTTTTAGAGTGTCATAACACAATCTCATAGGATCAGACTAGTCATTCCTACATGTCATTAACATCGAGAAAAAAATACCTAATTTTGACAATTTTTTATGCTTTGATTGAATGACAACAAATGAGCAATTTTTACATCTTTTACCATATTAGTAGGGTATACTTCACAAAATGATCCCATGGGATCTCTAATGGTCCAAAATGGAATTATTTACATAAAATCACACAAAACAAGACAAAAACACAATTTTTTATATTACAATGCCTCGAGTAGTAAAAAATACAAGTCATGTACATATATCCAAATAAGATTGATATTACAATTTTTTACATTTACATTTAATCCAATGAACCATCTGGATCTGCTCTACTCTTTATCGTGTCTAGTATGGCCTCATGGTTAGACTGACGAACCTTCCATAGGTTCTTGTTTAGTGGTCTACCCCCATATCTAATCAAATGAACATTTGAAGCTACAACAAGGTTAGAATAATGAAGAATCTTCCTATGTGTCTCGAAATCCTCGAACAACCACAAGTTAGACTTCTTCACTAGGTACCTTTTAAGCCATGTACTAGTAACAACTACTGATCCTTTGGGGTACTCAATATTTTCTCCATCTACCACAGGGCCACCCAATTTCTTTTTTGCATCCACACAATGACATAGGTTATGATTTGTTCCTTCTTCATTGTCTTCAGCTGCAATTACTGCATAAACATGCCCTACAATGATAAAGTGAGAAGAATTTAGCAAACATCTAAGGTAAAATATTAAAGTACAAAAAATTGCATGTGGATAATTTACCTGGTTGGACTAAATCTAACACATGGTCAAAGTCAATTGATGCTTCCATCTTTGTGAGTTGTAGTGCATTCAGAGGCCGGTATGTCTGAAGTGGGATTAGAGGCCTCATACACCATTCGTGCACCCACTCCTTTGACTCACACTCATTATAGGCACCATCTCTACATGAAGAACAAGAACATGCCATCCCTCGCGTCCATGAACCTACATTAGAGCTTTTGAAAGAGTGTAGCTCACTCGATCCTATCAATGTACAACAATCTTCTAATTTTGCAATGTTAGTATCATCTACCAACCAAAAAAATATATGAACTGAAGACTTACCTTGATTACCTGGACCAATTGTACCATTGCACCACTGAATAATTGATTTTGCATCTTTCAAGTTTGCATTCCCTTTTTACTTTAACTCTTCTCGTGGTAAAGATCTTTAAATACATGCTCTTGCACCATCATGCTCCCCTTTTCCATGCCCAGCCTCAGAGAAATTCCACATATGTTGAATAGTAGTCAACTTATGCATCCTACTCAACCAATAAAACATCCAAGAGTTCTTAAATTGTGATGCACAATTATCTGACCATATGATATGTTGATAGAATGATATGCCTCGGCTAGCCAAATCATCATAGAATATCTGAAAACAACCTTGCACAAACTCTGTAGAGTGTGAGCGATCATCACTGATGTAAAAATGATACTCCCTCAATATCTTCCTATCCTCTTCAATACTATCATGTACAGGAATGAATGCTATATGCACAAATATAGAAACTTGTGTGGAGTTGTAATATTGTGATTGCACCTCATTCTGTGGTTGTAGTGTGTAGTTCTCTACAAAATCAACAATTGAAATGATTGTATGAAGTGGAAATGTGTCCTTGCATAACTTAAATTCTGAGTCCAACCAACGAGCTCGATGGTTATGCTTTGCATACTCATACACTATATTCTCATGAAAAATGTCCATAAACTGATACATTGGAATCTTCTCACTAACCAATTCACACCTTTTTGTTAAAATGCGGCAACTAATCAACAAAGTACTGTACACTCAGCACGTATCCTCGTCCGAGAAAAAAAAATTTGCCATTTTTCGTTGATGAAAACTGACATTGTAATAAAACCCTAAAAAGGCCGACTTTCTTTGTTGCCCTAAAAATGCATGTTATAAGCGGCTGTGATGCTTAAGGCATTGTAAGGTTAATGTACTATTTTTGCTAGATAATAAGAAAGATTGGACGACTATGTATGGTGGATGTAACCCATTCTGGGTGAGCCACGTTAAATCTCTGTGTTATCTATGTCCTATTTTATTTCTTTATCTTTTGTATTTAAATCTGAATATAATTGTTAGTTCATATTTGCTTCGGATCTGATTGAAACCCTAACAATTGGTATTAGAGTGAGGTTTTCTGTAAATTGGCAGGACTTTCAGATTTGAGTGGGAGCAATGGAGGATTCCAAATTGAAGGTCGAAAAGTTTAATGGCCAGAATTATCAGTTATGGAAAATGCAGATGGAGAATTACCTGTATCAAAAGGATTTGTGGCGGCCATTGGAAGGAACGGCAAAGAAAGCAACCACAATGTCAGATGAAGAGTGAGACATTTTAGATAGAAAGGCACTGGGATCCATTCGATTGTGCCTTACACCGTCTGTAGCATTCAATATAACAAAAGCAAAAACGACTGTAGATTTGATGGCAACATTGGCTAAGTTGTATGAGAAACCCTTGGCTTTGAATAAGGTATTTCTTATGAAGTGTTTGTTTAATTTGAAAATGAGTGAGGGAGGATCTGTAGCGGAGCACTTAAATGAATTTAATACAATTACCAATCAATTATCTTCGGTAAAAATTACCTTTGCAGAAGAGGTTAGGGCTCTCTTGATTTTATGTTCTTTGCCAGAAAGCTGGAATAGCTTGGTTATGGCTGTAAATAACTCTGTCTCTGGTAAAAATACTTTGGTATTTGATGATATTGTTGGTGTTATCCTAAGCAAGGAAATGCAAAGGAAAAGCACAAGTGAGACTCCAACATCATTAGGTAGTGTTTTGAATGTGGAGAATAGAGGAAGATCAAAGGAAAGAGGAAAAGGCTTTGGGAATGAGAAGTCACGAGGGAAGTCAAAGAAAGGATGCTCTCAATCTAAAGGAAAGCAAGATTGTTGGTACTATGGAAAGCTTGGTCATCTAAAGAAAGACTATTGGTCTTGAAAAAACAAAGAAGGAGACAAAAATGAAAATGACAGTAAGGAAGCTAATATTGCAAGTAATACTTTACAAGATGCTTTAATCTTATGTTTGGATAATGTTAATGATTCCTGGGTAATAGATTCTGGGGCTTCATTTCATGCTACATCCCATAGAAAATATTTTCTAGATTATGTTCAAGGTGATTTTGGAGAGGTATATTTGGGTGATGATGAGCCCTGTCAAATTGTTGGAAAAGGAAAGATAAAGATTGACTGGTTTCTGCAGAAGGTAAGACATGTTCCTAATTTAAGAAGAAATTTAATTTCTACAGGGCAACTAGGTAGTGAAGGTTGCATAGTTACCTTCTCAGATAGTATGTGGAAAGTCACTAAAGGATCATTAGTAGTAGCTAAAGGTGCGAAGGTAGGCACATTATATCTGTGTACTGGTAACACTTACTCTACCTTAGCTGCTACAGATAAAGATACTGAAAGGACAACAACAATAAATGTTGCAAGAATAGATTCGATAATGTGGCACCATAGGCTTGGGTACATGAGTGAGAAAGGGATGAAAACCCTTCACTCCACAAATCTATTGCCAGGACTAAAGAAGATTGATTTAGAGTTCTATGAAAACTGTGTTTATGGTAAACAGAAAAGAGTCAGATTTCTCGAGGTTGGGAAAGAGAAGAAGAGTGAGAAGTTAGAGCTTGTACATTCAGATGTATGGGGACCGGCTCAAGTATCAGCTCTTGGTGGCTCTTGTTATTATGTTATTTTTATTGATGACTCAACTAGAAAAACATGGGTATATTTCCTAAAACAAAAATCAAATGCTTTTGAAACTTTTAAGAAATGGAAAGCTTTGGTTGAGAACGAGACAGGAAAAAAGTTGAAGTGTCTCAGATCAGATAATGGAGGTGAGTATTGCAGAAAAGCATTTGAAGATTACTGCTCCTTAAATGGGATTCAAAAGTAGAAGACAGTTCCAAGAACTCCATAGGAAAATGGTGTGTCAGAGAGAATGAATAGGACAATCATGGAATGCACGAGGAGCATGAGATTGCATGCTGGATTGCCCTTACATTTTTGGGCAGATGTTGTACATATTGCTGTCTATTTGATAAATAGAGGACCTTCAACCCCTTTGGATGGTGGTATTCTAGAGGAGGCATGGATTGGTAAAAAGGTAAATTAGTCTTTTCTAAAAACTTTTGGTTGCAAAGCTTTTGTCCATGTTGATAAAGAAAACAGAACCAAGCTTGATGCGAAATCTCAAAAATGTACCTTCATTGGATATGGGATAGATGAATATGGCTACTGGTTATGGGATTTTGAAAATAAGAAAATAATTAGAAGTAGAGATGTTATATTCAATGAGAAGGTTATGTATAAAGAACAAATGTAGGAAAAGAAGCATGAATAGGCCAAACAAGAATATGTGGTGTTGGATGAGATTCCTGAAAATGAAATGCCACAAGTACCTGATGCTCAACAACAACAGATTGTCCCACAAACTCCTGCAAGTGTTAGACGTTCTACGAGGACAAGTAGACCCCCTGAAAGATTTTCTCCTTCTTTGTATTCTATTTTATTAATGGATTCTGGTGAACCAGAGGAATATGAAGAAGCAATGCAGGTAGATGCCAAACAACAGTGGGAGCTAGGCATGAAAGAGGAGATGGACTCCTTGATGAAAAATAAGACTTGCGACTTAGTCCCTTTACCTGCAGAAAAAAGAGCCTTGCCTAACAAATGGATTTATCGGCTGAAGGAGGAGCAAGGAGGTCAAAAAAGATATAAGGCCAGACTTGTGGTAAAAGGTTTTGCACAGAAAAAGGGTATATATTATGATGAAATATTTTCTCCAGTTGTAAAAATGACTTCAATTAGAACTGTACTTAGTCTTGTGGCTGCAGATAATTTACAGCTTGAACAATTAGATGTCAAAACAGCTTTTCTCCGTGGAGATTTGGAGGAGGAAATTTACATGTTGCAACCACAAGGATATGAGGTCAAAGGTAAGGAGAACTTGGTGTGCAGGTTGAAGAAAAGTTTGTATGGCCTAAAGCAAGCACCCTGACAATGGTATTTAAAATTTGATAGTTTCATGGTTGAACATGGTTATCATAGATGTCATTCTGATCATTATGTATATTTTAAGAGATTTGATAATGGCAGTTATATTATCCTATTGCTTTATGTTGATGACATGCTTGTTGCTAGGTCTAACATGCAACATATAAATGATCTTAAATAGAAATTAGCCAAGTCATTTGCTATGAAGGATTTGGGTGCAGCTAAGAAAATTCTCGGTATGAGGATTACACGGGATAGGAAAAATAGAACATTGAATTTGTCCCAAAGTGAGTATATAAAGGTGTTGAAAAGATTTAACATGCAGGATGCAAAAGCAGTTAGTACACCTTTGGCTAGTCATTTCAAATTGACTAAGGAGATGTACCCAAAGGCACAGGAAGAGGTTAATAAAATATCTAACATCCCCTATTCATCAGCTGTTGGCAGTCTGATGTATGCAATGGTATGTACAAGGCCAAATATTGCACATGCAGTGGGAGTTGTGAGCAGGTTTATGAGTAATCCAGGTATGGAACATTGGAATGCTGTGAAATGGATTCTTTGGTATTTGAAAGGAAATACTACGAAGGCATTATGTTTCAAAGGATGTAATGCTGCTCTGAGGAGATTTGTTGACTTTGATCTGACGGGTGATATTGATTCATGGAGGAGTACTATAGGGTATGTTTTTACTATAGGGGGAACTGCAGTCAGTTGGATTTCTAGGCTACAAAAGGTTGTTGCACTTTCAACCACTGAATTTGAGTATGTTGCTACTATAGAAGCTAGCAAGGAGATGATTTGGTTGCAATGTTTTCTGGAGGAATTGGGTCAGACACAAGAGGATAGCCCATTGTATACTGATAGCCAGAGTGCCATTCATCTTGCGAAGAACTTTGCTTTTCATTCCAGGACAAAGCACATTCAGCTCAGGTACCACTTCATCCAGACTGTTTTGGAGGAGGGTCAGTTACGGCTTGAGAAGATTCATACAAGTGAGAATCCTGCCGATATGTTCACGAAGGTAGTTCCATAGGAGAAGCTGATTTCTTCATCAGTTTCTGTTGGTCTTCTTGATTGATAATTGTGGAATTTATACCAGTTGAGTCCTCATGTTTTATCCAGTGGATGTTGCATGTACAATGGTGTCATGTAGTATCAGTCTCCAAGTGGGAGATTGTTCGATGTGGAGCCTGATCAATCTCCAAGTGGGAGATTGTTAAAATGTGGTGACTAATCAACAAAGTACTGTACACTCAGCACATATCCTTGCCAAGGTCTGGGGTTCGATGGCGGCAGCCCCTGAGAAAAGCGGGGGTTCAAGGGCGGGAGCCCCTAGGAAATTTTTTTTGCCATTTTTCATTAATGAAAACCGACATTGTAATAAAACCCTAAAAAGGCTAACTTTCTTTGTTGCCCTAAAAATGCATGTTATAAGTGACTATGATGCTTAAGGCATTGTAAGGTTAATATACTATTTTTGCTGGATAATAAGAAAGATTAGATGACTATGTATGGTGGACGTAACCCATTCTGGGTGAACCATGTTAAATCTCTGTGTTATCTGTGTCCTGATTTATTTCTTTCTTTTGTATTTAAATCTGCATATAATTGTTAGTTCATATTTGCTTCAGATCTGCTTGAAACCCTAACACTTTTTACTTCTTTTCCATCTTTTACCATGTAGGCCACTGTCTTATATTTTCCATATTCTACTAATTCATTACCAATTTCTTGTCCAATATCCATATGTTGACAAATTTGTAAATGTCGCAATCCACCACAATCAACACATGTGCCATTCAAGCAACACTTATTGTAATATACTTGACCATCTACTCTTTCACATAAGATGCTAGAAATGAATTCCCTTGAAGATGTTGGTGGACCATTTATGTTGCACTCCTGCAAAACATTGTTAGCATGAAAATCTATACATATGTGTTGATAAACATCATAATGGTTAGAAAATTCAATATGTACTCTACAAAAACAAGTGTGTGTGTGATTTATTTTGACATAAAAAGGCTTTGCCATTTCAAATAATCTTTGACTAATTTTTATTTGAGGATACATACGTTGAAACTTGGCAAAAAATTGTGTTTGAGTCATATCCAAAAAATGTTTCGGATGTGGATCACGGATTTTACTACCAATCCTCCTTCTTATAGCATCTCTTTGATTTGGAGAGACCCTTGTGTTATTATTCCAAAAATATTCAATTACGGATCTCAAGGCTTCAACAATTGCTTTATCTTTCCATTGTAATCTACCGGAAATGCCCATAACTCATTGTTATGTGGATCCTTCGCTCTTTGTCACCTTCCCATAGCTCTCATTAGAGTTTGTCTACTTATCTTCAATTGTTTACTTGTCTTTGTAAGGAGGCGAGCTTTATTAGTTTGAGTGCTTACAATTGTTGATGTAATGACATGTTGTGTGGCATTACTATCTTTTGTGCATGAGTTAGAACCAACAGTATCATATGCATTCATCAGATTCTTCACAATAGATTTTTCGCTTGATTCAATCGATGTTCTTAGCCCAAGAATCTTCATTATGGGCCTAAATTTCACATTTCTCATCATTTCAACAAATAGTTGACATCTTCCTATCTCATTTAAAGGCTCAAAAAATATTTTCCATATCTGGTTAGAGTGTCTTTGACAAGTACACTTTGGAATCTTGTCAACCATTGGGTTCAAAACATTAGCATCAATATCAATCAAATACTTAGGATTTCTATGCAAAACTCTAGGAGGTGTTCTCAAACTTTGAGTTACCTCAATATTAGGAATGTCAACAACATTAGGGATAGGTGGCATATCTTCAACCAGAGATGAAAATGATGACATACCTTGAAATTGAGGTGTACAAGATGGTGTAGCTCCAATACTTGATGTCAGTCATGAAGTACTTGCAACATCAAATATCATAGAGGAAGTGCATTCAATATGTGATGTTGTAGACACCAACGATGTGCCTTCAACTTGAGATGTAAGAGATGGGGTGCCTTTAACTTGAATTGTGATAGACATGCTCTCAACCTCGAGATTCAATTGTCTCATTGCACGAAGGTTTTGCATCCGTTGCCTTTGTGTGGCCAATTTTGTCTCTCTCTTAGATTGGATGGATATTTCATGTTCCTCTTCAATTGGCACCTCTTCTTCTATGGTATTCAATTTCCTTTGTTCATGAAGTTGCTTCATTCCTTCTCTTTTTTTTGCATTCTTAGCTTCACTCACTTTCGGTGTTACACTTTTTGGTCGTTTCCTCAGCACGATGATGATTTCTACACGTACATGCACATAAAAAAGAATAAAGTGAAATTATGCATCTATGACTATCCTAATTATGCATATGTTAAAATAGATATATGAAATTGAAATTATTTCATGTATTCCTTTCTTAAATTATTTCATAAGATCTTAAAAAGGATGTATGAAATTGCAAATTTTGTTTTAAACCACTAAACAAATAATTTTCTTATGCAACTTCCTTCAAATACATTGTTAAATCTAATATAAATCTAATAGGATTAATCAATTTTGACTCACACTTTTATTCTAACATTTAAAAAAAATAACACTTAATAAGTATTTGAATTCTAACAACAAGAAAATATTACCTTAATTATTCAAATTTGATAAAAAAACTTATGTTCTTCCTCTTTGATGTTGCCAAATGAAAAAAAAGGTGGTCGAGAGCTAATGGAATGTATAAAATAACCTTGCATAAAATGTCAACACTATGCAAAAAGTGTTTTTTTGTCTGATCATGCACAAAAAGAAGACAAAATGAGAGAATGTGGGATTGGATTATGGGTCAAGGGTCCCATATAACCATTTTTTAGTGCAGATCATTTGGCTAGTGCTAAATATGGTGCTAGCCAAATGAATTTCATTGAAATATTTTAACCTTTGATAAATTTCTACTCTATACCCTAAAACCATTTTTTAGTGCAACTCATTTGGCTAGCACCAAATATGGCACTAGCCAAATGACTTCCATTGAAATTTTTTAACCTTTGATAAATTTCTACTCTATACCCTATAGTTTGATAGCCACAACCATAAAAATTAAACCATATGACCCTTTAGGACACAATATGGTGTCATTATGGGTCATATGGTGTCCTAAGGTGTCATATGGTGTCCTATGACCCCTTAGGACACAATATGGTGTCATTATGGGTCGTATGGACACCTAAGAGGTCATATGGTGTCCTATGGGTCCAAAGGACACCATATGACCCCTTAAGTGTCGTTATGGATCATATTATGTCTTAACAGGTCATATGGTGTGTTATGACCCCTTAAGATGCCATATGACCCCTTAGGACACAATATGGTGTCGTTATGGGTTGTATGGTGTTGTAAGCAGTCATATGGTGTCCTATGAGCCCTTAGGACACCATATGACCCCTTAGGACACAATATGGTGTTGCTATGGGTTGTATGGACACCTAAGGGGTCATATGGTTTCTTATGGGGCCATAGACCACCATATGACCCCTTAGGTGTCATTAGGGATCATATTGTGTCTTAATAGGTCATATGGTTTGTTATGACCCCTTAAGACACCATATGACCCCTTAGGACACAATATGGTGTCGTTATGGGTTGTATGGTGTTGTAAGGGGTCATATGGTATACTATGACCCCTTAGGACACCATATGACCCCTTAGGATACAATATGGTGTTGTTATGAGTTGTATGGTGTTGTAAGGGGTCATATGGTATCCTATGACCCCTTGGGACACCATATGAGCCCTTAGGACACAATATGGTGTTGTTATGGTTCGTATGGTGTTCTAAGGGGTCATATGGTGTCTTATGACCCCTTAGGACACCATATGACCACTTAGGACAAAATATGGTGTCATTATGGGTTGTATGGTGTCCTAAGGGGTCATATGGTGTCCTATGACCCCTTAGGACACAATATGGTGTCATTATGGGTCGTATGGACATCTAAGGGGTCATATAGTGTCCTATGACCCCTTAAGACACCATATGACCCGATAGGACACAATATGTTGTCATTATGGGTCGTATGGTTTCCTAAGGGGTCATATGGTGTCTTATAACCCCTTAGGACACCATATGACCCCTTAGGACACAATATGGTGTCGTTATGGGTCGTATGGACACCTAAGGGGTCATACGGTGTCCTATGGGGCCATAGGACACCATATAATCCCATAGGTCTCGTTAGGGATCATATTGTGTCTTAACAGGTCATATGGTTTGTTATGACCCCTTAAGACACTATATGATCCCTTCGGACACAACATGGTGTCGTTATGGGTCGTATGGTGTCGTAAGGGTCATATGGTATCCTATGACCCCTTCAGACACCATATGACCCCTTAGGACACAATATGATGTTGTTATGGGTCATATGGTATTGTAAGTGGTCATATGGTATCCTATGACCCCTTAGTACACCATATGACCCCTTACGACACAATATGGCATTGTTATGGGTTGTATGGTGTCCTAAGGGGTCATATGATGTCCTATGAGCCCTTAGGACACCATATGACCCCTTAGGACACAATATGGTGTTGTTATGGGTCATATGGACACCTAAGGGGTTATATGGTGTCCTATGGGGCCATAGGACACCATATGACCCCTTAGGTATCATTAGGGATCATATTGTGTCTTAACAGGTCATATGGTTTGTTATGACCCATTAAGACACCATATGAACCCTTATGACACAATATGTTGTTGTTATAGGTTGTATGGTGTTGTAAGGGGTCATATGGTATCCTATGACCCCTTATGACACCATATGATCCCTTAGGACATAATATGGTGTCGTTATGCGTCATATGATGTCATAAGGGGTCATATGGTGTCCTATTACCCCTTAGGACAACATATGACCCATTACGACACAATATAGAGTCGTTATGGGTCATATGGTGTCCTAAGGGGTCATAAGACTTATGACCCCTTAGGACACCATATGACCCCTTAGGACACAATATGGTGTCGTTATGGGTCAAATGGTGTCGTAAGGGGTCATATGGTGTCTTATGACCCCTGAAGACACCATATGACCGCTTAGGACACAATATGGTGTCGTTATGGGTCCTATGGACACCTAAGGGGTCATATGGTGTCCAATGGGGGCATAGAACACCATATGACCCCTTATGTGTCGTTAGGGATCATATTGTGTCTTAATGGGTCATATGGTGTGTTATGACCCCTTAAGACACCATATGACACCTTAGGACACAATATGGTGTCGTAATGGGTCGTATGGTGTTGTAAGGGGTCATATGGTATCCTATGATTCCTTAGGACACCATATGACCCCTTAGGACACAATATTGTGCCATTATGGGTCATATGGTGTCCTAATGAGTCATATGGTGTCCTATAAACCCTTAGGACACCATATGACCCCTTAGGACATAATATGGTGTTGTTATGGGTTGTATGGTGTCGTAAGGGGTCATATGGTGTCCTATGACCCCTTAGGACACCATATGACTCCTTAGGACACAATATGGTGTCGGTATGGGTCGTATGGTGTCCTAAGGGGTCATATGGTGTCCTATGACCCCTTAGGACACCATAGTACCTCTTAGGACACAATATGGTGTCGTTATGGGTCATATGGATACCTAAGGGGTCAGATGGTGTCCTATGGGACCATAAGACACCACATGACCCCTTAGGTGATATTAGGGATCATATTGTTTCTTAACAAGTCATATGGTGTTTTATGACCCCTTAAGACACATTATGACCCGTTAGGACATGTTATGTTGTCATTATGAGTCGTATGGTGTCCTAAGGGGTCATATGGTGTCCTAAGGGATCATTGCACACCATAAGACCATACTGACCCCATATGGTGTACTAGGGGCTCATATGGTGTCCTAAGGGTTTATAGGACATGATATGAACCATACTGATACCATATGGTGTACTAAGGGGTCATATGGTGTCCTAAGGGGTCATATGACACCATATAACCCCTTAGGACACAATATGACCCCTAATGACACCTAAGGGGTCATATGGTGTCCTATGACCCATTAAGACACCATATGGTGTCATTATGGGCTTTATGGTGTCCTAAGGGGTCATATGGTGTCCTATGACCACTTAGGACAAAATATGGTATTGTTATGGGTCCTATGGTAACCTAAGAGGTCATATGGTGTCCTATAACCCCTTAGGACACCATATGACCCCTTAGGTGTCGTTAGGGGTCATATTGTGTCCTAAAGGGTCATATGGTGTCTTGATGACCCCTTAGGACCTAGAGAGAGGAGGAAGTGAGGAAGAAACTAAGGGAAAGAGGTGAGAGAGGGAATTAGATGGGTGTAAGGATGAAGAGGGAGATAGCTCGAGGGATAGGAGATTAAGGGAATTGTGAGAGCTAGAGAGGGGAGGGACAAAGAAGAGTATGTATCTATAAGAATGAAGAGCCTGAGAAGAGGTAAGGGGGGAGAGAGAATATGAGATCTAGTTCATAGATAGAGATGGAACTATGAGGGAAGGGAGATAAAGAAGGGAGAGGTGAGATGGGGGTTTCTATGTACACATTTGGTGCTCTCCCTATTTGGTGTGCGCCAAATAGGGAGAGTGCCAAATGTGTACATAGAATCCCCCATCTCACCGCTACCTTCTTTATCTCCCTTCCCTCGTAGTTCCATCTCTATCTATGAACTAGATCTCATATTCTCTCTCCCCCCTTACCTCTTCTCGGGCTCTTCATTCTTATAGATACATACTCTTCTTTGTCCCTCCCCTCTTTAGCTCTCACAATTCCCTTATTCTCCTATCCCTCAAGCTATCTCCCTCTTCATCCTTATTTGGCACGCACCAAATGTGGAGCATGGACCACATTTGGCGCATGCCAAATTGAATATCCATTCATCACATTTGGCATGGGCCAAATAGGGAAAGCGCCATATTTGGCGTGCACCAAATGGCCCACTTTGGGAAACACCAAACCTATAGTTTGGATTTTCCTTGGGCATCCAACCCAAAGGTTTGGATGACCATTTCAGGCTAGAGATGTGTTTTTATCAGAACATTGAAAATTTTGACATATTTTTGGTCGTACTCTTTGTCAGGTTTGCACGTGTTTCAATGAAGTTAAAAAAAATACTGCGGTAAACTTGAGCTCCCTCTTAGCTATCCAACAATGTAATTTATTTCAAATTTTGATTTCGTTAAGGCTTTCATCTATAATTTCTTTTGTTAGTGTGTCCATTTGTTGTCAAAAACCAATATGCACTATTTTGGGTATAGATTTTTACACGTTCATCAGATTTTAAAAAAACTTCCATTTTTAGAAACTAGACTCCATTCTAAACAATTTGAAAAAAAAAAAAATGATTTTTGATTTGTTTTCAATGATTTTAGGGGGGAGCATGCTCAATTTTTTGTTTTTCTGGATGTGTCCACTTCGAAAATTAGTAAAAAATCATATACTCATTAAAAAATTAGCTAAAAATTTTGGCATAAACGACAAGGTGTTAGCTAATTTCTCACTGAAGCAATTTTAAAAATTCAAAAAAAAGTTAACATTTTAGGGGGGCCACAATAGACACTATTTATGTTTTTTGCATTAAAATAGGACCACTTTTTGTGGCCCCCCTTTTTGAAGCCCTTAATCTCCACCATTTTCAAAACAAATTAGTAGTTTAGAAAGTAGACTCGAAGTACTCTAACTCTTGTTCTTGTTGCATCTTCAAATTTGGAATGTAACTATCTTCAATTTGTCATTCAGTTTCAGACTTTGTTGATTTCAGAAAAAAAGTAGCATCTTAAGACCCCCTTTTGGTACCACAACTTGGTGCATATACCCTTTATGGTTTTCTTTTTTTTTCTTTGTGTATGTGCTTGTAAGTCTCCTTGCATAATTCTCAACCACCTTCCTATGTTCTTTTTCTTTATTTTCCTAGTGTATCCCCTGGAGGTTTCCTTACCATGATTATATAGCATCTTAGACATATGTTTAGGGTTATTTTTTTTCCTTTGGCCTACCATTTCCTTTGTGACTGTGTGTGTTCCTTTTCATTATGGTAGTCTAAAGGAGTAATTTTGGCCAAGATTAGGTTTGAATGGGCTTGGTTCTAGTTCTCTTTCCATGTAGCACATATTCAAGACCACAACCCATGTACCCTAGGTTTCTTTGAAAAGATATTGTTTATGGTGAAAATGGATAACAATAATAACAATATTGAAAGGCTAAATGAATTCAACCACAAAATCCTAGCCTAACAACAACAAAGATCCACCATAACATATGAAGATTACCTAAGACAATGCAAATCAAACAAAATCACAAAGATTATACCATCACATGTCCAATAGGGTTTTGGTCTCCATTCTTCCTATCTCCATTGATCTTGCTTGATATATTTGCTCTTAGATTTTATGTGCACAAGAGCTCAAAAAAGAACGGAATGTGGTTGCAAGTAGGATCGTCGTGTAGTCAAGTCACTAAGATGATTCATTAGCTAGTTAGTTAGGGTTTGATAATGAAGGAAACATCTCCTTAAATAGAAGACACCATAAGAAATGGAGGGATAAGTTTGAGAGGTGTAAAAAGGAAGTCGGCTATGATTAGATGGTAGGTAAAAGAAATAATAAAATAATGAAAGGGGTAGGTAGTGTAGGAATTAAGAGATGAATGACATGTGTCATGGGTAGAAAAGGTTAATGAATTAATTAAATAAATAACAATTTATTTAATTAATAGAAGAAGTGGGATAATTAAATAAATAAGATATTTATTTAATTTAGGAAAAGGATAATTTAAATAAATAAATGTATTTATTTAAATGAGAAATAAGGCTAGAAGAGGATAAATGAATTAATTAAATAAATAAAGATTTATTTAATTAATAGAAGAATTAGGCTAAAGTAATTAAATAAATAAAATATTTATTTAATTAGACTGGACAATTTTAGGTGTCTACATTTTGTCCCTCTTTGAGACAATGCGGCTTGTCGTGTTGTTTCAAAGAAGATAAGATGAACTGATACAGAGTTGCCCAAGATAGGAATGATATGCCCCCTCAAGAGATTGGATGAAAATGTTTGAAAAGATTGCAGGCAATCTCTCGATAAGACAAAGAGGCTAGAATGGATGGACCAAATAAAGTGACAAAGTCACGGGATAACAAAGACTGACATAGGAGACTAGGGCTAGGGCTAGGGCTAGGGCTAGGGTAGTCTATAAGATAGACCACGAGGGGAAAACATCCTCATTGTCATCCACACATCCAAGAGATCAGAGTGTACAGTGAGATAGAGCAGCAACAGTCAGCAGCGATGGCAATGGCTCATAGATTCGATCGTGTTTGCCGATTCCAGAGGCTAGCAGAGGCAGGAGAGCTAGTAAGTACCACAAAACCTCCTTGTACTTTGATGCATTTATTGTTGTCATTAATGCATGCTACGTAATGTAATAAATGCATGTTTATGTTAGGAAAACACGTTTGTGTCCAAAATGTGAATTTTTGTCTTCTAGGTCAAATCGGTAGTTTTGTGATGAATAGTGAGTACCAAGATATAGTACTTTGTGATGAACAGGGAGTACTAAAATATGAGCAGCACTCTATGATGAACAGGGAGTGCCAAACACGTAGTACTTTGTGATGAACCGGGAGTACCACTAGGATAGAAGAAACACTTTGTGATGAACAGTGAGTGTCACTAGGACTGAGATGATTGATTTGTGTGACTACAGGAGTATTTGCCTATGCTAGAGTCATGAGAGAGATTCCCATCAACTTAGAGGTTGCGACCTAAGTTGACAGATGAGGACCGAGCTGCGATTGAGGCTATGGGATTGAGACATATTCTGTATGTGCCTACATTTTGGGTGAACATGAAATTGTTGACTGCACTGGTTGAGAGATGGCACTCAGAGACTTGTAGTTTTCATTTGCTGATGGGTGAGATGACAGTCACCCTGGAGGATGTATACAGGATTCTGCAGATACTGATCGATGGGGAGCTGATTCTATACAATCGAGACGAAGATAGGGATGCCCTTAGATGAGTGTTCTAGGATCTGGGACTGGAGATGAGGGTGGGACATGTGGCATGGGATACCATGACATGGACAGGATTAGCACTACCAACAGTGTTGATAGGAGTTATCAGTGGGTTCCTCTATCCGGATAGGGCGATACGGTGGGTGGCTATAGAGGACATAGGGGCCAAGAGAGATGATCTTGGGGTGGGTCCTTCTAGGGCTTAGACTCTGTTGAGGTCAGCTAGCTTTGAGGGAGGGAGTTCATCGTAGCCGTAGAGGGCTCCCTATGTATCAATATTGTACCATTTTGTATGATGATGTAGACACCTGCAGGTGATTTTGTAGCCATATGTATTTTGACATCATTGTATCATGACACTTATGATTATATATATGAGATGATTCATCTTTGCGGCAGCTATATGCATGTGTACCTATGTGATGAGATTTTTCATGATGTATGTTTTATGTGATGCTTATAATATGGATGCAAATATGTATATGAGGCAATGCAATATTTTTTTGTTTTTTTATGTTTTATATGTGTATGCATGATGCAAATGTGAATGTATGTAATGCAGATGAATATGATAATGCAAAGAACTATTTACATGATGAAAATGTAAGATGTACTAACATGTGTTGTGTGCAGGGTATGGTGCAATTGTGATATCTATATGTATGTATGAAATGCTTAATATGTGGTAATGCAAGTGCAACTACATGAAATGCAAATGATTTTGGCATGTCATTATACTCAGTCATGTGATAGCAGGCTACGTGGACTCAAGAAGGATGATGGAAGTCAATCAAGAAAGGGGGATGAAAGATAGAAGATACGAATGTGAAAGAGCTTCTTGTGCGTTATCATCATTGAGCTTTATTATGGCAAGTAGGTTATGACAATTGAGGCATATGCTTGACCCAAAAATTCATTGTACCTATTTGCATGGAGATAAGATAGTCACAAATAAGGAATGCCCAAGTTCATACTAGACTCACAGTGTCCTCATATCCATGGACAAGTCATAGCATTATTAAGAGACAATTCATAGACAGCAAATACAAATAGGTGACGATACCCCATCCTCGCCTTTCTAGTCAAAGACATCCCAGAAAAGCTAAAAGACATGTCACCAAAAAGATAAAATCAAAAGAAAACCAAGACTCGACACCAACATCCATTGTAGTCCTCAAGTTTAGTGTCTCTTGTCACTTGTATAAGTCTTATTTGATTGTGGTCACAATGTTTACTTGCATAGAAAGGATATATCGCATTGAACCATATGTTGTCTGAGTTTGTTGAAAGATTTGATTTGTTGAAGCCCATTGTTGCTACTGTGTCTCATCTGAAACTGACTGAATCCATGAAACTGATATTTTATTGTGAAGAAGATGAGACCTTATTACGGATCTGTGATGCAAATGTTGCTTTATTGCAGATTGTGCGTGGATAGACTGAAGGAAGCTAGAAGAAATTGTACTCCTCGAAACATGTGATGTTCTTATTTCCACACCCATCACTAGACATAGGATTTTCCATAGCCACAGATAGGATTTGATTTATTATGGATGGAAAGGGAGGTTTATTATGAATGGCTAACCAATCTTGGGTAGATCAATAACAAGCCATGATGGGAATGGGTAAGTTTATTATGGATGAATTGGTCGTGAGTGTGTGCAAAGTGAAAGGATGAAAGTGGATCCTGAAGGAGGGAGGAGAAATGTCTCTACGCATGGTGCTGGTGACCCAGTTTTCACCATGGTACTTGCCCAGGGCACCACTGAAGTGGTTTTCACTGTTGGACGAAATTATTTCTCTTTACTTTTTTCAAATTTTCAATGTTTTTTGTGTCACAAGGCACCTATTTGCCAGGTTTTCACCAAGCAACGATTTTTTTTGTTTTATAATTTTTTTTGATTTTTGAATTTTTTGAATTTTTTTTTGTATTTTTGAATTAGGATACTCTAAAGAGCTATGTGTAGAACCTGCGAAGGTGCATGTTGTTGATAGGATCCTCCAAAGGTTCACCTTCTGTAGTTGAGAGCTGATATGCCCCAGATCCATATGCTATTGTAATGATGTAGGGACCAAGCCAATTTGGTTCGAACTTGCCCTTCTTCTCTCTGTCTTGCTGATTTTTGGGGTTTTCTCTGAGAACCAAATCACCTACCTCAAATGTGCAAGGCTTGACTTTGTGATTGTAGCTGCATTGTTCCTTGATTGAATGATGTGTAGCTTGAGTGTCTATCTTCCTTGATAAAGGAATTGAGATAGAATTACTAGCGTGTGGACTACGTAGGCTCATATGCATGTCACCTGAAGAAGTTTGGGCATCCTTGATAACAAAGTCCTTTGAGGAAGCTCCATTAAAGGTCCATGATGTATCTCTAGAAGGGAAAGGATGTGAGGAACAAGTGGATGAGTGATGAAGGCTTATGATTGTGAAAAGAAGTGAAAGTAGGATAGCATGATGGAGACTTAGGATAAACAAGTATTTTTTTTGGCTTGAAATTATGTAACTTTTGCCCCCAATTATTTTGATATTAGGGGAGATCAACTCTTGTTCTTTTTGCTTCATAGGATTTTTATCCTTGACTTTGATTTTTGCTGAGTCCAGTAGCTTTTGATTTTGATTTGGAATAAAGGACTTTTCTTTATTTTTGACTTTTAGATTTTTCTTTTCAAAGCTTGATTTTTGATCCCCAATAAGTAAGGGCTTTTGTGATTCTTGTTGATCCAAGTCTGGGAGCGGAGTGGAAATGGAATGAGTGGATGAAATTGTAAGGCTATGTGAGTTCTCAAGAGGGCTGACGATATTCTCAATAGATTCTTTGTTGGAACCACTCTTAGGACTATTGATATCCAGAGTTGCATGCACCACTAGAGGAGATTTACATTCAGACTCAGTAGCCACAACACTAGGTGGTTCACACCCAATTCCTTGCGAATTGTTTATAGATTGTTCCTGTAGAGTGAATGACTTAGGAGACAATGGGAGTTGATCAACATGAAAGATATACTCACCACATCCCATGTCTTTAATCTTGAATTTTTCTTTGAGCTCATCTTGTTTGGATGTAGAAGCTTTTAAGGATTCTAGATCAACATAGGCTGATGAAGGAATAGCCTCTCGATTAGCTGGAATTGTTATTTCTGATTTAGGTCGCAGATTATTGCAATATATGAATGGATTTGGGTCAGCTTTGACGCTCACTTCAACTCCATTGTGTGGAAACTTGATGCATTGATGATATGTTGATGGTACTGCCCTCATTTCATGAATCCATGGACGTCCTAGCAATATATTGTATGTGAGATCCAAGTCTAGGACTTGACAAACCACATCCTTTGTAACTGGCCCAACTCTGAGAGGTAAGGTGACTGTACCTTTGGATGAATGCTCTTCATCATCATATGCTTTGATGGTGATATGATTTGTAGAATTCACAGCTTTATCAGAATATCCCAATTATTTAATAGTGCTCAATGTACAAATGTTTAGACCTGCTCCTCCATCTATCAGGACTCGTTTGATTCTATGTTTGTGTATGAAGGCTTCAATGTGTAAAGGTGCACTATGTGGCTGACTTACGGAGGCATCATCAGCTTCTGTGAATGTAAGGGAGTGTGGAATGGAAAGGTATCCCACCATAGCTTGAAACTGGTCCACGTTCAGATCAGTAGGAACGGTGGTGTCTCTCAAGATTTTATCAAGAATAGCTTTATGTGCGGGGGATATGCGTAATAGCTCAAGGATGGAGATGAGCGCGGGTGTCTTCCCTAACTGTTCTACAAGGTCATACTCAGGCTTGGTTGATGAGAAAGTAGTGTTTTTGGTTGGAGCCCCTTGCAAAGTAATTTTACCTTGGCAGGTTGTGACATTACATTTGGAAGTAGGTTCGGAAGAAGATCCAACACCTATTAGGACAATCTTGGGTCTCCGATTAGAATTTTTAGGGTTTTTGTCCTTGATGATAATGGTAGAGCCATAATTGTCCATTGAGATGTGATTGATAGTTGAATCATAGTTATAGGATGCTCTGGTATAGTTGGTTTGGTCATCTGTGGCTTTAGCTTTTCCTTTGTCATGTTTTGGGAATGGTTCATTAAAAATCTCATGTTCTTGATTGGAAGAGTGTCCCTCAATCTCAATGTCACCTCTATCAATGATATCTTGTATGATGTTCTTCAGTCAATGACAATTTCCTGTCTTATGACCCTTTCTCTTATGAAATTCACAATACTCATCATCGTTCCACCAATTTGGTTTAACCTTTGGTTCATATGGAGGAAAATCTGGAATAGTGATTACCTTGTTTGCCACTAGCTTTTTGAAAACTGACTCAAGTGGTTCTCCCAATGGGGTGTACTTTCTTCGTGATCTGGAAGTTGTTTGAGTACTCACTTGATTGTTTGTAGAACTTGATCCCAAAAAGATGAATTTGGGTCGCACTATGTTGGCATCAACAAAACCATCATTGACTGTGTTCTTGTTTTTATTCCAAAATCTTGCCTTGTCTTTTCCTTTAAAGTCATCTTTGTTTTCCTTGAATATCTTAATGACTCCTTGTTCAATTAGAACCTTTTCTATCGCTAAGCCCTTTTCAATGACGTCCTTGAAGGTGGACAAACAAGCTTTTCTTAGATCATAACCAATGTCTTTGTTAACATTTTGGGTGAACATTTCTACCATTTTTTTTTGTGGAATTTCACAAGAGCATCTGCTAGCTAGATTCCTCCATCTTTGTAAAAATGATGCAAAAGACTCTCCCTCTTTTTGCTTGGTGTTGCACAAAGTAGTGACGGATATGTTTGTCTCTATATTGTAGGAGAAATGTTGAATAAATGCCTTTGCTAAGTCACCCCATGACTTAATACCAGGTGGTAGTTGGGAGAACCATTCCATAGCTTGATCGCCTAAGCTTTGTGGGAATAATCTCATCAAATATGTCTCTTTTGCTGCTACTTCAATGCAAGCTATGAAAAACTGTCTTATGTGTGCCTTAGGATCCCCTTTTCCTCTATACTTATCAAACTTAGGTGTCACAAAGTGTGTAGGAAAAGGAGGCATTGGAATGCTCTTGTCAAAAGGATAAGGACATATATCTCTCATTGTGTATGTTGGCTTTGGTTTATTTATGTCCTCCATTTTCTTTTGTAAGTCCCTGATTTGTTGCTCCAAATTGCTCTTAGGTGGAGATCGACTTCTCGGACCATACCCCATGCTTGAGGTACCAATTGGAGGAGGAGCATGTTGCATATATCGATGATATTGATCATACACATGTTCAGATGGAGGAGGTCTATAATGATGTTGCGTATATGGTATAGATTCATGTTGAGGAACGCCATATATGTTTTGTCCATGTATACCATACTCTACAAGCATGTCATGTTCTAATGTGTTGCCCCCAAATTTGACATGGGGTTTCCTTGTGTCCAAATTTTGAGCATGCCTTTGAATATCCAATTGCTTTGGTGGTTGATCCTTAGCATTGGTATGTGATTGAGCATATCTTTCTACATAAGACTTCCATAATGGTCTGCGAAGCTGAGTATCAGATGCTTGACCATGTGTATGTGGGACCTCTGGTTTTTGAAACAAAGATGATGGTGATTCAGGCACCATATGTGGTCCTCTATTGCCTCCACTATTAGGTTTGCTTTGATCCATGTTGGAGTGAGTTTGTTGCAAAGGTCAAAGGTCAATTTTCCATTATTTGAGACATGTCAAAATCATGAGGTATCTTGGCTCCACTTTGTGCCATCATTTGTAGGAAGTATTGTCTATCCCTCCTCATTATTTCCTCAACCAATTGATTGAAATGGGGATTCATAATGGATTCTTCCACATCTACTGAATGCACAGAAAAGTTGTCTGTATTGTCATTGTGTGTATCATTGTTGTTTGTAGTGTCCATGTTCTCAACATTTGGAATGTTTCTATAGGCATCCATGTCAGGTAATGTGTTATGATTAGAATTGAAAAAGACATCATTGTCATACTCATAGACACTCATATTTGTGGACTCTTGAGCCTCTTTAGTTTCTCTCCTAGATTTTTGAAGATGGGTTCCAACCATGAACTAGGTATTGACCAAGATGTGTGAGACTAGATGAAAAATGGAAAAAGTATGGAAGACCAAGAGTTGGATGGAATGTAAATGAATCTGAGGTGTACTTGCAATGTCCAAAGTGTAAGACCAAGTATGTATGTAGTAGAGTAGGTGTGACTTCCGAAGAGAGGATAGTTTCTCTTGATGAGGTAAGTTGACCTTGACTCTAAGTAAGACCAAATGAGACCCAAAGGTAAGAGACCTTGATGAGGGACCACTTAGCAAAATGTTGTTGTATGTAGTGTGTTGACAAAGTATGATGAGGACAAGCAAGTGACCTTTTGACTCAAGTTTAGACAAATGTAAATGTAATGTAAGGTGTAAAGCAATGATGGACTCTGTGAGACCCAAAGACAAATTGAATGCTAAATGAAACCTGGAGAAATGACCTAGGAAGCTCAAGAATTTCGAAACTGATTGCTCTTGTTTGCTGGACTGTAAAATTTTTCCTATTTGTGAAGTTGTTTGTTGTGACCAAATCTGAATGTTTGACTATTTTTCATGACAATAGGACACAATATTGATGAGGACTCAATGTGTGCAAGTGTGTAGACTCAAAATGACTCCAAGAAAAGTGTGTTGTTTGATGTAAAAATGTTTTGCATACACTTGAAGACACAAAAGACACAATGTTTTTCTATTTGGTCTTGAATGTTTGAATGTTTAAAATAAGTCAAGCATAATTCTTATGGCTGGCCAAGACAATAGTTGTTGATCCCACATGGGGTTTTACCCCCGAGGCTATGCTATTCAGAGCGGATACTTAGATGCTTGACCTCACTAGCTCCACCCTCGGCACTCACTTCTCAGGTCAGCTAAGCATCAGTCCCCACGAAAACTCCCCGTGGTGAACTTTGTATCTCTACTAAGAACAGTATGTGTGTGGGCCGCTACCAGAGGTCTGACCTCCTGCCCCAACAACTAGAAGGATTTGGGCTTCTAAAACAAAAAGGTGCTAGTAAGGGCATTTGCTCGTGTGGCCATACATGCGGCACTTTCAGCTCTGTAAATATAGAAGGCTCCCAGCCGGTAGGGGTTACGCCCTACAACTGATCAAATAAATTTGATCAAACGGGTTTATGGGGAGACATAGTGTCAGTATGAACTAATCAGCACACGTTATTCATAGTTTTCACCATGAATACAATTATTTATAGTGGTTCGGAAGAGGTGGGTTTTCCTCGCTACCACTTGGGTCATTCTCTTCTCACTAGTAGTCCTAATGACCACATGGGAAGACAGGCCCTCTAAAGATTAAACAAAAAGAGCCTATTGCTCAAGACACAAAAGACAATGATTCAATTTTAGTGCACCAATGGAAGCATTTGCTAGTCTATGAAAACAAGGCACACAATAAAAATCCAAAAAACCCTTGCCAAGGACCTGCAACAAAGAGTTGTTAGTAGTTTGGATTGTTTCAAATGATCACCCCTTCCTGCAAGCACACAAGTTAGGTAAATTTTAGATCCAAAAGACTTTGTGAAATAGGGGCCTTCAATAATGCGTTTTGTTGACCAATTCAAAGATCTGATTCATCATAAAAAAAAAACACCTATAAAATTTCAAGAGATTTCTAGAAATGTAAGAAAATCCAAAAAATTTGCTAATTTGCTCCAAAAATAAATTTTTTATGAAAAATCATAAAAAATTCATATAAAATGCAAAATCAATCCAAAAAATCTGAAATTTTTACTGGAGAGTCTTGATGGTCTTCCAAACTTGCATAAAAAAATTTCTACAACAAGTCCAAGCAGTTTGTCAGATATGAGTAAAATAATGCAAAACCCTAATTTTCAAAGATCTGATTTTTGAGGAATTATTTTGCATCAAATTTAAAATCACAAACAACAAATACTATATATAATTCTGAGAGATTTCCAAAAATGTAAGAAAATCCAAAAAATTTGCTAATTTTCTCTCAAAATTATTTTTTTTATGAAAAATCATAAAAAATTCGTATAAATTGAACAGTTAATCCAAAAAATCAGAAGTTTTTATTGAATCCTTTTGATACTTTTCCTGACCTGCCGTTTGTGAGATATGATCAAAATAAGAAAAAACCCTAATTTTTAAAGATCCAATTTTTAGGGCAATATTTTGCATCAAAACTAAAATCACAAAGAATAGATCCTATGTATAATTATGAGAGATTTCCAAAAATGTAAGAAAATCCAAAAAATTCTCTAGTTTGCTCTCAAAATTAATTTTTTATGAAAAATCATAAAAAATTCATAGAAAATGAAAATGTGCTCCAAAAAATTTGAATTTTGTATTGAGAGCTCTTGATACTTTCTTCAACCTGCAAAAAAAATTTGGTGCAAAATTTTCTAGCCGTTTGTGAGTTATGATCAAATCTCTCCAAGATCTTGATTTTTGGTCCAAAACCCTAGCTGCACAAGGTTATTCTCCAAATTGTTTTACAAAACAACAATATAGGGTTAGAAAAATCTGCAAAAAACATAGATCTAAGAAAAATCCATGTCCCACGGGGCGTGCCAAAATGTATATGGTGAAAATGGATAACAATAATAACAATATTGAAAGGCTAAATGAATTCAACCACAAAACCCTAGCCTAACAACAACAAAGATCCACCATAACATATGAAGATTACCTAAGACAATGCAAATCAAATGAAATCACAAAGATTATACCATCACATGTCCAATAGGGTTTTGGTTTCCATTCTTCCTATCTCCATTGATCTTGCTTGATATATTTGCTCTTAGATTTTATGTGCACAAGAGCTCAACAAAGAACGGAATGTGGTTGCAAGTAGAATCGTAGTGTAGTCAAGTCACTAAGATGATTCATTAGCTAATTAGTTAGGGTTTGATAATGAAAGAAACATCTCCTTAAATAGAAGACACCATAAGAAATGGAGGGATAAGATTGAGAGGTGTAAAAAGGAAGTCGGCTATGATTAGAGGGTAGGTAAAAGAAATAATAAAGTAATGAAAGGGGTAGGTAGTTTAGGAATTAAGAGATGAATGACACGTGTCATGGGTAGAAAAGGTTAATGAATTAATTAAATAAATAAAGATTTATTTAATTAATAGAAGAAGTGGGATAATTAAATAAATAAGATATTTATTTAATTTAGGAAAAGGATAATTTAAATAAATAAATGTATTTATTTAAATGAGAAATAAGGCTAGAAGAGGATAAATGAATTAATTAAATAAATAAAGATTTATTTAATTAATAGAATAATTAGGCTAAAGTAATTAAATAAATAAAATATTTATTTAATTAGACTGGACAATTTTAGGTGTCTACAGATATATATACTTTTTATGCTTGAAATAAGTTAATTAAAATAGGGTTTTATATGTATAATAGAGCACAAATCATTTGATTAAAGTATAATATAAAATGGATTCTCTTAGCATTCTCAAACTCAATCTAATGTTAGTAGATATCTATCACACGACGAGGTTTGAAGGTGGTGAAATCCTAAAATAGTTTAGGGAATTTACGCCCCTAATCTTTGATTTTATTTCTATTGTAAGTGTCAAGCATCAAAGATGTTACATCCCTAATACCTCAAAATGTCTTAGGGATGTTACATCCTTTACCACTAAACATTATACCCAATTGTTAGGGGTTTGACATCCCCAACCCTTGAAAAACCCTAGGTCTAAGATTTAAAAAGGAGATTGAGGATATAGCTATCTCTCAATTATGAATGGTTGTTTTGATGCTTAGCTTTAGTTTTAGTGTCATTCTTGAGCTTGGTTTTTAATAAAAGTGCAATAAGTAACTATATGCATACATTATTTTTATGTTGAGTAACATAATACTAACTTAACTTATTTTCACTCAAAATTGGCAATGACTCAGGAAATAGTGGTTCTAATGATGTAAAAATTCAATGGCTACCTTTCTCCAACCGTGTTGGTATTAGTGGATAGGAATGACAATGATACAAACATAGGGCATATATATATGAAAGACTTCTTAAGGAGAATGTGAAACCTAGATGGAAAAATAGTTTGGGACATATCCTTGGTATAGTCAGGATTGATACAAGATTTAGGCTTTCCTATTTCACTACAATCGCCAGAGATGGTACTAGCCTATAATGTGAACTAAAACTAAAATGAGACAAGAGTTTGCAGCCCATTAGGAGAAGTTATCTTGGATATCTCCCCTAAATCAATTTAAGACGCACATTTCATATTCCATGACAAAACCAATACTACCAAGTCATAGTGGCTTGTGGGGAATATTATTATGAGAATGAAAAGAATCCAATGACATACATCAATGAACAATTATTTTAAATTTTGAATAAGAGTTAGCAATGAGAAGAAATCAAGATGACCCATAGAGCTTACTTGTATATAGATGCAAGGGATTATATCATTCTCTTCACTAGAATAGTTGACCTATTAGATGGTAAGGATTAGGCCATGTATGATCCTATTCATAAATACAACTAAAACTAGAAAGGACTTCATTTATTAAAGGAGATAAATGAAAATTTGGATGAGAAACTAGTCAGAGTGAAAAATAATCCCAGATTATACATATCATACTTAGTCTACTCACTAGCTAGTTAGGCCACCTACCTTGGATTTAAGAAGAGAGGGTAAATCACCAACCTAAACATCAAAGTGAATAGCCATTACCCTCAATTGACCTTGGAGAGAAGAAAAAGGGATCATTATACAATCAATGTTGTTTTTGTGTTTGCAGTAATAAGGGCTTTGGAAGGAGATTTTCTAAGAGGATATCACTAGATGTCGATGTCAAGATCTAAGCATTTAGTAGCTATAAGTCATTCAATTTAGAATCTTCACATACATTAGAGTAGTAGGCTATACTATAGCCCCAAATAAATTGTTTTAGTATCCTTGTGAGTGATTGATTGTCTTAGAACTTTTCTCTACATGTCAGTGATGTCCACAAGTTAGTGGTAAATAAACACAAACCTTACTTTTAGCTACCAATCAAAGTGTGTTCTCACACTTTCCTAGAAATAAAGATAACGAATAAGGTGGAAGTTGATGTATTAGAGTTTTCATAAAACCCTTGTGGATATAAAGAAGAAAAAATGATTCAATTGGTACATTTAACAAGGTGATAAGATTGCATTTCAAACATGTGTCAAATATTGAAAATCATTGGGCAAACTATGTAGATGATCAGGAAGTAAAGCCTGAAGATCTTCTATAAGCCGAATAACCTATTACAAGGAGAAGCAATGGAGCAAAATCTGAAGAACACATAAAAGTATTCTCAAAAGATGAGAGCTCCAAATCACCAAAAATATATTGTGAAAAGATAATACAATGAAAAGAAAAAATAACCTCTAATAGGTCAAGAAACCCTAAAAAGGGAAAACCCTAGGCTTGCACATAATAATTAATTAATATGCACCTAATGTTAGCTTAACTGTAAAAAGATAATTGGGAACTTAAAGAATTAAACAAATATTGTTTAATTAATCAAGTAAAGACCCAATTACTCTAACACCCTCCCTTAAGCTAGACTTAGGGAGAAGCTAAAACCTAGAACAACTACTAAAAGCATGAAAGATGGGTTCCGACAACAAGGCCTGATTAGGTACCCAAATACAATGAAGTCTCTATGAAACGGAGACAAAGGAGAAAACCTAGTGGGAAAAAACTCCTCTCCAAAAAAAGAGATAAAAGAACACGCTGAAAGAAGAAGAAGGAAGGAAGGCCTCATAAAGACCCCCCAAGGACAACTTCCTTCACCCCAAGCATAGAGCACAACTGAAGATAGCGTGGCGATGCAAAAGGTTTCATGAAGATGTCTGCAACCTGCTCAGAAGTGGGAATGTACTCCAAAATGAGAACACCATCCTGAATCAACTGATGGATGAAATGCATGTGAAGCTCAATGTGCTTCATCCACTGAGTACTCAACCTCTGTAGATGATAATGCATGAGCAGTCTACTTCTTGCAAGACCATGTGATAGGACTAGAGCCAAGATAGAAAACAAAGCCAAAAGTAGACTTCCGATCAGTGACATCACCAGCCCAATCTGAGTCAGTGAAGCCAACAATGTGAGGTTCCCCTGATGTATAGTGAAGGCCATGAGAACTAGTGCCCTGAATGTACCTTAAAATACATTTGGTAGCTTGCCAATGACTCTCATGAGGATCATGAGAGAATCGAGAGACAAGACCAACCACAAAGGAAATATCAGGATAGGTGTGAGTCAGGTACAACAAACTGCCAACCAACTACATGTAAAGTGTAGAATCTACCGAAGGAGTGGGGCAAGCGGAGGTCAAAACAACCCCTAACTAAAATAGAGTGGGAGCAGGCTTGCAATCAAGCATGCCAAAGCGCTGAAGCATGTCAAGAGCATACTTCTATTGGTAGAGAGAGATCCCATTAGAATATTGAATCACCTGAAGACCAAGGAAATAGTGCAAAAGACCAAGATCTGTCATCTCAAACTGATCCATCAAGGCACGCTGAATATGTTGAATCATAGAGGATGAGCTACCCATGATGAGGAGATCATCAACATATAGCACAAGAATCAGTATGTCACCCTCAAGAAGCTGAATGTACATTGTGTGATCAGAGTGACTACGAGAGAACCCATTAGAGAGCAAGAAAGAATCCATCTTCTCATACCAAGCCCGAGGGGCTTGTTTGAGACCATACAATGAATGCTAAAGTCTACAAACCAAAGAACTATCTTGCACAAATCCCTGAGGCTGCTCCATGTAGATTTCCTCTTGTAGATCCCCATGCAAGAAGGCACTCTTCACATACATTTGAAAAAACAGGCCAACGCCGAGAAGCTACAAGAGATAGTACAAAGCGAATGGAATTCATCTTGGCAATAGGGGCAAATGTCTTGGAGTAATCAATACCCTCAACCTATGAAAACCCCTTCGCAACAAGACGTGCTTTGTACTTATCAATGGAACCATCAACAACATACTTAGTGCGATACAACTAGCGACACCTAACCATCTTTCTGCCCTTAGGAAGAGGACAGAGATCCCAAGTATGATTCCTCATCAAAGAAGAATACTCTTCCTCCATAGCACAATCGCACTCAAGGTGACCTATCACCTCTAAAAACTTCTGAGGATCATCTGAAATAGCATGACTCAAAAGACTAGAACCCACAGTATGAGAATGAGTGCGACAAGTATCTAAAGGATCACTAGCCATAGGACCTACTGCCTCAACAGTAAGGCGAGCCCATTTGGGCATCTGAGGTGGAGTAGGTGGAGGTGGGGATTGTGGAGGTGGGGATGGTGGATCATCAACACCATCCTCAAAGAGATCTAGAAGAGATGCAGTGGTCGGAGTAGGCAGAGGAGTAGACACTGGAGTCGGGGTATCCACTATGGGAAGGCACTCATCAAACTGAACATCCTGTCGAAACAGGACCTCTCTAGAATCATGATCAAACAACCTGTACGCCTTAACATCCTCACAGTAGCCAACAAAAATGAGTGGTCGGCTCTTCCACTCCATGGCATGCCTTTGAGCATCAGGAATAAAAGCCCATGCCTCATTGCCAAAAACTCTGAAAAAGGAAACATCAGGCTTGACATGAGACCAAGCCTCCTCAGGAGTCATATGTCGAATAGCCTTGTGAGGCATCCGATTCTGAATATAGTTGGCACAATTGATTGCCTCAGCCCAAAAAGATGAATCCATGGACCTAGACTGAATCATACAATTCGCCATCTCTTGTAAAGTTCTATTCTTGCGTTCAGCGACACCATTCAGCTGAGGGGTGAAGGGAATAGTAAACTGATGCTAAAAACCATGCTCAGTGCAAAAATCTCTGAAAGCCTGATTCACATACTCCCCCCATTATCTGTACGTATCCACTGAATAGAATAGCCAGACTGCTTCTCTACATATGTCTTGAAGATTCGAAATGAATCAAAGACATCAGACTTGTACTTAAGAAAGTACACCCATGTGCGTCTGGAGAAGTCATCAATAAATGTGAGTACATACTTGGCTCCTGAAAAAGAAGGAGTGGGAAATGACATGAGTCACTGTGAATCAACTCCAAGGGTGCCAAAGCACGAGAGGCTCTCCCCTTTGGAAAGGGATCTCTGTGATGCTTGCCAAGCACACAACCATGACAAACACCATCAGTGCAGGAAATCTGTGGGAGCCCAAGAACAAGTGCCTGTGTACTCATCTACTGAAGATATTTGTAATTGACATTGCCCAATCGCTCATGCCAAAGCTTACTCACTAAATCTACATGTGCTATGAGAGATGAACCTGTACTCAAAGAGGGCTCAAATTCATTAAATATATAGAGACGAGATGCAAAATCCACACTACTAGTAGCCACAACCAAATCAGGGTCATGGAGGTCTCGAATAACCACATCATGTGGTGAGAACTCAACTGTCTTACCAGAGCTAGAGTGGCAAATTTGATAAATGGATAGGAGGTTTGTCGAGATGTCAGGGACAACTAGAACATCCTATAGAGTACCCCCATCCAAAGAGACAAAACCTGAACCCAAGATGGAAAGCTGAACTGAGTCACCCACTGCAATCTATGAAATACCACAAGAGGCAAGAGAAGTAATCAACTGCTGAGTGTGTGTCATATGGTAAGAAGCACCAAAATCTAGAATCCATATGGACCCATAGGTCGAAGCTCTAGCAGTGAGAGCATGACCTTTCCCTACGGAAGGAGAAGATGCCTGAGGTGAGGAAATGTGATGTTGCTGCATGGCTTCCTCTAAAGCCTCTAATCATTTCCAACACCTGGAAATTGGATGTCCTTCCTTGCCACAAAAACTGTAAGTGTTTGATGATTTCTTCTTAGTCTTGGAGGAAGACTCACTAGACTGTGAAGATTTCCCTTGTTTGGGAGGAAATGGTTTTGAATAGACTTAGGAGAAGGCTTGGAGGAATTCTCACTACTTGCAAAAGGCTTCTTTGGCTTCGGTTTCTGCTTTTGTTTCTCCTTCTCCTTAGAGGACTGAGCAACCAATGCTTTGTTCTTAGAACCTGAGAGCGTATCCAACTGAGAAAGATGAGACTGCTCATGAGATAATTGCTCACAAAAGACATCAAAGGTAGGCATGTTGAAACAAGTACCCAAGCCATCCATGGTGGAGTAGAAAGCAGAGGCCAAAAACTGAAAGTGACCCCGAAGCTTCGAAAGAATCAAATGAATGCACTCTGTATCAGTCTTGTTCTTTCCACATCCCTGAAGAACAAATCTAGTAGTCTTGAATTTGTTAAAAAAATCCTCAATAGTGGGAAAGGAATCAGGTGACAAAGAAGTCAACTCTGCCTCAATCTGTAATGCCTGAATCTCATTGACCCTCCGGAAGAGAGAATCAAACTTCAACCACATATCCCGAGGAGTAAGCAACTCATCAAGGTGAAACAGAAGACTGTCGGAGACATGCAAAGAGATCAAACCCATGGCCTCATACAGCTTGTTCCAGTGCATAAGAATCTCATAAGGACACTACAGTACTGGCTGAACCTCATCCAAAGAAGCCCACAACCCTCGTGCCCTGAGAATCCTCATGATGCGAGGCTTCCAGGTGTGATAGTTGTGTGAAGTCAACAACTCAACTAAAGGATCTGCCATGAGAACAAAAAAAAACTCTGCACCTGCACCTGCTAGTTGATTGTTTTTATTATGTGATCTTTCAAAATAGACAGAAGATGCCGAAGGGTTTGTTTGTTTTGAGAGTTTAGGTGTTCTTTATTTCTAAAATAAATGACAGAAAGCAAGAAAAAAACAGCCCCCCACAAGAGAGAAACCCAAACCCTAGTACATAGTAATGAGAAGGAAGTAGTGCATAAGCAAAAAAACTTCAAACTAATATCTCATGTACCTAGTGAAAATTCTGAGAAAAAAGATCACAAGTCTGAATAGAGCATGCTGAGAGCTTTCCAACACCTATTCGTTTTCGAAAAACGGAGTCCGTTTTCCCATTCTATGGCCTCGGAAGTGTAAAAAAGAAGCTCGACTTTGACTGGTAAAAAATAGAGTCAAATAGTAGATTCAGGAAAAAAATCACCACCAAAAGGTTTGGCTCAGAATCACCTTTCCGATGCCTATTCGTTTTCTAAAATCCGAATCCAGATGCACAATCGAGGCCAAAAAAACCAACTCCCTCTCCAAAAGACTAGAGAAGGAGAGTTGGTGGTGATCTAGGCGGAGGTGTGGTTCGGGTTGGGCAGAGGTGGTGTGGCCCAGGCTAAGTGGAGCATTGGCTAGGTGGAGGGGGCAGCGGAGTAGAGATGTGGGGGCACTGGGCTAAGTAGAGGTGGCGGTGCCGCAGGCCCAGAGAGGTGGCGACGCTGGGCTGCCGGAGCCAGCGGGTGTGGGCGCTGGAGTTTGTAGCCGATGGGGCTGGGGTGGCTGGAGGGTGCAGCCAACGGGGTTGGGGTGGCTGGAGGGCCGGCGGGGCCTGTGGGGCTAGCCTGACTAGCCTGCAGGCGCCATCGACGCCGAACAGTCAGGCCGGTGCCCTAAAACTTTTTGCCTACCTATTTTCACTGTGATTTTTTTTGAGTGATTTTTTTTTTTTAAATCAAAAAATCCAAAATTCAGCCTGCATGTCGTAAACGGGAAATTTTTTTTTTTAATTTGTTTTTTTCTCAATTCGCATGCCAGAGCCGTACGACCTAGATCTGAAAAAAAATACTCCCAGAGGCTCAGGAACCAAAATAGGTCAAATTTTATATGACCATAGGGGTTTTTGGGTCTTCTGAGCACAACGGTGAGGTTCGTTTAGGCCCAAAGTGCTCAGAAAAAAAGGTCAAACCCTAGGTACATAAAAAATCCTAAAACCCCAGATCTGCTTCCAATGCAAAAAAATCTCAAAAATAGGAACAAATAGCTACAGATCTGTGCTCTGATGCCATATAGGAGTTGAGAAATACAACCCCATAGTAGCCTGAAGATCTTCTGCAAGCCAAATAACCTGTTACAAGGAGAAGTAATGAAACAAAATCTGAAGTACACACAAAACACATAAAAGTATTCTCAAAAGATGGGAGCTCCAATTAACCAAAAATGTATTGTGAAAAGATAATACAATGAAAAGAAAAAATAACCTCTAATAGGTCAAGAAACCTTAAAAAGGGAAAACCCTAGGCTTGCACATAATAATTAATTAAAATAATTAATTAATATGCACCTAATGTTAGCTAAAGTGTAAAAAGATAATTGGGAACTTACAAAATTAAACAAATATTGTTTAATTAATCAAGTAAAGACCCAATTACTCTAACAGTAAGAATAAGAGACAATTGTAGGTTAGAATGATACTTGGCAAGCCAAGTAGATATAATTTGGATTCTAGATGACATTTAGGCTAAAGATAGTGAAGTTAGATTGCATCCAATATACAACAAGAAAAAGATCTTTGACACCCCAATTCATAATATAGATATGAACCTAACATATCAATAAGACATGCAACAACAAGCATGGGATTTTATATATGGGACTCATAAGTGGATCAACAATCCCTATCTAATTCTTAATTTTCCATAGGTGGAAGGAATGTGTCAACAGGATCAAGCAAGCACATATAAGGGAAAAAAAGGCTCCTTCTACCTCAAACAAGCCATCTCCTCTAACTCACCCAACAAGCCATGCTACAAAATTCATTGATTAGACTCCCCTTAGGGTCTATAGACAAATGAAAGCTAGTAAGAAAAATCAAAAGATTCTTTCCATAAGTAGAAAGAAAACTAAGAAAAGGAAGGTGATTCCTCCTCACACTATTGCCATTGTTGCCCCATCTTTGATCCATCAAAGAATCAAGTTTTCCAAAGCTAAGGTGAAAATAAAAGAGGTGCTAAAGGATAGTCCTTGAGTTTACAAGATATTGAGGAAAAGGCCGCTACCAATAAGAACAATTATAGACTATTTTGAGGAAGAACCCAAAGAGGAAGAGAAACATCTATAGAGAAAGAAGAGGATGAGGGTAGAAACCCCTAGTGCACAAGAAAAAGTTGTTCCTTCCAGTCAAGAAAAAGAAGAAATACCTCCATAATAGACTTCAACAAATAAATTAAAAGTTTCATTTCCATATTCCTTAGTCAATGTGATAGAAAAGGAAATAGTTGAGCAACAACCTCAAGATACCATTCATATTGAGGATGATGATGAAGAAGAGACTAAAAGAGATAATAAATTCTAGAAAAATACATAGAAGAGGAACTAAAGGAATCAAAAGGACTTGTAATTGAATAAAGCCTCCCCAAGGATGATACACAAGAATCAGACTTTCCAGAATCTAATGTGGAGATTGAATAAATAGAAAAGGATGCTAAAGAGAATAAGCTTGCTAACACAAAATTGGACATGTATGCCTCAAACAAAGAGAGTGAATAGGCTTTAGGCTCCATGACTGGATGAGGAGATATCTATGATGAAGATAATGAATGAAGGAATGAGCCTCCTCAAGTCTAATAAGAGCATCAAGAAGAGGAACTCTTGAAGGATGGTCTTGAAGAACATCATGTAGAGAAAGATGACAAGACTCATAAGGAACAAGAACAAGAGTGTGATAGAGAGCATGAATAGGAAATGTACCAAGAAATAGAAGAAGTGCCCCTATCACATGATGAAGGATAGAATAAATAAACAAAACATCAAGGCGATAAAAGAAGTGATAAAAATGAGGGAAGTTCAGACAAGAGAGATGACTATGTAGTTGTGAAATAGCCCCAAAACAATAAATAGTAGTGAGAGCAAGAGGATAGAGATAAGGAAGAGATTGTGTCTACTAGTACTCCAATATGGTTAACTTGAACCATTGAACAAAGATTAAAAAAAAATACATAATGAAATTGATGAAGGTGACTTTTCCATATTGGAACAAATATTTAGATCTCCTAAGCCAAACAACAGATACCACAAACTATTAGTTTTTACCACTGATGCCTCTAGCCATCAAAGGGCCCAACTTTTTGTACTGTTAGTTGATAAAATTGAGACTAGGATAGAGATCCAAGAGTATTAGATATAAGAGGTGGATCTTGGGGAGCATTCTCTAAGATACCTAGTAGAAATAATCTTTGAGAGGTTAGATAAAGAAGAAGACACTAAGGAAGAATTGAAAGCACACATCAAGGAATTAGAAAAGAAATTGGTCATTTAATGGGACCAATAGGATCAACTACCTTTTCTACTAGTTCACAAGATCCATTATGTCGAATCACATCATTCTCAAGTGGCAAATCTCTCATTAAAACTGCATTAACCTAGAGACAAGAGTTTGAGTGATAAGGATAGGAAGTGATTAATAACGTGATGAGCTTACACAATTCCATCAAAGACCAATTGAAAATGCTTCATGGTAGGTTAACAGGGGAATGAAAATAGGCTATAAGAATTGAAGATATAGTTCTCATGTGGGATTACTACCTCCCTATAGTTTGATAATTTAGAATACTAATGAAAAAGACATTGTTAGAAAAGGGGATTCTCAATATTTCAAATAAAAGAATGATTGTAGAATGAAAAAAAGACATTAAGATGGCAATAAAGGAGTAATAGAAGGCAAAAGAGAAGTTATTCAACAAATGAGTGGTGCAAACACATTGTTGGTAAGAGCAGAAGAGTTCCTAGAATCTCTCCCTTGTACTCTTTCAGATGATTAAATGATAGTTATTAATGCTCAAAAAATAGTGCAAGAATTCAAGGATAAGTTACATAGGGATTGAACTTTTGAGATCATCGAGGAAATGGTGTTGATGAAAAAATGAATTTAGATCATAAAAGCAAAGATTCCTCATTTTTAGGAAAAGAGAAGGAAGTTGAAGATCTTCACCAAAATTTTGATTGTAAAACTAAAATATAAAAAATACTAGATGTTGAAGTGTTGAAAAAAATGGTAAATATTTTTAATCAAGAATTTCCAGAAGCACTTGCTCACTTATAAGGATGATGTACTTCATATTTTGGATAGTTACAGTTGTAAAAAACAAGTTACAAGCAACAAATCTTGGATAAATGTTCTCAAACTAGTTTTTTGATACTTCTAGTTAACTTTAGTTCTCACATGCAAAAATAGGGGCTATAAAGGGCCATTTTTCTTTGTTCTCCAATGTCAAATAATTTATAGTTCATTTTTAGCTAAGTCAAGAAACAAAATGGGTGATAAAATCCACATTTTGAAAAGAAATCTTGTCAGATTTGAAATAATAATTAAATTGAAATTCAAATGTGGTAAAAAGAGCTTGTTTTCTCTAGATTTGACACCCCAAATCAGTCGCGTACCTTTTTCACAAGATTTAGAAGAAGTTTTCTTGATTTTTAGAGCAGTTTAAGAGTAGTTTTATTTAGTTTTTTTTAAAAAATCTCTTAGTTTTGCCCAAAAACCCTAGCTTCATTTTTGTAAACTTAGCATTGTAATTGATATATAAACCCTTCATTTCAACTTAGAAAGGTTTGTTTTTTTCATATAGACATTATGGTGAAATGTTTATGCAATTCTTGGTGTTAAATTTCTACCAGATTTGTGAAATTTGAATGAATAAAGTTCAAGTTTGAACATCTCCTGTTTGTGTTGATGATTCAAAAAAGTTTATTAAATGATACTATTAATTATATTATGATTTAGCTACAAGGATAATTTGATGAGATCATTTTTTTGAAGTGCTTAATTAATTTTTAATCTTGCATATGCACATGGGTATCACTCTGTAGTTTGATGAATTCTGAAAATCTATCATTTAATTCCATTCCTTTGATGATTGCATTGTATTTACATGAGTTGTGATATTTTGATGTGTCTACATGGTTTCCTTTGATCTAGTTTAGCCATCACATGTAGTAGATTATTATATAATCAACATTGTTTGATAGTTGTTTCAAGTTCATATTACATTCTTTCTTGTAACTCCCCTAGCTTTGCTACTTATTTTATAAGTCATTAGGAGATGAGCTTTTTAATGTAGAATATATTGTTAGAGTAGAATGAGTTGTTCACACTTGACTTATGTGGGTTTTATATTAAAAAATATCAAAAAGATCATTTAGATTGTGAAGAGATAGCAATTACCATGAATACATCTCAATTGTTCCTACTGATCTGCCCCGTATAGCTAAGACCTAGCCTTTTGCAACCTTGGAGTGAGAAATTTCAATTTGCAAGAGAGGACATCCATCCTCAGATCTCCTACTATTGTCCATGTTAAACACCGCAATTAGTAGAAGTCATGCAAAGCACCTTCAAATGTAGGTGTCATTCTAAAAAAATAACAAAAAAATCGCATCCATGCACCCAACATATTACAACTTTCAAAACACATCTTAACAAACATAAACAATCATAAGAACATTTTTTTCTATATACATGATGCTAAGAGATAATATGTGAAGCGGTGAGTTTAGATGAAACACATAACCTGTAGAAATTTAGTTTGACACTCTTTAAACCAAACTATCCCCTCATTATTTAAAATAAGTGTGAACTATATTATACATAAAAAATTATTATAATCTACAGATGTAAAATTTCATCTCTCACTCATATATATTAAAAAGAATTATTAAAATCTGATTAATGTAAAATTTTGCCTCTTATTTATATTGTTCTATATATAAGTGTGAACTGCAAATTTTAAGATTATCTTAATTTGACTCATAAAAAAACATGTGAAAGATTTTTAATCTTCTATGTAAACAACATTACAATGATGTTAGTCGTGATATGAAACTCGAGTTTTTTATTGACCATCTAGAATACATGTGATCAGCATGATTGACATGATATAGTCAAATATGTACCTTGATTAGCCGTTGCCATAATAAAGTTAAAATATAATAAGTATGCAGCATTTGTAACAGTGCCAAACATGGCAGAAATGACATAAAAGTTACTCAAAAGGAAACTTAAAAACTTTCTTAGTCCCTCTGAAGACTGGCTATTCGTTAATGTTTCGGTCCAAGGCATTTCAGTCAATATTTTCTACTGTCCTTCAATTTCAATTCATTCCCCACTGTTCAATCAGCGAAGGATTCTATAGTGTAGGTGTATGCTCTTCATCATTAAAAATATGGAGATTATGTCAAAATCCGAAAAATGGGGACAGGTGGGACATCTTGTCCACTTAAAGCGAGTAATTCTTGTAGACTTTAAAGAGGAATAACAATGCAATTGTAGACTTTCCGAATTTACACGTAAAAGAGGAATAGTAAATAGTAAAGTTATCGTACACTTTCTAGATCAAATGTGATGTGTTTATTCTGGTTCAAAAATGGACGAATCTGTCAGACTAATAAGATTAACACGCAATCTGTCAGACTAATAAGACTAACATCGCGTGTTAATCGCATTGTAGACTATTTTGGAATCAGAATAGCATCGTCAGATCAAATGTAAGAATATGCAATTGTAGACTTTCCGAATTTACACGTAAAAGAGGAATAGTAAATAGTAAAGTTATTGTACACTTTCTAGATCAAATGTGACGTGTTTATTCTGGTTCAAAAATGGACGAATCTGTCAGACTAATAAGATTAACACACGCTCTGTCAGACTAATAAGATTAACACGCAATCTGTCAGACTAATAAGACTAACATCGCGTGTTAATCACATTGTAGACTATTTTGGAATCAGAATAGCATCGTCAGATCAAATGTAAGAATACCAACACGTTTTTCTTGAAGTGAGTTTTGATAGAATGGCATAGACTAAATGCCACTGCACAATTCTATATATACAGTTTGATAGGCTTCCAAAGATTTGTTCAATAATATTTAGAGTTGAGAGCTGGTTGTGCATTTTGGAAATGGAGGAGCAGAAATATATTATGAGGAATCCTCACACCAAGGTAACGAGACTTCTCCCAAAGCGTGGGCATATTAAAAAGGAAATATTTTCTTCTATTCTTGCTGCAGTGGCTATTGCTCTCTCCAATATTTCCTGTTGTATCAAAGCCACTCCCATGGCCCTTTGTATGGACATCATTGGTCATGCTGATGGTGATGGTGAGGGTGAGAGGGATTTTCTCTTCTATCAAGCTCAATTCTATGTCCCTTTGCCTTATGACTCGAAAGGACATCCTCTCTGAGATTAGAATTTGGTAGGTTTATTATGTCATTTTTAGATTCGATTCGGTGATAGTCTTTGTATCAGTATCTTGGATCACACTATGTGATCTATTATCAAAAAATTCAATGATGATCCATCATCAGAAAAGAAAAAAAGAAAAAAATGCCTTTTCTTTTCTATTTTTGCAGAAGTTCAGAACTGAAATAAAATGTCAGTGTTTCTTCTATGATGGGCTTTCTCCTGACATAGTTTCTCACGGATATGCTTTGTTTACTTGTTTTCAAAATTTTAGAAATGTTCACAAGTCAAGTGCATTGATTGGAAATATACCACAAAGAAAAGTAGTCTCATGAGATGAGACGATGGCTAGGTACAGGGAATCTATCAAAGGTTAAAGGATGGAATAATATTCTTAATTTTTTTTTGTTTCATGATTATTTTGCATTCTGATAATGAATCGCAGAGTGTGATGCAAAATGATGATTCAAAAAATTACATAATCAAAATCAGAAACAATAATAGCAATAAATTTCTGCTAAAGGTATATGAATTGTTTGCGAAAATATCTTACAGAAAATATTGCATCCCTCAAAACCATCCATTTGATCTCCTCAAGGGTATTTGGATTAATGGATCCATTGATGGCATGATGTAGTTCAATTGCATGTAGATACATCTTTGGACTAATTTGATAGTAATATTTTTGTAGTGAAATATCTACTAGGAACCCCAATTGATCTCATACAATGTGGACTCAATTGTTTTGTTGTGAGATTGATTCTTGATGCCAAACCAACCCTCTTCTCCTATACCTAAATGTCAGTTCGAAATTAGAGGATCAATTGATTGTATCATTAAATAATTGCAGTTGTTACAATGGCCATGTTTGGTGATTATAGATAGAAGCATAATCAATTAAAGTTATTTTACTAATAAATAAATAATTTGGCCCAAGTACTTCAATGTTGATTACCTTAGTCTCACTAATTGATTCATTTGATTTTGACTTCTTTATCATGATAAATGATAACAACTTAATGATAATAAAAGAAAATGTGATCATATATAAAATAAATAAATAAATAAATTTGAAGAAATAAAAGATCGAAATAAAATTAAAAATAAGGTTACATTAGAAAGGTGAAGAGCTACCTTTCATGGAAGGGTGAGAAAGTAAAAGAAAGGGCATGTTTTTCATCAGGAAACCTGGTCATATATGATGTCAATATGGTGTCCCTCCTCCACAATTATTAATATTTGCAAAACATGGCTATAAGAATGTCTTGAAAAGAGGAAATAGGAAAATAATTAAAGGATTTTTGTAAACTCCCATTTTGGGGGGGGGGGAATGTGGAGTAAAAGTTGAAGAGTTCATGCTTAGGAAAGAAAGGATTTTTGTAAACTCCCATTTTTGGGGGGAATTGTGGAGCAAAAGTTGAAGGGTTAATGCTTAGGAAAGAAGAAAAGAGAGAATAGGGGTGAAGGAGTGTAGGTTCAAAACAATTTAGAAAGAAGGAATAACAAAAATACCTACACAATTATATAACCATCATTGTCATGACTATTATTATAGCTAGTATGCATTTTTATTTATAGGTGAATTACATTAAAACTCATATTATATAATAAATTATTGATAAACATAGCAATTATGGGAGCTTTAGATAAAGACTAACCAAAATTGTAAGAAAATAAATATTAATTTTTAATTTAGCTAATAAAATAACACACTCTCTATCACCATACACCCATGTGGTTGGAAATGGGGTAAGGATATCTCTTGAAGTTGATGGGAATGGATTCTTGTGAACTGTTGTAGTTGCAAAGCCATTACATAGTATCGTAACCTTTATAGATTTATGACATGATTTTATAGTAGAAGAAAGAATGCAATAGATTCCGTCTTCTTGAATTATTATTTACTCTCCTTTAGCTTATATTGAATAAACAAGATTTAAAAATTATTTCAAGTTTCTTGGTGCCTCATGTTAAAAAGAAAGCATAACTTGTATTCACTCTTTTAAGTTTAAGATTTTTTTTTTAATGAATATACTTAAAAGTAGAAGAATTATGTGCATGGATAGGTAAAATTAATATGGATAAATTTTTTATACTTGTACGCATATTGTTATTTATATTATTTAGATTCATTATACTAGATTGTATATTATCATTTATGTTGCTTAAATTTGTTTGTCTAATTTATACTATTAAAGTAATGTTAATGAAAATATATTTGCAAATGTTGATTATTATAAATGTTATTCGTGATTTAAAATAGTTTAAAGTATTATTGACTAGAATATCATGTGTAAATCATAATTATGATAAACTGAAATTGAAGACCTTGTATTGAGCCTCATAGGATGGCATAATTCATCCATTACACCTAGCTATCTTATAATAGATTAGATATATTGAGCCTTTAAAGGATGGTATAACTCATCCATTACACTTTGGTAACTACTAGTAGATTAGATCAATATGCTTGATGATATAAAATGAAATAAGTTGATTGAATCAACATGATCGATATTACAACAGTTTTCTTACTCGTAAATGTTGGAAAGTGAAGCATGAGCCTCTCACCACTATGCATATGATTCACTCAATGTTATTGCCATGCAACATTCTATTGATTACCATGTTGCATGCTTAAACAATTAGTTTAATCTACCACTACTAATCTTGAAGCTCAGTAAAGAATGCAACAAATAATGCATTATAGATGCATGTAACTGTTGGCATTATAACAGACAAGGAGAGATTATTGGCATTTCAATAAGGATATTGAGAAGGTTGTTGATGATTATGGATATAACTGATTAAGGATGTTTACTGTCTTAATATTATTATTTTTTCATTGATGTCAAGAAATTGATTTTCTAATTCAGTATGTGTAGACACCTAAAATTGTCCAATCTAATTAAATAAATATTTTATTTATTTAATTACTTTAGCCTAATTCTTCTATTAATTAAATAAATCTTTATTTATTTAATTAATTCATTTATCCTCTTCTAGCCTTATTTCTCATTTAAATAAATACATTTATTTATTTAAATTATCCCTTTCCTCAATTAAATAAATATCTTATTTATTTAATTATCCCACTTCTTCTATTAATTAAATAAATATTTATTTATTTAATTAATTCATTAACCTTTTCTACCCATGACACATGTCATTCATCTCTTAATTCCTACACTACCTACCCCTTTCATTACTTTATTATTTCCTCTACCTACCCTCTAATCCTAGCCGACTTCCTTTTTACACCTCTCAATCTTATCCCTCCATTTCTTATAGTGTCTTCTATTTAAGGAGATGTTTCCTTCATTATCAAACCCTAACTAATGACCTAATGAATCATCTTAGTGATTTGACTACACTACGATCCTACTTGCAACCACATTCTATTCTTTGTTGAGCTCTTGTGCACATAAAATCTGAGAGCAAATATATCAAGCAAGATCAATGGAGATAGGAAGAATGGAGACCAAAACCTTATTGGACATGTGATGGTATAATCTTTGTGATTTCATTTGATTTGCATTGTCTTAAGTAATCTTCATATGTTATGGTGGATCTTTGTTGTTGTTAGGCTAGGGTTTTGTGGTTGAATTCATTTAGCCTTTCAATATCGTTATTATTGTTATCCATTTTCACCATATACATTTTGGCACGCCCCGTGGGACATGAATTTTTCTTAGATCTATGTTTTTTTGTAGATTTTTCTAACCCTATATTGCTATTTTGTAAAACAATCTGGAGAATAACCTTGTGCAGCTAGGGTTTTGGACACAAAATCAAGATCTTGGAGAGATTCGATCATATCTCACAAACAGCTTACAAATTTTGTACCAAATTTTTTTGCAAGTTGAAAAAAGTATCAAAAGATCTCAATCCAAAATTAAAAATTTTTGGAGCATAGTTTCATTTTCTATCAATTTTTTATGATTTTTCATAAAAAATTCATTTTGAGAGAAAATGAGAGAATTTTTTAGACTTTCTTACATTTTTGGAAATCTCTCATAATTATACACAGGATTTGTTCTTTGTGATTTTAATTTTGATGCAAAATATTTCCCTAAAAATTGGATCTTTAAAAATTAGGGTTTTTCCTTATTTTGATCATATCTCACAAACGGCTTTGAATTTTGGTATAAAAGTTTTTGTGCAAGTCAGAAAAAGTATTAGAAGGATTGAGTAAAAACTTTAGATTTTTTGGATCAACTGTTAAATTTATATGAATTTGTTATGATTTTTCATAAAAAATTAATTTTGAGAGCAAATTAGCGAATTTTTTAGATTTTCTTACATTTTTGGAAATATCTCAGAATTATACATAGGATATATTCTTTTTTATTTTAAATGTGATGCAAAATCATTCCTCAAAAAATAGATCTTTGAAAATTAGGTTTTTGCATTATTTTACTCATATCTCACAAACTGCTTGGATTTGTTGCAGAAATTTTTTTATGAAGGTTTGGAAGACCATCAGGACTCTCCAATAAAAATTTCACATTTTTTGGATGGATTTTACATTTTATAAGAATTTTTTATGATTTTTCATAAAAAATTAATTTTTGGAGAAAATTAGCAAATTTTTTGGATTTTCTTACATTTCTGGAAATCTCTTGAAATTTTACAGGTGTTCTTTTTATAATATGAATCAAATCTTTGAATTGGTCAACAAAATGCATTGTTGAAGGCCCCTATTTCATGAAGTCTTTTGGATCTAAAATTTACCTAACTTGTGTGCTTGCAGGAAGAGGTGATCATTTGAAACAATCCAAACTATTAACAACTCTTTGTTGTAGGTCCTTGGCAAGGTTTTTTTGAATTTTTATTGTGTGCCTTGTTTTCATAGACTAGCAAACACTTCCATTGGTGCACTAAAATTGAATCATTGTCTTTTGTGTCTTGAGCAATAGGCTCTTTTTGTTTAATTTTTAGAGGGCCTATCTTCCCGTGTGGTCATTAGGACTACTAGTGAGAAGAGAACGACCCAAGTGGTAGCGAGGAAAACCCACCTCTTCCGAACCACTATAAACAACTGTATTCATGGTGAAAACTATGGATAACATCTGCTGATTAGTTCATACCGACACTATGTCTCCCCATAAACCCATTTAATCAAATTTATTTGATCATTTATAGGGCGTAACCCCTACCAGCTGGGAGCCTTCTATATTTACAGAGCTGAAAGTGCCGCATTTATGGCCACACGAGCGGATGCCCTTCCTAGCACCTTTTTGTTTTAGAAGCCCAAATCCTTCTAATTGTTGGGGCAGGAGGTCGGACCTCTGGTAGCGGCCCACACACATACGGTTCTTAGTAGAGATACAAAGTTTTCCACAGGGAGTTTTCGTGGTGACTAATGCTTGGCTGACCCGAGAAGTGAGTGCCAAGGGTGGAGCCAGTGAGGTCAAGCATCTAAGTATCCTCTCTGAATAGCATAGCCTCGGGGGTAAAACCCCATGTGGGATCAACAACTATTGTCTTGGCCAGCCATAAGAATTGTACTTGACTTATTTTAAACATTCAAACATTCAAGACCAAATAGCAAAACATTGTATCTTTGGTGTCTTCAAGTGTATGCAAAATATTTTTACATCAAACAACACACTTTTCTTTGAGTCATTTTGAGTCTACACACTTGCACACATTGAGTCCTCATCAACATTGTGTCCTCTTGTCATGAAAAACAGTCAAACATTCAGATTTGGTCACAACAAACAACTTCACAAATTGGAAAAATTTTACAGTCCAGCAAACAAGAGCAATTAGTTTCGGAATTCTTGAGCTTCCTAGGTCATTTCTCCAGGTTTCATTTAGCATTCAACTTGTCTTTGGGTCTCACAAAGTCCATCATTGCTTCACATCTTGCTTTACATTCACATTTGTCTAAACTTGAGTCAAAAGGTCACTTGCTTGTCCTCATCATACTTTGTCAACACACTACATACAACAACATTTTGCTAAGTGGTCCCTCATCAAGGTCTCTTACCTTTGGGTTTCATTTGGTCTTACTTAGAGTCAAGGTCAACTTACCTCATCAAGAGAAACTATCCTCTCTTTGGAAGTCACACCTACTCTACTACATACATACTTGGTCTTACACTTTGGACATTGCAAGTACACCTTAGATTCATTTACATTCCATCCAACTCTTGGTCTTCCATAATTTTTCCATTTTCATCTAGTCTCACACATCTCAATTAATACCTAGTTCATGGTTGAAACTTGTCTTCAAAAATCTAGGAGAGAAGCTAAAGAGGCTCAAGAGTCCGCAAACATGAGTTCTTATGAGTATGATAATGATATCTTTTTCAATTCTGATCATACTACATTACCTGACATGGATGCCTATAGAAACATTCCAAATGTTGAGAACATGGACACTACAAACAACAATGATACAAACAATGACAATACGAACAACTTTTTTGTACATTCAGCATATGTGGAAGAATCCATTATGAATCCCCATTTCAATCGATTGGTTGAGGAAATAATGAGGAGGGATAGACAATACTTCCTACAAATGATGGCACAAAGTGGAGCCAAGATACCTCATGATTTCGACATGTCTCAAATAATGGAAAATCAACCTTTGCAACAAAATCACTCCAACATGGATCAAAGCAGACCTAATAGTGGAGGCAATAGAGGACCACATATGGTGCCCGAATCACCATCATCTTTGTTTCAAAAACCAGAGGTCCCACATACACATGGTCAAGCATCTGATACTCACCTTCGCAAGCCATTATGGAAGTCTTATGCAGAAAGATATGCTCAATCACATACCAATGATAAGGATCAACCACCAAAGCAATTGGATATTCAAAGGCATGCTCAAAATTTGGACACAAGGAAACCCCGTGTCAAATTTGGGGGCAACACATTAGAACATGACATGCTTGTAGAGTATGGTATACATGGACAAAATAGATATGGTGTTCCTCAACATGACTCTATACTAATTGGTCCATATACACAGCATCATTATAGACCTCCTCCATATGAACATGTGTATGATCAATATCATCCATATATGCAACATGCTTCTCCTCCAATTGGTGCCTCAAGCATGGGGTATGGTCCAAGAAGTCGATCTCCACCTAAGAGCAATTTGGAGCAACAAATCAAGGACTTACAAAAGAAAATGGACGACATAAATACACCAAAGCCAACATACACAATGAGAGACATATGTCCCTATCCATTTGACAAAAGCATTCCAATGCCTCCATTTCCCACACACTTTGTGATGCCTAAGTTTGATAAGTATAGAGGAAAAGGGGATCCTAAGGCACACATAAGACAGTTTTTCATAGCTTGCATTGAAGTAGCAGCAGAAGAGACATATTTGATGAGATTATTCCCACAAAGCTTAGGCGATCAAGCTATGGAATGGTTCTCCCAACTACCACCTGGTATTAAGTCATGGGTTGACTTAGCAGAGGCATTTATTCAACATTTCTCCTACAATATAGAGACAGACATATCCGTCACTACTTTGTGCAACACCAAGCAAAAAGAGGGAGAGTCTTTTGCATCATTTTTACAAAGATGGAGGAATCTAGCCAGCAAATGCTCTTGTGAAATTCCACAAAAACAAATGGTAGAAATGTTCACCCAAAATGTTAACAAAGACATTGGTTATGATCTAAGAAAAGCTTGTTTTTCCACCTTCAAGGATTTCATTGAAAAGGGCTTAGTGATAGAAAAGGTTCTAATTGAACAAGGAGTCATTAAGATATTCAAGGAAAACAATGATGACTTTAAAGGAAAAGACAAGCCAAGATTTTGGAATAAAAACAAGAACAAAGTCAATGATGGTGTTGTTAATGCCAACATAGTGCGACCCAAATTCATCTTTTTAGGATCAAGTTCTACAAACAATCAAGTGAATACTCAAACAACTTCTAGATCATGAAGGAAGTACACCCCATTGGGAGAACCACTTGAGTCAGTCTTCAAGAAGCTAGTGGCAAACAAGGTAATCACAGTTCCAGATTTTTCTCCATGTGAACCAAAGGTTAAACCAAATTGGTGGAACGATGATGAGTATTGTGAATTTCATAAGAGCAAGGGTCATAAGACAGGAAATTGTCATCGACTGAAGAACATCATACAAGATCTCATTGATAGGGGTGACATTGAGATTGAGAGACACTCCTCCAATCAAGAACATGATATGTTTAAGGAACCATTCCCAAAACATGACAAAGGAAAAGCTAAAGCCACAGATGACCAAACCAACTATACCAGAGCATCCTATAACTATGATTCAACTATCAATCACATCTCAATGGACAATTACATCTCTACCATTATCATCAAGGACAAAAACCCTGAAAATTCTAATCGGAGACCCAAGATTGTCCTAAAAGGTGTTGGATCTTCTTCTGAACCTACTTCCGAATGTAATGTCACAACCCGCCAAGGTAAAATTCCTTCGCAAGGGGCTCCATCCAAAAACACTACTTTCTCGTCAACCAAGCCTAAGTATGACCTTGTAGAATAGTTAGGGAAGACACCCATGCTCATCTCCATCCTTGAGCTATTACGCATATCCCCCGCACATAAAGCTATTCTTGACAAAATCTTGAGAGACACCACCATTCCTACTGATCTGAATGTGGACCATTTTCAAGCCATGGTGGGATACCTTTCCATTCCACACTCCCTTACATTCACAGAAGCTGATGATGCCTCCGTAAGTCAGCCACATAATGCACCTTTACACATTGAAGCCTTCATACACAAACATAGAATCAAATGAGTCCTGATAGATGGAGGAGCAGGTCTAAACATTTGTACATTGAGCACTATTAAACAATTGGGATGTTCTGATAAAGCTGTGAATTCTACAAATCAAATCACCATCAAAGCATATGATGATGAAGAGCGTTCATCCAAAGGTACAGTCACCTTACCTCTCAGAGTTGGGCCAATTACAAAGGATGTGGTTTATCAAGTCCTAGACCTGGATCTCACATACAATATATTGCTAGGATGTACATGGATTCATGAGATGAGAGCAGTCCCATGTACATATCATCGATGTATCAAGTTTCCACACAATGGAGTTGAAGTGACCGTCAAAGCTGACCCATACCCATTCATATATTGCAACAATCTGCAACCTAGATCAGAAATAACAATCCCAGTCAATCAAGAAGCTATTCCTTCATCAACATATGTGGATCCAGAATCCTTGAAAGCTTCTACATCAAAACAAGTAGAGCACAAAGAAATTTTCAAGTTTAAAGACATGGGATGTGGTGAGTATATCTTTCATGTTGATCAACTCCCACTATCTCCTAAGACATTCAATCCACAAGAACAACCTACAAACAACTTGCAATGCCAAGGAATTGGGTGTGAAGCACCTAGTGTTGAGGCTACTAAATTTGAATGCAAATCTCCTCTAGTGGTGCAAGCATCTCTTGATATCAATAGTCCTAAGAGTGGTTCCAGCAAAGAATCTATTGAGTGTATCGCTAGCCCACTTGAGAACTCACGTAGCTTTACCATATCATCTGCTCATTCCATTTTCACTCCACTCCTAGACTTGGATCAACAAGAATTACAAAAGCCCTTACTAATTGGGGATCATATATCAAGATTTGAAAAGAAAAATCTAAAAGTCAAAAATAAAGAAAAGTCCTTTAGTCCAAATCAAAATCAAAAGCTACTGGACTCCACAAAAATCAAAGTCAAGGATAAAAATTTTATGAAAGAAAAAGAGAAAGATATGATCTCCCCTAATATCAAAATAACTGGGGGCAAAAGTTCTACAATTTTATGTCAAAAAGCATACTTGTTGATCCTAAGTCTCCATCATGCTATCCTACTTTCACTTCTTTTCGCAATCATAAGCCTTCATCAATCATCCGCTTGTTCCATACATCCTTTCCCTTCTGGCGATACATCATGGACCTTTAATGGAGCTTCCTCAAGGGAATTTGTTATCAAGGATGCCCAAACTTCTTTAGGTGACACGTATACGGGAAAACATAGTCCACACACTAGTAATTCTATCTCAGTTCCTTCATCAAGGAATATAGTCACTCGAGCTACACATAATTCAGTCAAGGAACGTTGCAGTTGCAATCACAGAGTCAAGCCTCGCATATTTGAGGTAGGTGACTCAGTTCTCAAAGAAAATCCTAAAAATCAGCAAGACAAAGAGAAGAAGGGAAAGTTCGAACCAAATTGGCTTGGTCCTTACATCATTACAGCAACATATGGATCTGAGGTATATCAGCTCTCAACTACAGAAGGTGAACCTTTGGAGGATCCTATCAACAACATGCACCTTCGTAGGTTTTACACATAGCTCTTCAGAGTATCCTAATTCAAAAAATACAAAAAAATGAAAAAAATTCAAAAATACAAAAAAATTATTGAAAACAAAATCGTTACTTGGTGAAAACCTGGCAAACAGGCACCTTGTGACAACAAAAAACATTGGAAAATTGAAAAATTGAAAAAAGTAAAGAGAAATAATTTTGTCCAACGGTGAAAACCACTTGAATGGCACCTTGGGCAAGTACCATGGTGAAAACTGGGTCACCAGCACCATGTGTAGAGACATTGCTCCTCCCTCCTTCAGGATTCACTTTCATCCTTTCACTTTGCACACACTCACAACCTATTCGTTCATAATAAACTTACCCATTCCCATCATGGCTTGTTATTGATCTACCCAAGATTGGTTAGCCATTCATAATAAACCTCCCTTTTCACCTCCCTTTCCATCCATAATAAATCAGATCCTATCTATGGCTAAGACAAATCCTACGTCTAGTGATGGGTGTGGAACTGAAAACATCACATGTTTCAAGAAGTACAGTTTCTTCCAGCTTCCTTTAGTCTATCCGTGCACAATCCGCAATAAAGCAACATTTGCATCAGAGATCTGCAATAAAGTTTCATCTTCTCCGCAATAAAGTATCAGTTTCATGGATTCAGTCAGTTTCAAATAAGACACAACAACAACAATGGGCTTCAACAAAATCAAATCTTTCAACAGACTCAGACAACATTATGGTTCAGTGCTATCTATCCATTTTGTGAAAGTAAACATTGTAACCACAATCAAATAAGACTTATACAAGTGACAAGAGACACTAAACTTGAGGACTACAGTGGATGTTGGTATCGAGTCTTGGTTTTCTTTTGATTTTATCTTTTGGTGACATGTCTTTTAGCTTTTTCAGGATGTCTCTGACTAGAGATTCTATCTCCAGGATGTCTTTGACTAGAAAGGCGAGGATGGGGTATCATCACCTATTTTTGTTTGCTGTCTATGGATTGTCTCTTAGTAATGCTATGACTTGTCCAAGGATATGAGGACACTGTGAGTCTAGTGTGAACTGGAGCATTCTTTGTTTGTGACTATCTTATCTCCATGCAAATAGGTACAATGACTTTCTGGGTCGAACATATGCATCGATTGTCATAACCTACTTGCCATAATAAAGCTCAATGATGATAACACACAAGAAGCTCTTTCACTTTCATATCTTCAGTCTTCCATCCCCCTTTCTTGATTGACTTCCATCATCCTTCTTGAGTCCGTGTAGCCTGCTATCACATGACTAAGTATAATGACACACCAAAAACATTTGCATTTCATGTAGTTGCACCTGCATTACCACATATTAAGCATTTCATACATACATATAGATATCACAATTGCAACATATCCTGCACACAACACATGTTAGCACATCTTTAATTTTCATCATGTAAATAGTTCTTTGCATTATCATATTCATCTGCATTTCATACATTCACATTCACATTTGCATACACATATAAAACATAAAGGAACAAAAAAAACTATATTGCATTGCATCATATACATATTTGCATCCATATTATAAGCATCACATAAAACATACATCATGAAAAATCTCATCACATAGGTACACATGCATATAGCTGCCGCAAAGATGAATCATCTCATATATATATTCATAAGTGCCATGATACAATGATGTCAAAATATATATGGCTACAAAATCACCTGCAGGTGTCTACATCATCATACAAAATGGTACAATACTGATACATAGGGAGCCCTCTACGGCTACGATGAACTCCCTCCCTCAGAGTTGGCTGGCCTCAATAGAGTCTGAACCCTAGAAGGACCCACCCCAAGATCATCTCTCCTGGCCCCTATGTCATCTACAGCCACCCCTCATGTCACCCTATCCGGACAGAGGAACTCACTGATAACTCCTGCCAACACTGTTGGTAGTGCTAATCCTATCCATGTCATGGTATCCCATGCCACATGTCCCACCCTCATCTCCAGTCCTAGATCCTAGAACACTCGTCTAAGGGCATCCCTGTCTCCGTCTTGATTGTAAGGAATCAGCTCCCCATCGATTGGTATCCGTAGAATCCTGTATACATCCTCCAGGGTGACTGTCATCTAACCTATCAGCAAAGGAAAACTATAAGTCTCTGAGTGCCATCTCTCAGCCAATGCAGTCAGCAATCTCATGTTCGCCCGAAACTCAGGCACATATAGAATATGTCTCAATCCCATAGCCTCAATCGCAGCTCGGTCCTCGGCTATCAACTTAGGTCGCAACCTCTAAGTCGATGGGAATCTCTCCCGTGACTCCAGCATAGGCAAATACTCCTGCAGTCACACAAATCAATCATCTTAGTCCTAGTGACACTCACTGTTCATCACAAAGTGTTGCTTCTATCCTAGTGGAACTCCCTGTTCATCACAAAGTACTACGTGTTTGGCACTTCCTGTTCATCATAAAGTGTTGCTCATATTTTAGTACTCCCTATTCATCACAAAGTACTATATTTTGGTACTCACTGTTCATCACAAAGTGCCTTGATCTATCTTATCCTAGGGCCTATGCTTGAGTGAATCCTCTTGAGTAGTTTCCTAATTAGCAACGTATGTTCTATCACAGAATTGTTAATCCTAGCCCTATTTGTTATCCTAGTCTTCCCTAGAGGACCTGCTTGAGTGTATCCTCTCAGCAGCTTATCCAATTGACAATGTATGTTCATCATAGAACTGCCAATTTGACCTAGAAGACAAAAATTCACATTTTTGGACACAAACGCGTTTTCCTAACATAAACAAGCATTTATTACATTACCTAGCATGCATTAATGACAACAATAAATGCATCAAAGTACAAGGAGGTTTTGTGGTACTTACTGGCTCTCCTACCTCTGCTGGCCTCTAGAATCGGTGAACACAATCGAATCTGTGAGCCATTGCCATCGCTGCTGACTGTTGCTGCTCTATCTCACTTTGCACTCTGATCTCTTGGATGTGTGGATGACAATGAGGATGTTTTACCCTCGTGGCCTATCTTATAGACTACCCTAGCCCTAGCCCTAGTCCCAGTCTCCTATGTCAGTCTTTGTTATCCCGTGACTTTGTCACTTTATCTGGTCAGTCCATTCTAGCCTCTCTTGTTATCGAGAGATTGTCTGCAATCTTTTCAGACATTTTCATCCAATCTCTCGAGGGGGCATATCATTCCCATCTTGGGGCAACTCTGTATCAGTTCATCTTATCATCTTTGAAACAACGCGACAAGCCACATTGTCTCAAAGAGGGGAAAAATGTAGACACCTAAAATTGTCCAGTCTAATTAAATAAATATTTTATTTATTTAATTACTTTAGCCTAATTCTTCTATTAATTAAATAAATCTTTATTTATTTAATTAATTCATTTATCCTCTTCTAGCCTTATTTCTCATTTAAATAAATACATTTATTTATTTAAATTATCCCTTTCCTCAATTAAATAAATATCTTATTTATTTAATTATCCCACTTTTTCTATTAACTAAATAAATCTTTATTTAATTAATTAATTCATTAACTTTTTCTACCCATGACACATGTCATCATCTCTTAAGTCCTACACTACCTACCCCTTTCATTACTTTATTATTTCCTCTACCTACCCTCTAATCCTAGCCGACTTCCTTTTTACACCTCTCAATCTTATCCCTCCATTTCTTATAGTGTCTTCTATTTAAGGAGATGTTTCCTTCATTATCAAACCCTAACTAATGACCTAATGAATCATCTTAGTGATTTGACTACACTACGATCCTACTTGCAACCACATTTCGTTCTTTGTTGAGCTCTTGTGCACATAAAATCTGGGAGCAAATATATCAAGCAAGATCAACGGAGATAGGAAGAATGGAGATCAAAACCCTATTAGACATATGATGGTATAATCTTTGTCATTTCATTTGATTTGCATTGTCTTAGGTAATCTTCATATGTTATGGTGGATCTTTGTTGTTGTTAGGCTAGGGTTTTGTGGTTGAATTCATTTAGCCTTTCAATATTGTTATTATTGTTATCCATTTTCACCATATACAGTATGATGTTACCATATCTTAAGAAGTATGATTTGATGAGTATAAAGATGTCAGTAAAAGACACAGACAGAATGTGATGAATAAGGGGAGAAATAAGTTATTCAATGGGCAACTATTACCAAGTTAGACAATGATGAGATCATGATGTTTAGATTGTTTTGATATCCTACATATGTTATTGATTGTAAGGTTAATAATATACTATGTTACCGAGAAAAGAACCTAGTCGGTAAACCCTAAGGTTATTGCTATCAGTTAATGAAGGCAGAATGTCTACCGAGTGAAGTTTAGTATTTACCGAGTTGCAATCGAGTAATAACAGAATCCATTGAATGAATAAAAGCATTATTTAATGAAGGAAGCTAATGAGCTGGCTATGATTAAATCATTGGTATGCTATGCATGAAGTTTTTTAAAGAATCTATGGCAAAGGAAAATCGACAGGAAGATCTACAGCTCAGATTGAACCGCAATACCCTAGCACAAGTTCCAAGAAATGTATGCAAGTTCCAAGGCAGGGTAAAACATTTTTTAGATTGAAGGATACATTGAACCTAGTCAAGTTTGAAGATCTAATGGCTATGATTGATCATGGAAAATGTGATCAAGGAGATTAAGTGGTCAGCAAATTATTTATAAATAAGGAACTGTTGATAAACAATGTATGCGGGCAAATGTACGCACAGGGATGCTACATAGTGATTACTGAACACAAAAGCTTGAAGACCTGTTTGAATAACAGAGTATAGAGCCCAGCAGATGGACAAGATAAGTCCTATTGTATTGAGCAAATAAGAATCTTCTTTAGCATTTTTAGATGTGAAGTTACAGATAGATTTTTATTACTATTATTTTATGAAGTGATAGAAAATCTCTTAACCGAGTGGACTTAATAGTCTGATTTGTAAAACCCTCTAGCAAGGTGACATTCTAATTGAGTGTTTGAAATCCTTTAACAAGGTCACTTCTAACAAGGAGAAGATCCTAATAGATCTAAGGGAAATCCCTTAACCAGGTCACATCTACCAATGTGTTTGTAATCTTTAACAGGATTTGCTTTTAACCAAGCATACTCTAGAAGAGTATGTTTCTTAGTGGGTCCGAAATCCCACAGTGGTTTATCCTTATTTGGGTTTCCATGTTAAATCTGGTGTTATGAGTGTTATGATGTTTATATGCTTTTGAGTTTGCATGTTTAGCAGTTTTGGTTATATTACTGAAGTATATGTTACCGAGGTTGAATCTGTTGTTTTTATGGAAGATTAAGTTTGTATGATTCACCCCCCTCTCATCTTGTTAGTTATTGGATTTGTACTTACATTAAGTATCAGAACTATCAATTGGTATCAGAGCTTTGGACTCCGAAAGAAAAGTTTAAAGGTACTTGAGGCAAAGATCTAAAGATGTATAAGAGGGGTGCATCGAAGCTGAACAAGTCAAGTTTCTCTACATGGTAGAAAAGGATGAAGTTGCACCTATTAGGAGTTGGAGAATATGTTGTATATTATCTGAAAAATAATTTCATTACATCGAGCACCTATCAATTGACAATGCAAGAGATAAAAGCAAAGCAAGAACATATTCAAGCAATGGTTGAAATAACATCTGCATTGATCGATTCAGAGTTTAATGATCTAGAAGGCTGTAATGATGCAAAGGCAATGTGGGACAAGCTCATATCTGTGTATGGTGGAGATGAACATGTTCAAAGAGAAAAAGTAGATAGTCTAAGAGGACAACTTGAATCTATGAGGATGAATGAAGGTGAGTTAATAACCCAGTACAATACAAGACTAAAGGAGATTGTCAATCAAATCAAAGGAGCAGGTGGAACTACTGAAGAAAAGGATATAGCAAGTAAGTTATCAAGAACCCTTCTACCAGCTTATGTAATCCGAGTCTCTGCAATCAATGAATTAAGGTCTATACCCAATATGTCAGTTTCTTTAGATGCTACTATTGGTAAGCTACATGCATTTGAGTTAAGTAACTTTGATAACAGTGGGTCATCGGTAAATAAAGTTGAGTCTGCATTTAGTTCTATTCATATTGGTGAATCTGATTATTACAATGATATAATGAGTAAGTACACTAAAGGGGATCACAGTGGAGCAAGTGAAAGATTTCGTAAGAACATGGTAGAAGTACACAAACTATATGAGGAAATCAAAAAGCAAGAAGAGTTTGAAGCACTATTAGCCAGAAGGTTACCAAGAGGCAAAGGTAAGTATAAAGGAAAACTACCTTTGAAATGTTTCAATTGTGATAAGATCAGACATATGGCTTCTAACTATCCTGACAAAGAATCTACTGAAAAGAGAGATTACCGAGATGACAAACAAAAAGATAATCATTATAGAGGACACTGAGACTTCAGAAGAAGAGATAGAAAGACATGCTTAATAGCCGATGATGAATCCAATGATGATAAATCAGATGAAACTGATACAGAGGAAGTAGTTTATGTGGCTATCAAAGATGGATCAGATGAAGAAAGGTATGAAGAAAAAGCCCTAATATCTCACATAAATACTAATGATTCTTGGATCATAGATAGTGGATGCTCACATCACATTACCGGTGATAAACACAAGTTTGTTATGTTAGAAGACTATGATGGAGGCTATGTAAGATTTGGTAATGATGCACCATGTCTAGTAAAAGGTAAAGGATCTATAACACTTCTTGACAATGCAAGATGCAATGATGTTTATTGGGTTGAAGGTTTGAAATACAATTTGTTGAGTGTAGCACAACTAAACAATACAGGATACCGAATAGAATTTCAAAAAGGAATTGTCAAAGTTCATGAAAAGCATGGAAAGTTAGCTACTACCGGGACACAAACAAAAGGTAACACAGTTCACCTTGACTCAACTCGGAACAAGTGTCTGTATGCAAAAATAGATGATACCTGGTTGTGGCATAAAAGGTTTTGTCATGTAAATTTTGATAATCTGATCAAAATAAGTAAGAAGCACCAAGTAAGAGGTCTACTGAGTTTGAAAAATCCTGAGAATGCTATGTGTCGAGGATGCCAGATGGGTAAAATGACAAGATCAAGCTTTACAAGTGAGTCCTACACTTCAAAGGGAATTTTAGATCTTGTGCACATTGATCTTTGTGGTCCTATGAAAGTTCAAAGTTATTACGGTGATAAATATTTCATATTATTTGTAGATGATTACTCAAGGATGATGTCAGTTATGTTTTTAAAAGAAAAATCAAAAGCTTTTCAAATGTTTAAATGGTACAAGGAAAGAGTTGAAAATGAAACAAGAAGAAAACTAAAATGTCTTAGATCAGACAGAGGAGGAGAGTTCACATCTGATGAGTTCAACTTATTCTGCAATGATCATGGTATTAAAAGATAAGTCTCTGCACCGAGAACTCCACAATAAAATGGAATAGCTAAGAGAAGAAATAGATGTATTGTGGATTGTGCCAGAACCCTAATGATTGAAAAGAAAGTGCCACAAACATTTTGGAGAGAAGCAATAAGCACAACAGTTTACACCCTGAACCGAGTACAATTGAAGAAAGAAACTTTGAAGACACCATATGAAATCTGGTATGACAAGAAACCTAATGTAAGTTATTTTAAAATCTTTGGAAGTAGATGCTATGTACACAAAGATGATAGAAATGGCAAGTTTGATCAGAAAAGTGAAGAAGGGACATTTCTAGGTTATTCTTCTAGAAGAAAAGCATTTAAATGTCTAATCAAATCATCTAAAAAAATAGTAGAAAGTACAAATGTGAAAATTGATGAATTTACAGAAAAAAATGATGAAGGAAACTCCAAAGAACTAGAAGATTATGATGAATTTGTCTATGTTCAACCGACAATTCCTACCAAGAAAATTGCAAAAGGAAATGAAGAGAATATCCAATTACCGAGTGATGAAGAAGATCATACAAAGCCTACTGAGCCTATATTAGCCAAGTATGTCAAAAGACATCATGCATCAAGTCAGATTATAGGAGATAGGGATGATTCAGTGATGACAAGGAAAAAACTGAGACAGAACACATGTCTGATATCTGAATTTGAACCAAGGATAGTGAAAGAGGAATTTAATAGTGAAGATTGGATAAATGCTATGACAGAAGAGATTGATCAAATCAAGAAGAATGACACATGGACACTGGTCCCAAGACCGAAGGACAAAAATGTAATCGGTAAAAGGTGGATTTTTAGAAACAAGCTAAATGAAAAAGGTGAGGTCATTCGAAATAAAGCAAGACTAGTTTGCAAAGGTTATGCTCAAGAAGAAGGAATTGATTATGGTGAAAATTTTGCACCTATGGCAAGACTTGAAGGAGTAAGAACATTGTTGGTATATGTTGCTTATAAGAATTTCAAGGTATATCAAATGGATGTCAAATCTGCATTTCTGAATGGTATATTAGAAGAAGATGTTTTTATTGAACAACCTGAAGGATTTGTTGAAGACAAGAATAAAGTTCAGGTATGTAAATTGAACAAAGCTTTATATGGTTTGAAACAAGCACCTAGAATATGGTATGAAAGATTGCACTCTTATTTAATCAAGATTGATTTTATAAGAACAAGTGAAAACAACAATATGTACTTGAAGAATGATGAAAATGGAATACTGATCTCAGCCATATTTGTTGATGATATTATCTTTTGTGGAAATGACTCTTTATGCAAGAACTTTGGAAATGAAATAAACAAAGAATTTGAGATATCATCAATCGGTGAGATAAAGTATTTTATAGGTTTACAAATACTGCAAATGAAAAATGAGATTTTTATTACTCAATCCAAGTACATAAAGGAAATCTTGAAGAAATTTGGAATGGAGGATTCAAAACTAGTAAGTACTCCTATGACTACCAACTGTAAACTATCAAAGAATGATGAATCTGCATCTGTTGATAAGACACTTTACCAATCCATGATTGGAAAGCTACAATATGTTGTTCACAGCAGGCCAGATATAGCACATGCAGTAGGTATAGTTGCAAGATTCTCTACAGATCCTAAGGAAACACACATGACAGCAATCAAGAGAATTTTCAGATACTTGAAAGGCACTGAGGATTATGGCTTAGTATATCAGAAAGGAAATGACTTTGATTTAAAATTTTATACTGATGTTTGATGTCTTAATATTATTATTTTGTCATTGATGTCAAGAAATTGATTTTCTAATTCAGTATGATGTTGCCATATCTTAAGAAGTATGATTTGATGAGTATAAAGATGTTGGTAAAAGACACAGATAGAATGTGATGAATAAGGGGAGAAATAAGTTATTCAATGGGCAACTATTACCGAGTTAGACAATGATGAGATCATGATGTTTAGATTGTTTTGATATCCTACATATGTTATTGATTGTAAGGTTAATACTATACTATGTTACCAAACAAAGAACCTAGTCGGTAAACCCTAAGGAACCTAGTCAGTAAACCCTAAGGTTATCACTATCGGTTAATGAAGGCAGAATGTCTATCGAGTGAAGTTTAGTATTTACAGAGTTGCAACCGAGTAATAACAAAATGCATTGAATGAATAAAAGCATTATTTAATGAAGGAAGCTGATGAGCTGGCTATGATTAAATGATTGGTATGTCGTGCATGAAGTTTGTTAAAGAATCTATGGCAAAGGAAAATTTGCAAGAAGATCTACAGCTCAGATTGAACCGCAATACCCTAGCACAAGTTCCAAGAAATGTATGCAAGTTCCAAGGTGAGGTAAAATGTTTTTCAGATCGAAGGATACATTGAACCTAGTCAAGTTTGAAGATCTGATGGCTATGATTGATCATGGGAAATGTGATCAAGGAAATTAAGCAGTTAGCAAATTGTTTATGCATAAGGAACCGTTGATAAACAATGTATGCGGGCAAATGTATGCACAGGGATGCTACATAGTGATTACCGAGCACAGAAGCTTGAAGACCTATTTGAATAACAGAGTATAGAGCCCAATAGATGGACAAGATAAGTCCTATTATATTATGCAAATAAGAATCTGCTTTAGCATTTTTCGATGTGAAGTTGTAGATAGATTTTTATTACTGTTATTTTGTGAAGTGACAGAAAATCTCTTAACCGAGTGGACTTAACAGTCTTATTTGTAAAACCCTCTAGCAAGGTGACATTCTGATTGAGTGTTTGAAATCCTTTAACAAGGTAACTTCTAACAAGGTGAAGATCCTAACAGATCTGAGGGAAATCCCTTAACCGGGTCACATCTAGCAATGTGTTTGTAATCTTTAATAGGATTTTCTTTTAACCGAGCATACTCTAGAAGAGTATATTTCTTAGTGGGTCCGAAATCCCACAGTGGTTTTTCCCTATTTGGGTTTCCACGTTAAATCTGGTGTTATGAGTGTTATGATGTTTATATGCTTTTGAGTTTGCATGTTTAGCAGTTTTGGTTATATCATTGAAGTATATGTTACCGAGGTTGAATTTGTTGTTTTTATGGAAGATTAAGTTTGTATGATTCACCCCCCCCTCTCATCTTGTTAGCTATTGGATTTGTACTTACATTAAGTATCATAACTATCAGTAACAAACAAGTGTACTTCTAGTATATTTTTAGTAGCTAATTAATTTATATAGAGATCCCCTATTTTTGGATCTATAGAGTCAATATTAATGTTTTTAATACACTCTATAATGAGAATGTAGAAAAAAGATGTCATTACTGAGGCATGATATAATCAATTAAGAATGAATAGTGAAATTTGCATGTTAAGGAAATTTTTTTCATTTGCTTTGATAGTTGTGTTTATTTTCTTTTCTATAGTTGTGAGTGCAAAATCCATAGTTTGTGTTTCAAAATTCTACATATGGTATCAGAGCAAAAATAGTCTAGGACCTCTAAATAATTCAAAAGACAAAAGAAAGGGCATTAGAAAAAAAGAGCAAGTTGTATTGAAGAAGATCATCAAAAGATTGAGGTTTAGATTGATAAAGGTAAATTATGATGTAAAACCATAGTCAAGGGAGAAATCGTTGCATGGAGATCATTGGTAACCACTAAAAGTCAAAGTTGCACTAAATAGAGAAGGACATTGCTAAGGAGGAATCAAAGATCTCTAACCGAGAGAAGGCAATTTGTAGAAAGGCCAAACAAGTGTGAAAAATTGTAGGAAAATAAAAAAAAGTGTATGAATCACAATCAAGTGCATAAGGTGAGTTATTTTATTTCAATGGGGAAGTCAGGTAAAAAGGTGAAAAAAAGAAAATGCAAATTTAATGTGGGAAAAAAGGCCTATTGAAAGAAGAAATGACAAAAATTAAGAAGTGTAATTTCTAGTTGATAGCAAATTTAAAGAAGTTTGTAAAAGAAAGATGCAAGTATTTATGTGAAATTGAGAAAAGAAAATGGAGAATATTAAAGCAAAAATAAAAAATAGAAGCAAAATTAACATTATTTGATGAGGTCAAGAGAAAGAATGAAAATTCGAATAAACAACTAGAAGTGATGTCTCATGAGACATAGAAGATTTGTTTCATTCCTTTGAACAATCCCAAAAGTTTCTTCATACGAAAATGATAAAGATCCTTTAAATTATATTAAACAAGATTATATTACTTAAATTTTACTAAAATATAATTAAAAAAATGATTTCACATTAAAAACTCTCTCTATCACATCCTATCCTCAATCACATCATATGATTCCAATTTTAATTTACAAATTATTTGATGATTTCCTTCTCCTTTTGAAGGCTGCCTTTAATAATTTGAACATGTACTCTAAAAGGGCATAATGTTGATGCGTTTGAAACGAAAAGCGTGCAAAAAATACTTCGCTGTGTGTTGACCACACGACTCAGTAAAGAGATATGATCATCACGTTGGACTATAAATAGCATGTCCATTTACATGGCTCTACGCAAGGAAACAAATGTGGGACTAAATCTCAAAGCAAACTGCAAAAGCATAGGAAATAAAGACTGCAAGTGGAATACAATTCAATTCAAATCCCTTACAAATGCCACTTTTTGTCTTCTTTTACAAAACACTCGTTATTGCAGTTTATTATTATCTTTAATAATATATTTCTCTCCTTTAAAATAAATTGAAATATACAGTAAAGAATGTGGGGATAGCTCAGTTGGGAGAGCGTCAGACTGAAGATCTGAAGGTCGCGTGTTCGATCCACGCTCACCGCACTACACTCATCTTTGATGTTATTTGATGTTGAAAAAACGAAATGGGAGAATTCTTTGTTTTTGTTAACTTAACACAATTGAAATGTTGTACGAGTTCGGGAAGGGTGAGATTCCATCGTTATTTGAAGTTGTTTTTGCTCAGCTAGTTTCTTCAACGAGGTATGGTCATTTGCATAGGGTTGTAAAGTGCAAGGTAATAACTTTCTTATGATGTTTTTGTCCTTTGAATGGAGTTTGATAATAATATTTGAGAAAATAGCGAATATTTTGTACAGGATTCATGTGTTGTATGTTTATTTCAAATAAAAATATTTAAATATGTTATTGGATGATTGATAGGTGTATAAAAAGTTTTATTGGACAAGTGAGTGTTTTTATATTTTTTTTTGTCAAAATAGTTTCATATTGTGTTTGGTTGACAAGATCTACCCATGCAAGTGTCTCATAAAGGAGAATAGAATTAGGGGCTTTTCATGCAAGTTTCTAAAGGTAGAGAACAAGAATTTCAAAATCATGCTTCTACCATGATAAATAATAATGTTTTGACAACTACTTTGGCAAAAAACTCTTAGGATCTATTTTTAGAGTTTTTTGCTTTCTTTTGTTAAAATCAAAGATCATTTCCCAAATGATACCTATCAAGCTCAATCATCTTCAAAATGCTAAAGACTTAGAGTGTGAAGAATGTCTAGATGAAAGGCCAATAGCACAAATTGTTGTGGACTCTCTAGATAATTCTATGTCTACTCATCCTTATCCTTATATGATCATATTAGAACAGTGCTTGTTCTCCTTCTATCTTGCAAATTTTACCCTTCTCAAGTTCAAACCACTATCCAATTCAACTTACTTTAGCAACAAGAAGCTCATCAGAAAAACCTTCATTTCAATTTGAAGAATGTGGTTTATAGATGTAAAATTGTTTACTTTTTCTCAAACAATGGTGGAAGTATTCTCCATTTTTGGAAGGTTGTTTCAATTACTGATAAAATTTCCCTACATTAGATAGAAATTAAAGGATTGGAATACCAATCATTTCAAGTATGTCTTCACTCAAAAATTTAAAAAAATTCCTGTCAACAAGTGATGAGATCAATGAGCATATGATCAAACTTTGAATGAATAGCTCTTCTTTTCATCTTTTAAAAAAACTTTTGTAGGACTTGGAAGAGATTTTGACAAGAGAAGAATTACATTGGAGGCAAAAATCTAAAGAAATGTTGTTGAAGGATGGGGACCATAACACTAGTTTTATTCACCTTTTAGCCATCCTACACCATTAGGGAAATGCCATCTTCTTAATCAACTCTACAAATGGTCAATTGCTTCTAGAGGAAGAAACAATCAAGCAAGAAGTGAGTTTCTTTCAATCTTTCTCTCCAAAATCTACTTTGTCACATGGTCAGTGTTGGTTATTCCAGCTAATTCCTATAACACTCCTAACGATTTTCCCTCTCTCATCAGTGGATGTTGTCGATTAGTGGCTAATGCTTCAAAATTTGAGAGAATTCTCCTTCTCTTTTGGCTTTGCAAAACCAAGGCAAGTACACCTGATAATACTTAAAAATTTGACAAATGAATCAAAATTATTATCCATGTATAGAATATTCTTAGACTTATGACCAGAATGCATAAGTTCTCAACCAAAATTGGCTCAATTCTAGTTACTCATCTTTACTAATATGCATCTGAGAATGAAAAATATATTTTAACTCTACTCCTACTAACATTAATGAAATGGAATTTGATTTGATTTTGGATTGGTTACTGAGACTTAGCCCAAATGGGACTAGTACATATATCCATTGAAACAGAGTCCTACATGAAATGAATCTCATGAAATGCACTTAGAAATCTGAAAACCTATGCCTAACATAAGCATTCTAGAATTCATTATTTCAAACCATACTTAATAAATCTCTACCGTGTTACTTAAATATTGTAATGCATTTAAAGGATTAAATTTCTTCCTTAAAGAAAACTAGTAAATACACTACACATTTGTGAGATCTTCACAAAGACAATCTTATCCATCCTAAACAAATAAACTCGTATAATCAAAATAACACCAAATAGAAGACAATCTAGAATGATCTTTTCATTAATCTTCACTGAAGTGTTCAATACAATTCACATAACATAAGACTATAATTCTATTTTTTGTAAATATGTTTTTTACAAACTAGCTCTACTACCTATCACATGCAAAAATGATATCAATACCCCTAAAAAGTAACATTGAATTCCGTTTTATAACAACAAGGGAGAAACAAGATTCAGGTTACTTTGCCATATGTCACATTTTATTTTATTTTTACAACAGAATATGCCAAGAGCATCTTTATAACCCAAAATACTAAGAGAGGGAAAATGGAAACAACATAGTCGATTATCTTCTAATGATTAAATCTGATTTGATTCCCTTGGTTGACACATTCATGCTGATTTGGAAAATGAAGCAAAATTGATGGTGAACTGGCATTTGCGGGTCCCATTGGAAGATGACATAGAGATTAACAAAATATCCTTGGTTAGAGAAATGATCAAGGCTGAAATATCTTCTTGTTCTACTCTTCATTTTTCTACCAAGAGAAACTAACTACAAGTGTCAATGTGGTTATTGTAGGCTGGATTTGCTAAAATTGGATATTGTTGCATTCTGTCTATTTAAAATTTTGACATTATATTCGAGCTCATACAACCCGTCCGGCCGTTTGTGTGGATTATCCTCTATTTTATTAGCACCATCCATAGCCTTATAAATTACATCATGCAACAAAACCTTCATGAGCTCAACTTTCTCTTCTTGCTTTGTCTTAACCTCTTGAGTATCTTTAACAAAAGATGGTGGAGTAGTGCCTTGTACTTTGTTAAACCTATTGAAAGCCTTTGATACATGTCCATGAAATTTATGATGTTCCAACAATAGTGAATCCACTTCAGTCTTTGTAACCCTCAACTCATTAATCAAGCTTGTCCAAGGTTTCTAAGCTTCACTTTTAAAATTTTGACATTATATTTGATCTCATACAACCCCTCCAACCGTTTGTGCAGGTTATCCTCTAGTTTATTAGCATCATCCATAGCCTTATAAATTACACCATGCAACAAAACCTTCGTGAGCTTAACTTTCTATTATTGCTTTGTCTTATCCTCCTTTGTATCTTTAACAAAAGATGGTGGAGTAGTTCCTTGTACTTTGTTAAACCTATTGAAAGCCTTTGATACATGTCCATGAAATTTATGGTGTTCCACCAATAGTGAATCCACTTATGTCTTTGTAACCCTCAACTCATTAATCAAGCTCATCCAAGGTTTCTAAGCTTCACTTTTAACATTTCTCAAAATAATTATACAGACAATGTAGAAGTTTTCTTTTGATCAAATATTTTACAAAAATTTTTAAATGAAACTCCACCTTTCTTTGTGTATGAACCATTTGGACAATACTTTGATATCTTGTTCACATGAGTTTCAAGTGCGGTAACATTTGTTGAAATTTGGCTTTGATTAAATTTTAAGCTATTTTGAATTTTCAAGTTTTGAGCTTCTTTCTCAACGACACATTTTGTTGCTGAGCCTTGACCAATTATCTCTCATCTTTTATTTTTGTCTCCCTTTCAAAGCTAGCATCAAAGCTAGCATCAATCTTTAATCTTGAAGTTATAACCTCGACTTCCAATAAGAGGCCCTTGCCTAAGACACATTTAGCAACTTCTTCAGATCATTTATCTCTTTCTTGACTTGTACAATAAGTTTTTCTTGTTCTTGTTACCAATTTGATCCCTTTTGGGTTAAAATTGCCTAGAGATAAGGTCTAGGCCTTATTAGGAGATTTTGATCAGCTTTCGACAAATTTTACTAAATTGTCAAAAATGTTGTATGGCAGCCATATATTTCTAAATCTCTTTTGTTTTATTGGAGGGAAGTGAAGATTCAAAATTGAGAAATAAAACCTCCACGTGGTTTAGTTGTGACATGGTGTACAAAGAGTCAAGGTGTCTCTCATATTTTAAAGATGGTCAAAATTTATGCTTCCACGTTACATTTGGACTTGAAAAGGTTTTAAGTTCTATTTTTTGTGTTATGGTATGTTCATACCCAAGTCTACCCGTAGCATGGTTTCAATTAGGGTTTTGGGCAGTAAAGTTCCAGTTTTCTCTACAAAATCTTCTTATGCAAGCTCTCATATTGCAAAAGAGGGCATTACAAGTGCAGTCATCTAAGCCACGTGAGGATTCATGCATGCAAAAAGGGAATGTTTAGAGGGTGTTAACAAGAAGAAGCCCACATATTAAGCGAGATTCAAAGAGATTTTATATTCAAACTTCATGTACAAGAGAGGTTCGTTGTATATCTTCCCTTGTTTAGAGAGCTTGTTCATAAATAGTGATATCTTGTTTCATAATAGCTAGCATAGATTCTGTCACTCTCCTTGTTTTCATGGTGTTCTCCCTTTATACTTCCCTTTCAAAAGTTCTCATAAGTGGAGTCCGCTGTCAAAGAGGATCATAGCCAAAACCCATAGTCATGAACCAAAAGCAACACAAGAATTGTGCCTTTGAGAAAGACTATTATTTCAATGCCATAATAAAGTCTGAGATCGAAATGAGGGAATATGGGACAGTCAAGAATAATGATCTATTGGTGTTTCATCAAAAGAAGTAAAGCATCAGACCTAATACTGCGAAAGAGGACAGTGACTGATATGAAGGAATGGAGCAATTCAAAGGATCGGTCCAAGAAAGGCTATCGTGTGTGACCTTGCTTTGCCTTAGGCAACATTGTGTAACAATAAGAACAGTAAGAATATCATGGAAGAAAGTGCCTCGGGCCTGTCAAGGGCAGCTTGCAATCTGATCATGACATTCATCAAAAGAGTCACCAAATGCACAGTGATAGTTACAAACAGCAACACACTATTGTGGATGGCAATAAGTCTTAATCATCTAGGCAGTATACTAAGGATGGGCAGTCAAATGAAGGCTGTCATAGAGACAATAATATTCAACAATTTGTATTGAGACACACAGTGATTGGGATCTTGATAGAGAAACAAATACAATATTAGTCTTTGCAGTCCAGAGTTCCATGATAATGATAACATCATCACTCATCACCCAAAGCTTCAAAGTTTTATCAATGAGCTTGAGGTATGATGAAGAGCAGCACTAATCATGATATGCAGGGATGATAGGAGACAAAGGTTGCAGTTATGAGAAGATGACAAACAATGAGTCAATATATAGTAGCAAGTCAAGGCACAAAGTTTCACAAACTCATCAAAGATTCCATAGTCCATAAAAGAAATCTTAAGATCAACAAAATAACAAAGCATGGTTTTAAAGATGATCCTGTTGCAGTATTGAAGTCAGTACCCTACTCTTTCAAAGGTCAAGATACAGTCCTAATGTAAAGTAGACGTAGTATGGGTTTTCTGAGGAGTGTATTTTGATGTATGTATTGTATGTGATTAGTCTTGAAAGTCATAGGACAAGAGGAACAATTTTATTCATAGCTCATGTACAAAAATCAAAATCATGGGACCATGACAAAACGCAATGAGAATTCATGCTAATAAAACAGGATCACTTTTTTATGAAGATGATTTTATTGAGCTGAGCATTTAAAGATTTTAAGGATTTAGCATGAGATATGGCACATAAGATTTCAAAGGGCAGTTCTTGAGACTAGTGGCTGAAGACATGCTATTAGCAGTCAAGAATACAAAGGAAGAATCACTATCTAAAGGACAAAACAGTGGTGAGGTTGTGTAATGAATACACACCATTACTATCTCAAAGAAAGATTCATTCTCAGCCAAGTATGAAAACGTTTGTGAAAGATGAAAACCGTATTGTTGCAAAGGTCAGACCAATAAAGACAGCGAGTATGATCAAGATGCAAACCTAGAGCAGAGGATAAGGAAATATCAATAGTCATGAACAGCTTATGCAGACCAATAAACAGATAAGAGTTACAGTCGAGACAACAAGGTGCAATAGGGTCTACATCAGCAGCACGGTCAATATAAAGACATATTTGTTCAAAAGGAATAAAGATAGGACCAAAATTAGAATATTCAAGGGTGAGTTTTTCTTTAGAAATATGAGAATGGCTTGTGAGCCTTCATGATTGACAACCATGAATCAGTGCAGCTGATTAGTCAAGCTATATGGAGAATAATCCAGTTATGAGGTAGTATTCAGTCAGTTATGAAAGGCTGCAAGAACATAGAGTTTTATGACAGCCCACGTCACACAAGAAAGTCAATAAGACAGTAAGTGCATTGAACAAGGTAAGAGTAGCCCTAGCTAGCAGTGGCCTAAGTCAATGATGAAGGGTTACTGTTCAAGGAGCAGCCTAGATTTGGGGCACAGTGATGAAGATCCAATAGCAAAGTCGCAACTTCATGGCACGATAGTCCTTGGAACCCATGATTTTAAATGATCACAATGACAGTCACACGTAATAGGTGGCAGCAATATCTTTGTATCAACCAAGGAAATCTACAGTAACTGTCAAGAAAGACAATCTCCGGACAGTCAAAGGATACCATGTCTTGCATTGCATAGTCAAGTAATACTCATGGTTAAGCATATTCAAGGTTCCTTTTGAAAATTTGTTTTCCCTTAGTTCAAAGGGTTAAAGTTTGCACTCATGTCAATATAACTGTTTTCAAGTGCCCAGTATCAAAGGTGTCGTTACAGAGTTTATGCAGTGATTAAGACCCAGAGCAATCCATTTATGATAATGAGGACAGTGCTAATGTAGAGGATCACAGGCTATAACCCAAGGCAATAATCCATTCACATAGGCTCAGGATATGCAGCGAGATTAAAGGGAAAAACACAAGGATAGCAGCCACAGTGACAATCCATGAATAGACCGAAGTCTTTAGGGCAGTCTAGAAAGACAATAATAAGTCTTTAGAGAAGTCCACCATGAAGTCCCTGCTCACCTCTTCTAATTTCTTCATTCCATATGAAGCATCAAAGCATTCTTCATTCCGTATGAAGCATCAAAGCAGATTTTGGGACAATGAGAAAGAAGCAAAATGCATTCATAACAGTGAAAGAAGTTAAGAACAGTGGGCAATAAATGGAAAGTCACAATCAAATACACAGAGCAATCTTCAAAGTCCAAGGACATGAAGGTATAAAGACCTTCAAGGATAACAGTCATGAGTAGAACAGTCAACTCAAAAAGACAGTGTCATGAAGCAGTGAACCTTGTTCAAACCTAAGCATTAATATCAATGATCTAAAGTATTAACAATGATGAGTTCATGATAGGATGGTCATGAAGATGCTGCAAAGAGAATGATGAACAGAGGTTTGTAACATACAAAGGCTGCCATAGAGCATGAGAGACATATTTGAATTTCAAAATACAAGGTAACCATCAAGTCAAACTTGAGTTCAAATTTTCAAATGAATCAAGGGGGTCGTTCAAAAGACAAAATCCCACTTTTGGGGAGATTTTGAGACCTAAACAGCAGTTCAACCCTTGATTTAAGGGGTCTTATGGCTTCTCCATCAGTAAAGGGCAGTTCTAAGAGTGCAAACATTGCCTTCACTTCAGTTTGACCCTGATTTTGGGGAGTTTCCAAGTGATCTCGCGTAGCATATTTCAATTTAAGAATTTACCATCAGTTTGCCACCTGATTTCAAGGGACAAAGAAGCAGCCAGCACACTTAACAAGCCAGTTGAGTCAGCAGGTCAGAGGGAGCCAATATTTTGACCCTGATTTTGGGGAGTTTCCAAGCGATCTCGCCTAGCATATTTCAATTTAAGAATTTACCATCAGTTTGCCACCTGATTTCAACGGACAAAGAAGCAGCCAGCACACTTAACAAGCCAGTTGAGTCAGCAGGTCGGAGGGAGCCAATATTTTGAAATTCGAAATTTAGGAACAACTCTAAAAAAGACATTTTTCTCATTCATTTGTAATCAGTTCTGGCTTTTCACTATATGTACAATAGAGAAATGAGTCTTGCAACTAAAATTTCTTTAAGTTTGTCTCTAATTTTTGTATGTATTCACCTCCTATACATGAAACTCAGAGTGATTTCTATATATTGTAATCAGATTCTTTGGAAATTTCAACGAAGAACTCAATGGTTCCTGCTCATTATTGTATCATTTACATTGTTTTATGCTAAATTTACATTGTGAATTGATTTTTAGTCCTTTGCTGCTCATGCATCAATATCATGTCTTAGTGAGAATTCCTTAGATTTGATCACGTTATATATTGTGTTATAAGTTTATTTCAGTCAGCATTGTTGTATGGTTTATTTCATCTCGTATGCAAACTGAAATCAATAACTTTTATATGAAATGCTTATGATCATCTTAGGAACAAATAAGTTGTGAACTCAATTAGTGTCTTTGTTGAATCCATTGTAATCAGTCAATTTAGGACAGCAGAAAATAGAATATCTTGGTGCATCACCGCTTGAGTACATTAGATTTTTATTTCCAAAGCATTTCTCTATCTCTTTTCTCTGCAAGAATTGGTAGTTTTAAGAAATTTCAAAGGGAACCAACCTTCTCTGGAGGTCTACTTCCATAATAGGGTACCCACAACCTGGAGGTAGTCCCATGTGTCACAGGTTAGCTATGTCTAGGTTTAGCTAAGGTTCAAACCTTAGTGATAACAATTCTTCCACTCTTGTCCTATTGAACATGGCAATATTTACATTTAGTTTTGCTACTTCTGTAGCTGATATGTCCTTGAGTCTATAAACAATGAACTTCCCTAGTACCTACTGTGAGTCAGCTACTATAATTGGTCTTTTTCCCTCTAGATATAAACACTACAATGAACAAGTGTTGTCTAAGGGCCCAAAGTCTGATGGAAAACATAGTCTATCCAACCCTTCATCTATTAATCTGTATTCAACTCCTTCATATCTCATTAGGTTATCAAAACCAATACAAGATGCAAGGTCAAGGACTTGGATTAGTACATAGGCATCCTTCCTCAGTATCTCTCTTCTTTCTCTACTGTCATGTTATATAATTATTCCTTCACACCCTCCAAAAATTATTACTCGGAGGGAATATCACCTTGCTTGCCAATTAGTTCTCTTGTCTTCCCTTCTTCTTATAAACAAACATTTTGAACTCTTCAGAGTGAATAAATTCATCATCTGATAAATTCCTAATTCTCCATACATTATTGTTTCCATCAAGAGAAGTTGCTAGAGTTTGAGAGGAGGACACAACATGAAGTTTAAGACACTATATCTTCAAAAAAATCTCCATTAACTTTTACATGCATTTCCTAGTTTTATTTATTTAGATATAAAAAAATTCTTTCAAAGGCTAGATTGAAATATTATTACAACACCAATTTTTCTAAGGACTTAAATCTTTCATTATTTATTCTTTTTTAGATTTAAAATTTTCCATTGCTTCCTAGATAATATATTAAATTTTACTTTTTTCTTTAGGTAATTTAGATTTAGAATAATATTCTAGTTTTTGCATTTACATACTTCAAAACACTATCAATTCTTATGTCCAATTAAATTTTAAATTCGATTCATTTAGTTGTATTTAGTCAAAATACAATCACTGAGTTTCATTCATGTGAGACAGTTAGCTAACTCGACACATTTTTCATAAAAAAATAAAATGATAGTTACTTCCTTGTACAAATTCTAGCATTACACTTGTATAAAATTAAAAATCCAAAGCACAATTGTAAGATTATTCTTTCGTAGGTTTTAGAAAGTGTAGACACCTAAAAATGGTCAACGCTTGCGGGATCATACTTTAACATTTGTGCATTGCCTCATTTTAGGTTTTTTTGCGTCGCATTAACATTCTCCTATGTCACGCACTTGGTTTTTATCATTTGCGAGCATCGAGTCTTTCTTCTACATTCTTCGTTCGTCTCGCTCTCAAATTTGGTCTTGTCGACAACAATCTTTAATCATGATTTTGGTCGATCTTGTCAATCTCTTATCAACTTGTCAATCTCGTCGTTTTACAATCTATTTTGTCATCGATCCTTCTCCTCTTGTCAATTTTGTCATCTTGCGATAAATTTATCATCGATCGTCGTCATTATGTCAATTTGGATCAATTTGTCATTGTTCCTCAGTGCATTTTATCAATCAAATCATTTGTCACATTGGTCCTTTGTTAAATCCAAAATCAAATCGAATTGAGTCAATTATCTTTCATCAAGATGTAATTCATCTTCTAGGGTTTCGTGATTTAATCATTTAACCTTGTGTGTGTCATTTCTTCCTTTAGGATTAATAAATTGTTTATTTATCCTAATTCTTCTCAATGCAATTAAATGTTTAATTTAATTGGCTAATTATTCCTCTTTTGTGAATTAATTAATAAATGACACATTATTAATTAATTCACTAAATTCCTAATTTCCACCTATTTTCTAATTTCCTAATTCCTAAATTCTTAATTCTCTAATTTCCTAATTTTTTAATTTTTAATTTTAATTTCCTCCTATTTCTCTCCTAAATTTATGGACATGACATAGAAATTTGTCATAGAACTTGTCTTGACATAGAAATTTGTCATAAAACTTGTCTTGACATAGAAATTTGTCATAGAATTTGTCTTTACATGGCAATTTGTCATAAAATTTGTCATAAAATTGTCATAAGTCTCTTTGCATAGCAACATGTCATAGCTTTGCTATTCTTGATTTGAATTTCTATTCGAATCACTATCATGCTAATCTTGTCATTTTTCCAATTTCTCTATAAATTGGATGATTTTCTTCAATCAAATCCTTCATGAGTCCGAATTTCTATCAAACTACCGAACTTTCGTTTCTAGTACTCTTGAGCTTTTTGCTTTCAATTGTGTATGCACTTGTAGGTGAGATCCACAAACCTATTGAAGAGGAAAGAACAACAATGGAGCCACATGGAAGGAGTATTCAATCTTACATCTGGTTTGCATAATGTTTTCTTTTGAATGCTTTGTTTTCATACCTCTATTTAATGTGCTTTGGAATTAGGTTCATTTCAATGAGTGTTCTTTTGATTGAGTTATCATATCTTGTGTTTTGATTGATCTACTTATTTTGATGATTCCTAATTTCTATGCTACATTAACTAGTGAACCCGACGTGAAATACTAACCTTCTAACCTCTCTACTGTGTTTTGGAGTGTTTCTAAGTTTATTTGCAGGTCTAAAACCCAAAAATAGGGCCGTGCAGGGTATTCTGGAGACTTCTGCGCTTGTGTTAGACATCTTGCACCTGTGTCATGACTTCTGCGCCTGTGTCAAGTCCAGATCAGAGGTGAAAAATGCAGTTTTTACTTGAAAAATTTTACATGTTTTAGTAAATTGCAATTTTGAGGGTCTTCGGTGCATTTGTGGACAAATATGGTGGCCGGAAACACGATGAGACATCATTGATGTTTCCGAAATTTGGTTCTAGATTATTTGAATACCTTTCCAATGCATCAAATGGTTTGTAATTCGGAGCTAGGATGAGAAAGTTATGCCTTCTCAAAAGTAGACTGAAATTTTGATAGTTTTCATAAATCAGATCATCTGTGCTTTGGATTTTGGTACTAATTATTTGTGCAGGATCTTGGTGTACGCATGACAAAGACTAAAAATCAAACTACTAACATGTGTTATGCAGATTCGATGGTCAAAGACAACAAATCAAACTTCTGACATGTGTTTTGCAGGTTGCCTTGGAGAAACAACCAAATTGTGTGTTTGAGATTTTTAATTAGGCACTTAGTGATTTATAAATAGGTGGAAATGAACCTTTGTTTTCTTTGTTTGTTAAGTATGACATTGGAGTAGGAGAGTATGCTCTCATCCTTCATAGGGTGATCAGAAATCCAGATCTTCGATACCATGCTTGTGTTGTTGATTGAGTGTCTCCATTAGAGGGCCTGCCTTCCCGACCACTTTGCTTTAGCAAGCAAGTGATAATCGTGAGAAGGGGATGACCCAAAGTGAGTACGGCTAGAATTCCTGGGCATTCTAACTCACTATAAACAAATACCTGATGAGCGAAAGCTTTGAAGGAAGTGTTACGTGGGAATTGCAGTTACTTGGGAAGTGATGCCCCTTGGACTCTTTCTCATATCAACATCTAAGTAGGGCCTCTTGGTCTAAATCGTGCTTGCGCGACTACATTTGTTTGGTATCTTGATGGGCTTAATGTCTCAATCATGCTTGCATGACATCAAGGAGTAATGCTTAACAGAAATCCTTACTACATACCTTGTTTTTAGAGGCCAAAAACCCTTCTAGTTGCTTGAGAAGGACAAATTCGGATACTTGGAAGAGATACTAAGTTCGCCATGGGGAGATTCCATGGGGACTGATGCTTGGCTGCCCTGAGAAGTGAGTGCCGTGGAGGGGAGCCCGTGGGGTCAAGCATCTATGTATTCTCCTTGAATCCCATAATGAGTCTACCTCTCAAGTACCTAATGTCTTTGCCTACCCTAGGGAATGTGGAAATGAGCATGATTGTCTTGAGTCTAAATTGCAATATCTTGTATTCTTTGATTGTCAAAAGTTGAATCCCATTTCAAGAACAAACACATTAATATAACATAAAGTTAAGCACGAGAGACATTCATCCAACAAACATTCAACAAGATTCAAAGATCATCCTTCAAGCATGGTTATCCAACATTGGTCAAAAACTTGTCTCAACTCTTATGTCACTTACATTTAGGTTCATCCTAGTTTGCATTTAGCAAAGTCATTGTCAAGTATCAAGGTTAGGTTTCATCTAAGTTATACTCTTTTGCATATCAATAAAAGTCATCCATTTGCATATGTCCTCTTGCATTAAAGTCATACCATTGTCATACATTCATATTTCCATACCCTAAGTCTCTTCATTAAGCCTAAGTCATTGTCATATCATATTAAGATCATTTGCATATTAATTATCCTTTTGCATATAGTGTCAAACCTAGATCTTGTCATACTTGAGTAATCCAAATCTTTGATAAACCCTAAGTCATTGTTGGGAAGTCTAGACATTATCAAACTTTTGTCCTTTTGTCATCAATATCATTTCGTCAAACCTAGCTTAGTATCCAAGCATATAGGGGAGACATTGTCATCTTGTCCTTTGCCATTTAAGTCCTTTTGTCCTTTGAGGTCTAGACATCATTCCAATATCCCAAGGGTCCCTCTCTTAGATTTGCATTCATAAGTTTGTCAAAATCTTCAAAAACAACAAAAACATAGATTGCATTCTTGCCATAGATTGCATTTTCATTTATTTAGGTTGCATTTAATTGCATATCATACATTATACTTGAAAAATTCCAAAAAGAATTGCATTTGCATAAGTGACATGCCTGTTGAGACAAGATCAAGATCTAAGAAGATGAGTGAACCAATGTATCAATCCATGGATAACATAGCAAATTCGCAGTTTCAAACTAGTCAAACAATGCAAGTTGAAGGTTCATTAAAGACATCTCTACCACCATATGGAATGGTTCAACTTGGACCACCACCATTATATGGACCACTGTTTGTACCGATGAAACCAGGACAAGGGAGTGTCCCACCAACTCCAAGAGGAAGTGCACCTTTCAATTGGAATTAGTCCAGCTTGCAACAAGAAATACAAACATTGTATGAAGAACCAACTCTATCTCAAGGATGTGATTTAAGTCAAGGCATTCACCAAGAAACAAATCCAAATATTTTACCAGATTCTTCATCAGATTTCGATGTCTCTGATGATGATGTTGTTATGTTCCTTAAGGATCCAAAGTTGACAAAAAAGATGGATAAATTCTTGAATAAGCTCTTTAAGAGGTTCCCACAAAAATATTTTGACATGATGAGTAATATGACCTCCTCAAGTAAGCAAATTAATGTGCAAAAACGACAAGGTGGTGAGTTGTTAAGTTTCTTTCCGCACCCAAATGAAGAACATGTGCAACAAGAAACCCAACCTACCTTGATGAGTAAACGTGCTTCAAAGGCATTGACAGTGACTATTCCTCAAAAGTCCACACTCAAAATAATAAACAATCCATTGTTTAATGCAACACCTTTAACACCAGATCAAATGAAGGCCACACAAATGTTGATGACAGGTGTCCCTCAACAAGAAGTGATTCCTCGAATACCAAAAAGTGGATCCAAATCTAAGATGCAAGAAAGCTTTACGATTGGAATGTCTAATCTTACAAATGTTCAAATTGCCTTTCCTTCATGCCAAAGCATTAATCCCTTGCCAAAATCCCCCATGCATATTCAAAGTCCAATTCCATGTCAAGAGGATAGTTTAGAGCATGAAGAAATGTGTCTTGAAACAGATCAAGATCAGGATCCCAAAACCTTATCATCCCATCCAATTGTTGACCAGGACCCCATCTTCCCACACATTCATAATGATCCTCCTATCACTATCCATTCTATCCAAGAGAACAACACCTTTTCAAGTCCTATTGACACTCCATTCTCCGAGCAAGATCAAGATATCCTAGTCCATCAAATCCCAAACGATCCCCTTCCATTTCATGAAAACAATGTCCTTTCAAATCCCATTGACACTCCATTCCCCGAGCAAGATCAAGATATCCTAGTCCATCAAATCCCAAACGATCCCCTTCCATTTCATGAAAACAATGTCCTTTCAAATCCCATTGACACTCCATTCCTCGAGCAAGATCAAGATATCCTAGTCCATCAAATCCCAAACGATCCCCTTCCATTTCATGAAAACAATGTCCTTTCAAATCCATTCCCTGAGAAAGATCAAGATATCCCTTCCATCCTTTTCGATGATCCTATTGAAAGTCAAGAGCAAAGCACCTTTAAAGAGGATTCCAATGATCTTCCTCCTTGTCAAGATCAAATCATTCCTTCAGATCCTCCACAAGATCCACTTGTTCCTCCATCTCCTTGTCCTAATCCAACATATTCACTCCAAGATCGCATTTCTTTTGATGATCCCATTATTTCTCCCATTCCATCTCTTGAAGAGCCTATCATTGAACCATGTCCACTACACAATCCTAGTCTCTCTTGTGATCCTGATCCCCCTCATGATCCTGATACCCCTCATGATTCTAACGTATCAGTGCAAAATGTTCATGAACCCCCTACATGCATAATGGGTTCTTCCACTTTGGTGCAATCTGATCCACTTCAAGATCTAATTATTTCTCTCATATCACATCCACCTCATAATGGACTCTCGTCTTCTTCCCAAAGAAAAGAGTATCCTATTAGTCAAAATATTGATAAAGGCAAAGGGGTAGACCTTCACAAGCAAGAACCCTTCCATATCAAAGAGTATACTAATGGTCATGGCTACAGAGCTCACACTCAAGGCGTTGGTATCCCTTCAAAGTCAAAATCCAAATGTCCACCTTCCCCATCATCGCTTCCATCCATTCTAGGTCCCTATATCCCTCCATCTCCTATGCAACATCAACAAAGGCACACATCTTGGAGAACCTTCCATCCATCCTGCATGCCTCCATATCATTCCCATCCACATCAACATTCATTCCCTCTTCCAAGCAATTTGGATGCCAAGTATAAGAATCATAAGTCTACCAATCCGCATGTATTCAAGGATCAACATGTCCAATATAATCGACATGTCAAAACAAAGAACAATATGATCTATAAAGAAAAAAATAAATCCAAAAGGCCACAAAGGCCCACTGAGCAAAATAAAGCAAGGTCAAAATATATATGGGTTCCTAAATCCCTTGTGCAAGCAATGCACTCCAAGGAACCACAAAAGCATGAAAAAAACAAAAAAACCATACAAATTGAAAAATGTCCCAAAAAAAAGTCTTAAAAATTGAAAAAAGTCTTGAAAAAAAAATCCATAAAAATTGAAAAATGTCCTGAAAAAAGTCATAAAAATTGAAAAAAAGTCCTGAAAAAAAAAATTTTCAAAAAAAAATTTATTATAAAATTCACAAAAACACGCATTTTGCAATAAAGTATTCCCTTTATGCATCGACAGATCACTGAGCATTCCTCCAACGACTCGCAATCAAACACTGTGCTTTAATGAAATCATGCTTTAACCAGATGAACTTTTTCAATCAAAATCAAACAGTCAAACTGATCAAAATTGTCTTCTCAATCAAATATCAACATCAAAATCATTTGTCCTTGTTACTGCTATCATGGGTCTTATACAGGGTGTGGTATACTCGAAACCAGACTGTGTCCTGTCTTAGACAGGGTACCGCATTTCCTGAAACCAGACAGCATGATCGTCCTCTCAGCACTTTCAACTTTTGACAATGAAGATCAAGATGTTTGTTTGATTTGTTGGAATTTGTGCATCTTATCTTTTTAATTGATTTATCTTTGGCTTCGATCATGTTCCTATGTTGCTCGATGATGTCACTGAGTGATTTAGAGTGACTGGGATGGTTCATGATCCCTTTTCTTTTTTTGATTGTGATTGTTGTTTGTCTGTGATGTGTCTGTGTTTTGCAAGAAGGGTTGCATTTCAGCTCTGGCCTTCAATGCCATGATGCTACGCATCCATTTTGCTACATAAAAATAAAGGTTCTCACCTACAAAGTGGATTACTGAAAGCAAGTTTTCCTTCATCTCTAACTGTCCTCTGTCTCATTTCTTCTCACTAACATTTCTTCTGTCAGTCTTGGCAGTCCGTTCAAACCTATTATCTTCTGTCATTCTTATCGATCAATTGGCCTCTTTTCCGCATCTTTCCGGCCAATTCCTCGAGGGGGCATGCATATGTCATTATTATTGTCTGGGGCATTTTCATTATTGTTCTTTGAAACAACGCTCAGAATCGCATTGTCTCAAAGAGGGGCAAAATGTAGACACCTAAAAATGGTCAACGCTTGCGGGATCATACTTTAACATTTGTGCATTGCCTCATTTTAGGTTTTTTGCGTTGCATTAACATTCTCCTATGTCACGCACTTGGTTTTTATCATTTGCGAGCATCGAGTCTTTCTTCTACATTCTTCGTTCGTCTCGCTCTCAAATTTGGTCTTGTCGACAACAATCTTTAATCATGATTTTGGTCGATCTTGTCAATCTCTTATCAACTTGTCAATCTCGTCGTTTTACAATCTATTTTGTCATCGATCCTTGTCCTCTTGTCAATTTTGTCATCTTACGATAAATTTATCATCGATCGTCGTCATTATGTCAATTTGGATCAATTTGTCATTGTTCCTCAGTGCATTTTATCAATCAAATCATTTGTCACATTGATCCTTTGTGAAATCCAAAATCAAATCGAATTAAGTCAATTATCTTTCATCAAGACCTAATTCATCTTCTAGGGTTTCGTGATTTAATCATTTAACCTTGTGTGTGTCATTTCTTCCTTTAGGATTAATAAATTGTTTATTTATCCTAAGTCTTCTCATTGCAATTAAATGTTTAATTTAATTGGCTAATTATTCCTCTTTTGTGAATTAATTAATAAATGACACATTATTAATTAATTCACTAAATTCCTAATTTCCACCTATTTTCTAATTTCCTAATTCCTAAATTATTAATTCTCTAATTTCCTAATTTTTTAATTTTTAATTTTAATTTCCTCCTATTTCTCTCCTAAATTTATGGACATGACATAGAAATTTGTCATAGAACTTGTCTTGACATAGAAATTTGTCATAAAACTTGTCTTGACATAGAAATTTGTCATAGAATTTGTCTTGACATGGCAATTTGTCATAAAATTTGTCATAAAATTGTCATAAGTCTCTTTGCATAGCAACATGTCATAGCTTTGCTATTCTTGATTTGAATTTCTATTCGAATCACTATCATGCTAATCTTGTCATTTTTCCAATTTCTCTATAAATTGGATGATTTTCTTCAATCAAATCCTTCATGAGTCCGAATTTCTATCAAACTACCGAACTTTCGTTTCTAGTACTCTTGAGATTTTTGCTTTCAATTGTGTATGCACTTGTAGGTGAGATCCACAAACCTATTGAAGAGGAAAGAACAACAATGGAGCCGCATGGAAGGAGTATTCAATCTTACATCTGGTTTGCATAATGTTTTCTTTTGAATGCTTCGTTTTCATACCTCTATTGAATGTTCTTTGGAATTAGGTTCATTTCAATGAGTGTTCTTTTGATTGAGTTATCATATCTTGTGTTTTGATTGATCTACTTATTTTGATGATTCCTAATTTCTATGCCACAGAAAGGTCTAACAGTGAACATGTCAACATTAGACCAAGATTGACATGGGAACACCAACTCAACAAACTAATATACAAACCCAGCAAGAAAATTAAGCATCCCTTTCCTCTCACTTCTAATAGCAAGTCTATGTGTCTGAAGATTAGAGAGGGTTGGGTGAGGGCCATCTTAGATGAGATCAAGTATAATTGATCACAGAAATTTTCAATGTTGAGAAATTCTAAGAACAATCTATAATATTTCTCACACCAAATCCACAAAGAAAATTAAAGGAGCATGAGAAAGAACTTTAGCATATGCAAGATATTTACATCTTGTAAAAGATTTAATAAAACTAGAAATGCATAGGCTAAACACCTTACTTAGTTTTTTTCAATACTAGCTTAACTAAATTCAAGCTAGCGATGCACTTAGCCAAAATAGAATCATAGCAACCACACCCCTTAAAATATTTTCCAAGAAACACCTCAACAATCCACCTACAACTCCTAAATTGAACATCATAGTCCATCATTAGGCACTCCTTCCTCATGAATTGAGTAAGATGGCAAGTCCAATCCAAGACAACAATACCATTGTCACCCATAGGAATCTTCTTCCTTGAAAAGTGGGTATTATTTTAGATGTATATGGAAACAAAAAAAAAAGGAGGTTCAAATGTTGCCGATTATTTTTGTTGAAAATTATTTGAAGCTAAATTCAATAAGTAATACATAATCTATAAAGTTCATGTTTCAAGATGTCAAAGGAAAAATAATTATAGTTCATGTTTCAAAATGTCAAAAGAAAAAGAATTGCAGTGTTTGAATCTATTTTCTTGAAGACAAGAAATTTTTGCTAGGGCTAAGATTAATAAGGTTGGATTCTAAGCACACTTAGATATTTTCTTTCTTTAATCACTAAATTAGTACATAGCATCTTTTGGGGATGCTAAAAAAATATTGTGTTAAGTATTATCAAAATCAGTTAGTAGAAAGATATGTGAATTAATTACAACTTTTTTTAATTTAGATAAATATATCAAACAATATGATGAAAAAGCTATACATATGTATTTAAAAGTATGAAAACTTCATTGAAATTCCATATATGTTTAACATAAAAAAAAGGTTATATGATTACAAAGATAAGAAGTATATTGATGCTTTTATAATGGTTTTTTGAAATTCCAATCTAAAACATGCAAACTTGATAGGGAAGAAGTTTAACATTTCTTAGTTACCAAGGCACTATAACTTAAAGATCAATCCATAAAATTTGAAGAATATTAAAAATAATAATCTTAATTCATGCAAATGGTTGTAGATCACTTGTGTTGAGCTAGATTCCATTTAAAAAGCCAATTGAATTATGAATATGTTAATGTTATTTGACTTGTGTGATTGACTACTAGGTCTCTTGATATATTATGCGTAAAAGCATTGAATGTCTGTAAATGAAAGGAAATAATATTTTCCATGCAAACATGTATTTAATTGACTCTATATTAACATGCCGAAGACAAAAAATCAATCAAATTTTAAATTTGGGTGAGATGAGTCCATGATTGAAAGGATGACTCCATGACTCTGAACTAATCCTGATATAGAAAAGGGACTAAATGATAGTGGATAGCATGTGCATGAGAACAAGTGCAAGCATGGGAGAAATAAATAAGTAGATTAGAAAAATATATAGCAATATGTGGACACAAGAAATTGATCAGTGTATATAAAGATGTATAAAATAAGTGGATAATATCAAACAAGGGACACGATTTTATTAAAATTTATAATGATTACCTATATATATTTTGGAAAAATTATTCTCAAAATAAAAATAACATTAAATGTAAAATAATATTAATATATAAATTTTACCATTATCATATAAAACATAATGAAATAACAATAGAAAATTTTAATAGAGATTATGTTTCCACCTTTCATGTTTTTTTATTATGGAAAAAAACAAGTTTTGAAGGAACCCAAAACCCTTTACATCAGGATTGCATAAGATAAATCACTTAAATCCCAAACATAACAAAACCATCAAACAAAACCCCACAGGGCCGAGAGACAACAGATACAAACAAAAAAGACCACCCAACCTACCAAGACAACAAAAAGCTAGCATCGACACAACAACAGAAATAAAAAATAAACCCAAATTTTAAGATTCTTAGCAACATCGACACTCAACTGATGCATCTTCTTGGCAGCATTCTTCAATTCCAGAATGTCCTACGGTACCTCAGTGACTCTCTTTTTCAAGCTAGCACGAGTACATTTACCTGGAGGACCCGAATCTTCAGCACCAACAACCACTTCCTTATCCACATCCACAACAATTCTTTCCATATGAGATTTCTCTAACTTGCTAACCATTATAGACATAATTTCAGCATAGACCTTAACAATATTATGACTTCTCTCCATGATGCCCCAGAGGGTAGCCTCACATTTGGCAATCCTAGCCTCAACATCCACAATTTTTTTATCACAAATCTCCTTCAATTTTTGTGTGCCTTCCATGTTTTTAGCCATACAATCAATCATAACTTGCTTTTTGCTTTTAGTCCATCAAGCACCCGCTAAAGCCCCCTCAACTACCTCGTTACCAGTACTAACAGGATGAGCACCAATAACAGCATGTGGCTTGTCCCCAACACTCACATTAGCTTGCATGATTTCCATCTTAGAAGATAAAGACCACTGCTTGAAATTAATGTTCTTATTCTCATAAAACACCCACCTGAAAAGATGAAAAACCTCCAAAGATCTAATCTTGGCAATGTTCACCACATCAAACATGATCTCCTATTTAGGATGAAAGTCCTATGAAGTAAAATCCAATGACTCCTTGGAATTGTGTTCCGAGCCATGGGAGGAAGAAGACAGCTCAACATTTTGAGTGTCATCTGGGGAGTCTTGATCACCAGAGCTGTCCAAAACCATAAAAGTGGTTTTTTGAGCTTTCCCCTTAGGTTGTTTACTTAAACCCTCTCCACCAACATCAAGGGACCCCTTACTAACACCCAAAGCAACCAACTTAAGCCTAGTTTTAGCCTTTTTATTATTGTGGGGCAGGAAATCCCCATCATTGCTATTAGTATCCCAACCCTCCAACTTCGAATCCTCACTATCATCAATCTCTTCAACAGTAATGGGATAGGGTTTGCTAGGGTTTTCAAAAGGCTCAACCTTCAAATTCTCATAGATAAGAGAAATTAATCCTTGGTGCAAAACTAGATTAACATGGGGATTCTCCTTAAAGTCATAAATAATAGCATTCAACGAAGATATCAGATAAAACGGAAAATAATTTTTCTCATTGTGGCAAAAATGGTTAAGGAGCACAAAATGATAATTGCATATTTTGGTGAACCTACCATCCAAAGTGAAAATCTCCATAACTGTCATCAAGAGCCCCCTCCAAATGACCTTAATCTGATGTGGCTCAAAATGGGTTTTGTTCTCTTTCAGCAGGTGTTGATGCTCCTTATCTTTCTTGGGGAATTTCTTCACAGTAGCATAAGAGATTTTTCTATCTCTATAAAAATTTATCCCCTCCATGGACATGCCCATCACTTTAGCTATAAGCTCATCATTAATCTTTGTAACCCTACCAAATGGATTCACCTTACCATCCTTCCACCCCTTCACAAACTTCTTGGTAACACTCTAATTATGCCCATGCAACTTCTCAAGGAATGGCACCACACCCCCCTTTTGCAACCTGTTCCAAATGGTAGGGTTTTTCTTCTAGTTATCACAATTAGGCGGCTCCCCTTTGCATCTCTTACCCCCCATAGTCTCAATTCTTAACACGAAAACAACACTCTTCGATGAAACAGAGTCAACAACACAAAAACTAGCACCAGCTTCCAAAACAAGTAGCACTCATAAAACATGTGAGGTCTGGAGGTAATAATTATAAGTGAAGGCATTCAAATCAAACACAAGCCAAAAAATGATGACAAAATTAATCACTTTCATCATCAAATTTAGTACGAATCTCTTCAAATCTACCATGTGTTTGATCACGCATGAGAAAGGACTGAACCTCAATCTCCAAGGTGTCTTCCTTAAACCAAGTCTTCATTGAGTTAAGCCTAACCCCCATATTAGAAAAATAATCCGCTACACAATTAACTTCCCTATACTTATGGGAAATGCAGGACTCGTCAAAGGTTTTGATTATATTCATAGAGGATCTAATGATATTCTCAATAGTCTAGGAAGGCTTACTTTCCCCGCTTAGGAATTAAATAATTTTATTCGAGTCACCCTCAATGCACACCTTCGTGCATCGTAATTGTTTAGCAATTTGCAAATTTTGGAAGGCGCCCATGGCTTCAACAAGGTGGTTGGTCTGGGTACCCATGGGGAGTTCCACCACTGCAATACACCTACCATGTTCATCCCTTATCACTCCCCCACACCCAATCGGCCCCATATTGCTCTTAGCCACCCCATCAAAGTTAATTTAAAACATCCAGAAGGAGGAAATCTCCACACATAGCCATCTCTAGTCTTCTTCACCTTTCTTTGAATTTTGGGCATAACAACTCTCCACTCCTTAGAGATAGAACTCTCATAATCACTACTCAAGATTGAAGAAAACAATAAACAACACTAAACACCACATTAATATTCTTAGAGAGGGCCCTGCAAATTTTTTTTGCCACCACATCAGGGGGAAGAGAAGAATCCCTAAAAATCCAGTTAGTCCTCTCCTTCCATATATCCCAAGAGACATAAGGGAAAATAAAGGACCACAACATCTTTAAAGTATGGTTAGAAGAAGGACACCTCCATTGCATAAAAAAATCCAAAATATGCTAAGGGAAGACCCAAGATAGGTTCCACTTCTAAAGGACTCTGCTACAAATATCAAAAGAAAAAGAACAATGGAGAACATTATGGGAAACTGATTCCTCCTCCTACAAGCAAAGAAAACATCTGTTGGGGAGCAAAAAATACCTTGTACAGAGATTATCAGTAGTGAGAATTTTATTTTGAAGCATAAGCCAAAAAAAGATGTTAACTTTAGGGATAAGGTTCTTCACCTACACATTCACCCAATAGGAGGGGGGGAGGAAGCAAGAGACAACAAAGAAACAACAGAGGCCACAGAAAAATGACCAGAAGATATTCCTTTCCAAACTAGAGAATCTTGAGAATTCAAACAAGGGAGGCAAGAAAGAAGAGACAGTTAGATAGGAAGAAGCAAAGGAAAGACATCAAAAAATTTAACCCATCGAGAGTCCTTCCAATAGTCCACCATAAAAATACTAAAAGTAGCTTTGCAATCCTTCATGAAAGGAGCAAAATCAGGATTGTCACATAGAGGACCAAGAGAGAGACAAGAATATTCCTAGAATCTAAAAGTATTACCGTTTCCCACCTTCCAAGCACTTCCCATCATAGCCACCTCTCTAGCCTTGAGCACATTATTCCATAGGAAAGAACCCGAGGGGAGAGCTTCTGCATTAAAAAACTCCTTTAGAGAGGGAAAAAAAAACAAATAGTTGTTGTGCCAAATCAAGTTCCATTCACTACTATTTTCAAAAATCCTCCATATCTATTTGGCCAAGAGGTCTTTATTAAAGGATTAGATACATCGAATACCCAAACCACCTCCTACTATAGGTTTACAAACACTCTCCCATGCAAGAAAAGGCATACACTTTTTCTCCTCCACCCCAGACCAGAAGAACTGCTTTTGAATCCTTTCAATAAATTTAGCAAATTTGGTAGGAATTTTAAAGAGACTTAAAGTATAGGTTGGGAGATTTTGAAGAGTAGACTTCAAAAGTTGTATTTTCCCTACCTGACTCAACAAAGTGCCTTTCCACCCCGCCAACTTTTTATTGAATCTATCAATGAGAGATAGCCAAAAGGAATCATGTGGTTTCAAATAGAGGGGAAGAACAAGATAAGTAGAAGGAAAAGAATCAATATCACAACCAAGAATGTCTTCAATCCTTCTCTACCTAACCTCAGGAGTGTTGAAAAAGAAAAGGAACTTTTATTCCAATTAATCAACTGACCAGAAGCCTTACTATAAAGATTAAGAGTATTCTTCAAATTTCTTGATTCCCTAAGAGTAGAACTCCCCAAAACAATAGTATCATCAATGAAATGCTAGTGGGAGAACACAAGATTAGATGAAGAAGACCTCAAACCCTATAAAGAACATTCTAAAACCAGTTTCAGCAAGTATATGCCAAGAGCTTCCACCATAATGGTGAAGAGGATTGGAGAAATCAGATCCCCATGTCCTAAACCTCAGAAATACTTTAAGAAGAGAGAAGGGGAACCATTAATGAGGACAACAAAGGAGGGAGTAGAGACCAGCTGCCAAATAAGCCTAATAATTCTGCCACAAAACCCAAAGGCTTAACAGATTCTGGAAAGAAAAGACCAATCAAATCGGTCATAAGCTTTAGAAAGATCCAGCATCATAAGAAATCCCTCTTTACGAGACACATCCAAGGAATGGATTTTCTCGTGCACCGTAATGATAGAGTCAAGAATTTGCCTTCCCAGAACAAAGTCATTCTATTGTGGGGAAATCATAGCAGGCAAAATAGACAGAAGTTTCAAAGTGAGAACCTTTGAAATAATCTTGTAAAAATAATTACAGAGGCTAATAGGGAAGAAACAATCCATAGCCTCAGCCCCAGTAGACTTAGGGATCAACACAATAAAAGTAGAGTTAAGATCCTTTAGCAAATTATTGACCCCAAAAAACTCTTTCACCCCATCAGAGACATCCTTCTCCACAATGTGCCAAAAAAATTGAAAGAAAAACATCGAAAAAGTCTACTAGCGTCGGGGTTTTATTACCTTCAAAGGAAAAAATGGCAGCTTTCATTTCATCCTTAGAAGGAATAGCAGTCAAAAACTTGTTCTACTCCTCATTCAAGATAGAGGGAATGGATTCTAAAGGAGAATTTTGAGCTTCAACATCCAGATTATCTTCAGTCGAAATAAGGGAAGCAAAAAATCTAGAGGCTTCCCTACAAATTTCATCATCTTTCAACAACATCTTATCACCCACCACACACTTAGAAATCTTATTGGTCACTTTATCTTTAAGGGTAGTTAAATGGAAAAATTTCATATTTTTGTCCCCGGCAAACAACCTTAATGCTCTGGACCTTTTCTTCCAAAATACCTCTTCCCTAGCAATGATTTCATGATATTTTTTCATAATATCATTCTCCCTTTCCAAAGAACCAGAAGAATAACCTTCAGCCTAAATGTTGTCCTCAATATCTCTAAGCTCACACTAAATAACAGATTTAGAAGCAAAAAGGTTACCAAACACATCTTTATTCCATCTTCTAATATTATCTTTCACAAATCTGATTTTTTTGGCAACCCTGAACATAGTAGACCGATCCACTGCAATATTCCACCACTGCTTAATACTATCTTCCAGCAATGGGTGGGACAATCACATCTTTCAAACTTGAAGGGAAAGTTTCTCTTACCATCAATATCCTCAACAAGAACATAAATAGGGAAGATGATCATATCCAACCCTGGGGAGGGTGATAAGAGAGAAAACATACTTTACCAACAAATTATTAAAGATAAGGGTATGATCCAGATGCACTTGGATCAAATCATCACCCACTCTCCTATTGGTCCAGGTAAAAGAGGCACCTTGAAGATCAATATCATGTAAATAATAAGCATCAATAAAAGCCATCAAGTCCAACCGACTATCCACTTGGATTTGAGAGCCTCTAGATTTTTCAGAATTATGAAGGGGAGTATTAAAACCTCCCATAATAATCTAGTTTTCATTATAGTGCTTGGAGCGATGAGCCTCTAACTTCTTCCAAAACTTATTCCTAGCCACTTTAGAATTGGGAGTGTAGATATTAGGAAGAACCGAGGAAAAATCATCCCTAATATGATGAAATCTGACAGAGACAAAATTGGTATCCACATCCAAAATTTCACCTTTAATATAGTTAAGATTCCAAAAAATAGCAGTCCCACTCGAGGCACCTTCAGAACTACTATCAACCACCCCACAATGCTTGAAAAGCTTAAAATTTTCCACCTTTTCCTTAACCATTTTTGTTTCTTGAATAAGAACAACATCCAGCTTATGATCCCTAACCATAGATGGTCCGCTGACTACCATCTCCTATATTATGTCGACATTCTTGATCTCTAATCGATTTAGTATATTTCCTACTAGGAGTGACATTCGGGGTGCCAGTATCAAATTTACATTTCTGCCTAATAGAAACACCAACTTGTGAAGCCCCAACATTTTGTCCAGATTTCTTAGACTTCTTTATCTCCACTTTGGTAAATGGGACTTCACCCCCCAAAACCGCTCGAGTAGGCACATTATTTTATTTCCCTGATTTCAAGGGACCAATACCACCAACATATTCCTTTCGATTAATCTCCAATGAGGTTTGAGAAAGAGAGGTCTCTCCACCTCAGGGTAGGTGGATATCACACACTCCACAGATTGAGAACTCAAACAATTCAAGGAAACATTCAGACCCTCTATTTCCATATGCTTAGGAATAGTTAAAGCAACCCCTCCAGCATTATTTCCTCCATCTATATCTACATCCTCAAGTTGCAGGTTAGAAGTGTTAGGCTTCAAACAATCTCCAACAATACATTACTCCACTTTATCAGTACCATCATCACTATTTCCTTCTTCCATTTCTCTATCCTCCTTTTGTTGGTCTAGAGTCTTTGGCTTCAGAATATCATTAGCACTACCTTTCTCTAACTGAATCGGAACAATTGCAGCAGATCCATCTGGACCCCCTTGACCAACATTATCCTTAAAAACAAGGATTGCATCCCCAATCAGAACCCCCACAGAAGATATAGGACAAGTCTCAACCACACTAGCATTGCCCTAAACCTCCTTATTTTTTTTCTCTCTCCATTTATGTTGTCGATGGACACTCTTGGGGGCAATATTCTTGTTGGTTTGTAGAGGACATTTCTTAGCCCAGTGCCTAGATTTTTTACAATGGAAGCAGACAAACAACATTGTCTCAAATTCCATTGGCTAAGTCCATTTTTCCAACTTAGAAATGATATCCATCAAGGATTGGAGATCAGCATTCTGACTAATACAAATACAAATCCTAGCACAAACCAATCTTTTCCTAGTCGTCATTGGGTCAACAGATAAGAGTTCCCCAAAGGAGATGGCCAGACCCTTAAACACATCCTCATGCCATAATTCTAAGGGAAAGCTAGGCACTCTGACCCAAATAGGGGTAAAAGCAAAAATATCATCATTCAGATCTAGATTGGGAGACCAACGCTTCAAAAGCCAAAGAGGTCTTCATAATAACCCAAGGGCCTCCACAAAGAAAATCAAACAAATCTTCTTCACAAGAAAAGAAAAAGGAGAAAAAGCCTTTTGGCATAGCCGTTATTTCAATCTGACCTTTCAAGCGCCATTTCTTCTTGGCAAAAGATCTAACCAAATCAATATTAGGCCTAGGGCCCATGAACTTACCAACTAATGATAGAGCCGTAATAGAGATGTTATGATCTATCACCCGATCAGGGACAACAATCGCAAAACACCTAGAAGCCGACTTTGAAATATTACTAACAGGAGGGAACACTGACTTACCACCAATTTTAACACCAAAGAGGGAGGACCAAGGTTTGTCAGCAACCCGACCCTCCTTTCATGAGAACCCCTCCTAGGATCATCTAGAATCCCCCCATTTTGTGGGTCCCCATCTTTAGAAATCGAGCCTTCATCCTGACCGTCTCCTATCTTTTGACTGCCTTGTCCCGCTTGTTGTCCTTTAGAACTCACACCCACAACATTCCCTTGCAAATTTATCGTGATCAAAGGAGCAAGTTGCATGCCCAAGTTCCTGCTCAAACTCCCATTCGAATTTTGCCTGCCTTCCATGTTGATGTGAATTGAGCTTCTAATTTATAACTGTGCATTCTTTTTTCTTGTCAATGTTTTGAATCATACTTTCTATGATTTATCATCAAAATCAAGAGCTAGAGAAAAGAGTATCAGATCTGAAACTTCGCATCATATTCAATTATTTATCATAATAGTAAACTTTGCCTACCTCCTCAAGCATAATAAACTATTTAATTGAGAAAAGTCTATTAGAGAATTAAGTATTTTTCTCTCACAAGATTAACATGAGATATGAGATATGAGCAAATTTATCATAATAGTAAACTTTGCCTACCACCTCAAGCATAATGAAGTATTTAATTGAGACGAGTCTATTGGAGAATTAATTATTAAAGTCTATTAGAGAATTAAGTATATTTCTCTCACAAGATTAACATGAGATATGAGATATGAGCAAATGAAGAGTCTTTATATCCATTAAAATCAAATATTTTTATATATAAACAGAAAAAAGGCTTCCACCCTTACAAAGCAAAGCTATAGATCATCGAAATGTACTGAACAGTAACAGAAAAACGCACAACCACTACGCAAGACAAAACAACAAAACAACAGAAAATAGCAAATAGAACCCAGAGAAGAAAAGAACACAGTAGAGAAGGACTAGTAAAGAGAACTTCAATACTTCTTATTCTCCTTCTGGCAGAACGAACAACAATATCCGACTCCCGCAGCACATAAAGTGGAAAGAGTCTCCACACTTACAAAGAAGAGAATGAAATGGTGGAAAATTACTTAACAATAATAGAAAGATACTCAGCTACTAAGCAAGACAAACCAACCGAAAACAACAAACACAACCCTAAAAAGAAATGAACATAGTAATAAAGAGAAATTCAATCCTCCTTGTTGATGGTTCCCTCCACCTCATTTTCAGCTGGTTCAGATGGCATTGGACAACAATATCTGACTCCCGCAACACATGATCCAATGTCGCATCACATAAACTGATTAGCAGGGTAAGGCCAGTCACGGTCCTCATCACTCAAACAACATGGTCATGCATGAAATCTCAGTCTCATTTACGTAGCCACTAACCTCATAGACCTCTATGCATATAGATATATATTATTCTTATGTGCATTTATCTCTCTTCATTTGACCTAGCTATCTACTTGTCACATTCTTGCATGCATTTGTATTCATTTAGCATTATACACTCCAATTTGGCTCTCATTTATTTAGTTCACGATGGGTACGTGATCATTAGGATGTCCTTGCAAGTGCAAATTTGTCTTGTCATAAAATAATAATTAAATATTTAGGATTGGTCAGATGCTCCAGTTTACCTTTCCTTACCCACTATTGTCTAAACGAACATTTTCATGAATTCATAGGATATGTATTATTTAGACATATTTATTGTATTCATTATAATCATTTTATCATCTTAAAACGTTTAAAGACTAACTAATGGTGAAACATGTAGATTTGGTGAGCTAAAAAGAACAATAAATATTCATCATAAGCATTTGTCTATCGTCCTTGATCTGGTTTACAATATCAAAAAGTTGATCTAAATGAAAGATAGTTAGAGCTTGGTTGTATAACAAGATGTCAAAGGTATTTCTAAAAGCCATCAGTTTTAAATGATAAAAGGAGAATTATCTAGAAATATACCAAGAATGTGGAAGAATGAATAGTGCCTAGTCATGATAATATACCAACCCATAAAATATCTTTTGCAAGTACAAAATTAGTATAAGAACAAAGGCAATTATCAATATAAGATATCATATCTATTGAGGCCATAGATCAACATATCGAGAAATATTTATTTATTATATTATTTTTTTGTGACAAATCTAGGCCACTTTATCCTCCTTATTTTTAGTAAGAGTGTCGATTGTCAATCATTCAATAGTGTCTAGCTATTTAACTTTCCTCTACGTTGATTTATTCTTATGTGATTAATTATTATGACCTAGTCTTTGTAAATTGGGTTTCTTATTCATATTACTTACTAGTGTTTTTAGATTTGCATATTACATTTATAACTGTATCATATTTTTATAAATAATTTCTACTTTTAATTAAATTCATCATCTAATTAAGTTTTCATTCTTCATTCTATTCCTTATCATTCACCCACCCTTCAAAATCACATTAGGTTTTATAGTTTTAGAGGTTCTTTTTTTTTCATTTTGAGATCAATTATCTATTTCATTTACAATTATAAACTTTTATATTTCTTCTCTTGCTTACAAGTTCACTATCTCACTACAATTTATTTCCAATGATATGTGTAGACATATAAAAATGACCATATTCCTAAATGAATATTTTATGTTCATTTCTCTATTTAATTAAATCCAATTTAATTAAATTACCCACATTCCTCTATTTAATTAAGTAAATTACTCAATTTATTTAAATTAAATTCACTATACCATTTAATGAATAAATCATTTTATTCAATTAAATCCCCCCTATCCACTTTTAATTAAATTCAAATTTAATTAAATAGTTATTCTAAATTGAATAAATCTAATTTATTTAATTTCTCCAAATTGCAACCAAATTGAATTAAATCACTTTTTTTCAATTAAATCCTATTATCCCTCCATCAACTTGCAAAATCCCAAACCCCTTTCTAATCCCTTATAGAATCTTCTAATCACTTCTAATTAGCCTAACCCATCATTCTAAACTTTGTCACATCCCTAAGCAAAAGAGAGGTCACTTCTCAAAACCTCAAAGTCTTTGATAACCATTAAAGGCTTCAAGCCTCCAACCACTTAAATCCTCAAAGTCTTTGATAACCATTAAAGGCTTCAAGCCCTCAACCACTTAATTCCCCAAAGTCTTCAATAACCATTAATGGTTAACTCAAACCCTCTTACATGGTTAAAGAATTTGTTTTAACTCAACCTTCACCCAACCCAAGGGTCTCATCAAGCCTTTAATGCTTTGACCATGATTATCTCTTAATCATTTGCACAAAGATTTATCCTTGGATTAACTCTTAATCCATTGGGTAAGCCTAACTTAAGCTTAACCCTTATCTCTAAGATAACCATAAGGTCTTCTCAAGCATTGAATGCCTCCAACCCCTAATCTCAACCCAACCCTATGTTGACACTTGTCACCATTTCATTGGTGACAATTGCAAACATGGATCCCCAACTTCCAAACTCAACCCTTGATTAAACCATTCAATCCTGACTATCCATTGCCCTATTTTTGCTATAAATAGAGCTCTCATTCCTCCATTTTGATCATCCTCCAAATTTGTAGTATCACACTTATGCTCAAATACATTCAAGCTCTCATATATCATTTTTTATGCTCATCATTTAGCCTCTCTTTAGAATAGAAATTAGTCTAAATATGCATGTTTAGAATACTTTCTTTATCATTTAGCTCAATCATAGACTAAATATATCATGTTAGAATAGTATTCATACTAACTTTGTCATCTTATCATCTAGTTTATTTCATTTCTAGAATCATGCATAGCTTAGGATGCATTTCATTATAAAATATATCAAAACATCCCTCGTTCTTGCATTTGCCATCCCTAAACCATTTTTGTCAGTGATCTGAGAGCAAAAACATTGGTTTGAGGGACATTGTGAGATAGAGAACCATGGGACCCACCTTGGGAAATTGAGTAATACTTGGTTACTCCATAGCTTGCACCAAGAAGTCCTGTGTGTGTGTGTAGACTAGTATTTAGCAATATTTTCATATATTGAGATTTATCAACCCATTTTTCCTGCATACAATATGTCTTTTGTGTCTCTTGTTAGTGACTTCACTACTACATCATCCCAATATATACTCGATTGATCTAGGGGTATTAACTAATGTGATGTTATTAATAATGATAAAGTGATTAGTACATCTCTTGACATCTCCCCATCATATCATATTCTTCTCCCAGTTCATCTTCCTCTAATGAGTGTATGTGTGTATATATACATACATATATGTATGTATATATGTGCATATGTGTATGTGTGTGTATGTGTGTGTTTGTGTGCACACGTGTGTATACATATATACATATATATATGTATATGTATATATGTATATAGGTGTGTGTGTGTATATATATACATATACATATACATATACATATATATATACATATACATATATGTATATGTATACATATATGTATATGTATACATACATGTATATGTATATATACATATATGTATATACATATATGTATATGTATATATACATATATGTATATACATATACATGTATATATACATATATGTATATACATATACATGTATGTATACATATACATATATGTATATGTATACATATATGTCTATGTATATGTATATATATATATGTATATACATATACATATATACATAGATACATATATACATGTACATATATATGTATGCATATATATGTATACATACACATATATATCCATGTATGTATGTATACACACACACATACACACACACACACATATGATAGGTAATCTCACAATAATGGGACACAATAATGGGACACATCTGATATGTATATATATATGTATATGTATATATATGTATGTACATATATATATATATATATATATATATATATATATATATATATATATATATATATATATAGATACATACATATATATATGTATGTATCTGTATGTATCTATATATATATATATGTATATACATATATATATATATATGTATATGTATATGTATATGTATATGTATATATGTATGTATATATGTATATGTATATATATATATACATGTATACATAGATACATATATACATATACATATATATGTATGCATATATATGTATACATACACATATATATCCATGTATGTATGTATACACACGCACACATACACACACACACACACATATGATAGGTAATCTCACAATAATGGGACACACATTTTGGACAAACATGACATTGAAATGAATATTTTGAACTAAATCTTCACTTCCTGTCACCTATAGTTGCTAAACCATGAAGATTTGAAGATGATGAAAATTTTCCACATTTTGTCTAGAGATTCTAAATATATATTATCGAAATATTGTAATAAAATTGAATTTATTTTTCTATCTCCTTCAATAACTAGTATTTTAACAGTAAACGCCATTTTTAAAGAGTAATGTCTACTTCAAATCATATAAAAAAAATTTATGAAGGTTAAAATTCTTTAATTTTTTGAATTTAGGTCTATAACTATGATATCTAGTGGTTTCATTTTGTTTCATAATGTTTTACTGTGTATTTTTTGTTGAACACTATCCCTGTTGTCTCTCTACCAACCCCTACAATTCTATGGCAAAGAGTAATTGATTGGTCTCCCCAACAGATAATTCTGAGAGGGAATTACTAGGAAAAACCACAATGAAAATCAAACTCACTATATATATGTATTTATGTATGTATGTATGTATGTATGTATGTATGTATATGTATATATATATGTATGTGTATATATATATGTATGTATGTGTAGCGTCGTAAATTGTACACACTTGCTAGGGTGGTACAATTTCACACCTAGTTTAGCACCCACCTTGGCGCATTTTGTATTTTGCATTGCATTTCCCCTTTAGCACTTAATTAATCAAATTAATTAGGTCTAAGGTTCTATTTCATCATTTTCCACATCATAAAGTTGGGCCCTTTCATTAAAGTGTGCCCTTTTCATTTTATTCCTCCAATACATCATTTAATCAAAAACCCTAATTATGTCCTATTTTGAACTTGGGGGCTTGATTTCGGGGGTCAAAACATCTTGAAATCACCTGTAACTTCGGGATTCTACCTAAAATCATCATATCCGACGGCCCTAAAAATTTGGTGAAAAGTTGTCAAGACCATGGCGCCCGGAGTGCACACGGTCCCGGACATTTTTCTCGAAATTTTGGGAGCACAATCCAATCATAAAATAAATCTTAACCCCAAGAAATTGGTGGGAGATTCAATCTCTAGGTCGGCCAAAAGTTGAAATTAAGACCTAGGGTTTCATATATAAGAGCTCTCTTTCTTCATTTGAAAGGATCGGGATTTTTGGCTTTCAAGGAACCTCATATACAATGAAAGAGCAGATCTTTGAAGACTTCAACAACATTAAACATCCATCTATCAAGCATTTATCAATTTCATTCATCCATTTAGGGCTTGGAAGACATTGAAGAGCAATAGGGGATTATCGACTGAAGATTGGCTTGTACCCCTCCCTTGGAGTTGGGTATGATTTCATGTTGTTTTCATGTCTTTGCATAAGCATCATTATATCATTTGTATTCATGCTTTAGATCACTTTGCATCTTGATTTGGAGCATTTACATTATCATTTACAAGCAATTAGGGTTTACTTTCTAGGTTGCTCTAGTTTGCTTACTTGCATTTTAGGATCTTGCACACACAAGGTCTGCACACACATTACTTTTACAATACAACTTGGCTATTCATGGAGGTGGAAATCACCAAAGCGGGGGTTTGACTAAGGCAAAACCCTATATAGCCACCCACCACACCTTTTCAGATACAAGTGCAGGTTTCGAGATTCGGACGACGCCGCAAGTTGCAGATCCGAAAGAAGCAAACCGAGACAGCACTCCACACCAAGTTGCAGAGGAAAAGACCAGGATAGGGGCGTGGGGCGCCCTAGTCCTGCCAGGATAGGGGCGCTGGGCGCCCTGGTCCCTCTGTCAAATAGCAATTTTTAGCATTTTTGACAGCTTTTCAGGTTGCAAAATAGCAGTTTCTGGAGCAGTTTCAGGGGCAGAATCAGGACAGTGGCGCCTGCGCCCCCGTCCCGAAAATTTTCACTCAGATTTTAACTCTGGGTATGCATTTACATTCTTATCTTGTCCTTGTGTTTACAGATTTCCATTGTTTAAGTTCAATTCTGCAATCTTGTTATTAGTTCATACTTGCACTTTGGGGTTAGGAATTGAACTTGCATCATTTCATCTTTCAATTGCAACAAAGGAATAGAAATCCTAATATGTAGCCTGTGGCTCTCTCTTCCACAAGAAGAAGTAGCCAATTGTGAGATACCTCTAGGCTCTTTCGTATTCCACAAGTGTGTAATTGAAAGTGAGACTAGGGCATGTTTGCTTAGTGTCACTTTTTCTCCTACACATTTTGGTGAACCCGACGTGAACTCCAATCTTCTCTAATTCTGATTTATGTTTTCAAATTTGAGTGTTTATGCTATTTCAAATTCAAATTTGTATTTACAAGTTTTTATTTCTTGCAAGATTCAAAAAATTTAGAGGAAATTTTTGCTAAAACCCTAATTTTTCAATTCAAAGTCGAACTTGTGGATAGCTTAATTGGATCAATAATTTCAAATCTGATTTAGGAACTCATTTGAATCATAAATTTCATTTTCTAAATCTACATTCTAAGTGCTTGCATTGGTTAAAATTAAACATTTCCTTCTATTTTGCATGTGGTATCATTTGAAAGAGGAAAATTGTTGTCATGATGCATTCATTTCATAGATGTGATAGTGGGTTAGCTTCCCTTATTTCAATTTTTCCTCCTCCTAAAGAACCTCCCCCCATCTATAACAACATTTTAGTGCCTAAAAGAGTTGCTACCAATCCCTTTGAGACTCTCCCATGCTCTAAGGATGAAGACTTTAAGAGTGATCTTGACAACTCTCCTAAAATGTGCCCTTCCTATTTAGCTATCCTAGAGGAAGAGTATGATATCATAAACACCTTTCTTAATGTTACTTCACCTTCCCTACATGATGCCTCTCTAAGTGAAAAGGTATTTATGGACATTGACTTATTTTCTCCTAAAGTTGGTCCTTCCAATGGGGGCATGTTAGTGCAACAAGAGGTTATGAACACTTCTTTCAAAGATCTCCTTCCTAAGCATGAATCTTTGGAGAAATATGTTCATGTTCCTCCTAAAAAACACTCCCTTCATGAGGATCCTTTTGTGAAAGAAGATGACATTATCCCTACATTTCCTAGTGATGGCATTTCCTTTTCCAACAAAATTCCCACTAGAGATGATGAATTAATGATAAATGCTTACCCTTCTCCTAAAGTTTGTCTTACCCATAAGCATCCCTTAGAGAAAGAAGATGAAATAATAAGCAATTTCCTTAATTCTCTCTCCCCTAAAGATCATATTGAACATATTTTGAGGAAAAAGGATGAGTTTAACACATCTATTGATGCTCTCCCTCCTAAGGATGAGGAATTAATAAACAATGTTATCTTCTCTCCTGAAATAAACAATACTTCAAACATTCCTTTCAACAACCTTACTATTTGGGATGAACCATTAGAAGAAGGTGTAGATTATTCTCTACCCCATGAGAGAACCCTAGCCAAAGGGGATGAAATCAAGATTGAAAACTCCCTTGATAGTCTCTCACCTTCCTTGAATCTCAATTATTCTCCCTCTAAAAATAAAGCATCTCCCTCTCCTCAACTTGGTTCTACTCATAAGGATCCCCTAGTTCAAAGCAAGATGGTTAACATCTCTTTCAAATATCTCCCTCTCAAAAGTGAGACTTTAGAGAGTAATGTTGATCCTTCTCCTAGAGAGTTTATTCCCCATGTAGATCCTTTGATGATAGAGGATGATATGACCTTTCCTAGTATTACTTTTCCTACTAGAACATCAATGCCTACCCCTTGTCTCTCTCCTAAAATTGATTCAATCCATGATAAGATTTTAGTGCAAGAGAAGACTATCAATAATTCTTTCAATACTTTTGTTCATTCCTCTAAACCATCCTCAATCAATTTGATACATGTGAATGAAACACCTAACAAACCTCTCTTCACTGTCCAAGGTGCTTGTCCTCAAAATTCTCAACCTTTAAATAAGCCTATCTTAGTGGTTCAAGTTGGTTATGCTAATGATTCTTTTTGCACTCCTAAGAAACCTATTATTACTGTGCAAGGAGGTTATTCTACTAAGAGCCCTTATGAGTATGCTAAGCAACTGACTAGAGAGAGTTATAATGCGGTTGCGCATACCTATAACACAAGAAACAATAGGCAACCTAATCCTCCTCCACTTATCCCAACTTCACTTCCTCCTTCCCAACCTATTCTTCCTCAAGCTCCTCGTATTTCACAAGTTCTTGATAAAGAATATGATCTCATAGGACAACTTAAAGCTACCCCTGCTAAGATATCCCTTTGGGATTTGATCCAAACTTCTTCCGTTCATCATGGAATGTTACAAGATGCCTTGAAAGATTTGAATGTTCCTCCACCTAATACATCTAGTAATATAGTATCTTTGGTTAACTCTGTGATGAATCCTAAAGCTCAAATTGTGTTTACTCAAGATGAATTGCCTACTAGTGAAATTCAACATCAATATGATCCCTTGATGATTGTTGTTATCATAAATGACACTGCTATAAGACAAACATTGGTAGATAATGGCTCTAGCCTTAATGTGTGTAGCATTAATCTATTGCATAAGATGAATGTGGATACATCCCTTATTGAGCCTGACTCTCGTCCCATTCGAGGCTTTGATAATGTGGCTAAGTCTTCATTAGGTATTATCACCTTACCCATCACAGTGGGACCTGTTACTTTGCCTACTCCTATCCATGTTATGTCGGGAAATCTAACATACAACTTGTTATTAGGGAGACCTTGGATTCACTGTATGCAAGTTGTCCCCTCTACATTGCATAGACAAGCTAAATTTATTTATAACAATAAGACATATACCTTGATAGGTGATACTAATCTTCAGGCTTGTTTGCAAACATCTACTTCGAAAGGGAGTTCTTCTAAATCTTCCTCTTCTAATGATGACTCTTTAAACAAGATACCTATGAACAAATCATCATCCTCTGATAGTCAAAATTCTTTGGATGAGCCTAAAGTTCCTGAAGAAGATTCTTCTCAACCTGAATCTACACATGAAAAGGCTTTTGATCCTGAGAAGGTTCTCGCAGAAGACGATTGGGGATCTTTAGACTTTAACCCTACTTTTATAGGAGAATATAGAGTGCCTAAGATTGAGAAGGGAAAATCTAAGGAAGAAACTAAAAATCAATCAATCTCACCTGAGCTTATGAACAATAATTTTGTGGCTGCTTCTCAAACTTCTTCTCCTCACACCTCTAATTCTGAAGGATTTGATTCTTTGTCTTATGAAAAACCACCTTCTCTTTCTGAAATGGCTAATCGTTATGGTCATGGTTTTCATATTTTGGCTAAAAGTGGCTATAGTGGAAATGGTTGTGGCACAAATGAACAAGGAATTAAAGTTCCTTTAGAACATAACATGCATGAATATTCATTTGGACTTGGCTATAATCTTTCTAAGCCCACCAAAGCATCTAAAAGACCATCTCTCAATGTGAATGCTATATTTAGTAGTGATGATGATCTCACTTCAACTAAATCATCTTCTACTTCTATCAACTCCCATTCCCCTCATAAGGAAATCTTGGCGATGAACAAATCTCTTTATGAATCCCCTCAAATTTCTAATTCCACTTATGAATCTCTATCTCCTATCCATCATAAAGTCCTTTCCCCTAGGGATAAGGCTCTAATAAATTACACTCATCCCTCTTCTAAGATTTCTTGTGACTTTTCTTCTTCAATTTTATACATGTTTTTGATCTCCCTTATAGTTGAGCATTTAGCATGTTATATTCAAATACCTCATTCAGTCTATCATGTCTTTAAATAACATTAATGGCTATTATGTTGCTCATCATTATGTGACATTGGTAGCTCAGTTACTGGGGGCTCATTGTCATTCATGATGGTACAATTTCAAGTGCAATCATATTTTTGAAGCAACATAATAGCCTAATATTCTATGTTATCTCTTGTTCCTATGGGGACAAGAGTGATTTCATACATCTCTTCTTTTTATGGTTAAAATTTCCCTTTGGGGTAATAGTGTGGAAATATTGATCATCTTTTCTTTAGAATCCTCTTTTCCTAGATATGGGAGAAGATATTCTCTTTCTTATCCTACCCACTTCTTGTGAGGAGCATTTTACATACACTAATGTCTTGCTTGCATGAACTCATGTGAGTATGTAGTACATTTTGCTTATGTCTAAATCTCTCCCTAGAAGATTGTGTAAGTCCTTCTCATTGTCCTTATCCTTGGGAGGCAATGATCTTTCCTTATTTTTATCTAAGGATCCACTTTTTCCTATTTCGTGGATGGTGTGAGCTTTATTACTTGATGTTATTCCTTGTATGCATTTGTTGTTGTTTGTTCAAGGATTCTCTCTTACAAGAGGTGTAAGTCCTTGACTACAACCTCTTTTGCACTTGGTAAAATACATCCATAATGAATTCACTCTCCCAATTGGGTTAAAAAGAGCGTCATCCTTCATTAAGAATCACTTTCACATCGCAAAAGAAGGAAGTATTGCATTCTTATTCTCTTCTTTGTCTTATTCTAGAAGATGTTATATTTGTCTAAGACAATTCCTCTCAGGGATAGGTGTCTTTTGTACAAAGATCTCTTCTCCTCTAAGGATCTCCTTTACACATACTACAAGATATCCCTTTTCAACTATCGTATCCTTGCTTAAAGAGTGCAAAACTCTCTTGCTTGGATCTATGACATTATTGCATTTTTGGGGTATCTTCTTTTGTGATGAAGGTAGGTATCCTTGTTCTACTTTTCTTATGACATAAACATACACACTTTTTGAGCAATGGGTCATTCTTGGAACCAGAGCACAGACTCTTAGAGTGAGATGTCTTCATTTTTCTTTTATGCAAGGTGATTATTCTCGGAACCAAAGCACAGACTCTTAGAGCGAGATGTCACGCTTTTGTACTATACATATACAGGTTGTAGCATACTCGGGCATAGACTCCTATGAGGTGCTTCTAACCTCCCTTACACACACATGCACAAGGTTGAGTGGAACTAGCGGCATAAGGCTAGACTTTCTCACTCTCCTCCCTTACATGGATCACCTAGATAGACTCTAGGGGCTAGTTTTCCATGTCCTCTTTCCCATGGATCACCTAGACAAGATCTAGGGGCGAGAAGTCCATGTTTTCTCTCTCACTATTCTTTTCATGGATCACCAATGTGTGTATTCATGCTTTTTTCCTTTCTTTTCTTCTCTTTGCATGTTGTTTCCATTTACATCCTTCATCTTGTGTTAGAGAACTCTCAAATCCTCACACTCTTTGTTGAGTTGGAATTGAGATTTAGTCCTCTTTCTTACCAAATGATTCTGCATTAGTTTTTGATCTCATATCAAATCTTCTTGTGAGCATTTGTCATCAATATTCTTTAACAAGTTGAAGTGGTAAACATGATACCCTATTTCAACTCACTAAAATTAGCAAGCCGAAAAAGGGGGGGCATATAGCTACCCTTGAATTTTCATCACCTTCCTTAGTAAGCATTAGGTGATTTTGGGATCTAACATGTGGTTTTGTAGGTTGTGGTTCTTAACTGAGTACTGCAGATACCACTGGGGGCTTCATCCGACAACTTATGGATATATCCTTTTTCAAATAATGTTTACTTTTCTGTACTTTAGCTTGCATATGCACGTAGTGTTCATATGACCGCTAAAGTGGGGGCTAAATGTAGCATCGTAAATTGTACGCACTTGCTAGGGTGGTACAATTTCACACCTAGTTTAGCACCCGCCTTGGCACATTTTGTATTTTGCATTGCATTTCCCCTTTAGCACTTAATTAATCAAATTAATTAGGTCTAAGGTTCTATTTCATCATCTTCCACATCATAAAGTTGGGCCCTTTCATTAAAGTGTGCCCTTTTCATTTTATTCCTCCAAAACATCATTTAATCAAAAACCCTAATTAGGTCCTATTTTGAACTTGGGGGCTTGATTTCGGGGGTCAAAACATCTCGAAATCACCTGTAACTTCGGGATTCTCTCTAAAAAAATCATATCCGACGGCCCTGAAAATTTGGTGAAAAGTTGTCAGGACCATGGCGCCCAGAGTGCACACGGTCCCGGACATTTTTCCCGAAATTTTGGGAGCACAATCCAATCATAAAATAAATCTTAACCCCAAGAAATTGGCAGGAGATTCAATCTCTAGGTTGGCCAAAAGTTGAAATTAAGACCTAGGGTTTCATATATAAGAGCTCTCTTTCTTCATTTGAAAGGATTGGGGTTTTTGGCTTTCAAGGAACCTCATATACAGCGAAACAGTAGATCTTTGAAGACTTCAACAACATTAAACATCCATCTATCAAGAATTTATCAATTTCATTCATCCATTTAGGGCTTGGAAGACATTGAAGAGCAATAGGGGATTACCGACTGAAGATTGGCTTGTACCCCTCCCTTGGGGTTGGGTATGATTTCATGTTGTTTTCATGTCTTTGCATAAGGCTCATTATATCATTTTTATTCATGCTTTAGATCACTTTGCATCTTGATTTGGAGCATTTACATTATCATGTACAAGCAATTAGGGTTTACTTTCTAGGTTGCTCTAGTTTGCTTACTTGCATTTTAGGATCTTGCACACACACAAGGTCTGCACACACATTACTTTTACAATACAACTTGGCTATTCGTGGAGGTGGAAATCACCAAAGTGGGGGTTTGACTAAGGCAAAACCCTATATAGCCGCCCACCACACCTTTTCAGATACAAGTGCAGGTTTCGAGATTCGAACGACGCCGCAAGTTGCAGATCCGGAAGAAGCAAACCGAGATAGCACTCCACACCAAGTTGCAGAGCAAAAGACCAGGACAAGGGCATGGGGCGCCCTGGTCTTGCCAAGATAGGGGCGCTAGGCACCCTGGTCCCTCTGTCAGACAGCAATTTTCAGCATTTTTGATAGCTTTTCAGGTTGCAAAATAGCAGTTTTCGGAGCAGTTTCAGGGGCAGGATCAAGACAGTGGCACTCGCGCCCCCGTCCCAAACATTTTCACTCAGATTTTAACTCTGGGTACACATTTGCATTCTTGTCTTGTCCTTGTGTTTATAGCTTTCCATTGTTTAAGTTCAATTCTGCAATCTTGTTATTAGTTCATACTTGCACTTTGGGGTTAGGAATTGAACTTGCATCATTTCATCTTTCAATTGCAACAAAGGAATAGAAATCCTAATAGGTAGCCCGTGGCTCTCTCTTCCACAAGAAGAAGTAGCCAATTGTGAGATACCTCTAGGCTCTTTCGTATTCCACAAGTGTGCAATTGAAAGTGAGACTAGGGCATGTTTGCTTAGTGTCACTTTTTCTCCTACATAGTATGTATATATATATATATATACACACACACATATACATATAAATACATATACATATATATATGTATATGTATTTATATGTATATGTATATGTATATATATACATATATATACATATGCATATGTATATATATACATATATATACATATATATATACATACATATACATCTATATATATGTATGTATATATATATGTATATGTATATCTATATGTGTGTCTGTGCATGCATATATATAATATATATGTACATACATATATACATACACACACACACACACATACACATACATACATACATACATACATACATACATACATGTATGTATGTATACACACTACTCGAGACATGCAGACTAAGGTGCACAAACTAAAGCAAGATTCAAATGAAGGACTTGCACAACTAAAGATCACTTCTTCAGGTCAAGATATAGAAACAATTGTCCAAATACAATATGAGAAATAGATTGAACTACAATGAGAAAAAGTATCTAACAAATGCAGATAAGAGATCATTATTCAAGCACTCATCTGATTGCTCTAAATGACTTCTAGATCTCTATTCTATCTCAGCTTTAGATAACATTAGCATAGCATACCTTACTATCTCAACAACATGTATCACCCACCATTACATTACTGATCCAACTTATTTATACCATTAGAATTAATAATGTTCATTGTAAAGTTGGTTTGCTAAAAATGTAACATGTATTTTACCATCAGCCCAAAATAATCAATACAACTGATATCTTCATTTTTTTGTGAGTGTCTAAGGACTGTGTTCATATGTAAATAACATTTTTTATTTCTAGAACCATAACTTTTCCATTGATGTCAAAGGGGGAGTGTATAGAAGTAAAAAATGTTGATCTTAGGGGAGATTTTTTATCCTTTGATTCTTTAGATTCTGACAGTTATATTCTTGTTGCAGTATATATATCTTGGTTTTGTTCCGACAATTAGTCATTTTTTACTGAGTGTTTCCATCAATGCCAAAGGGGGAGATTGTTGGTGAGACACTCATGTTGTCATTGATTGGAACTTTAATTAGATATCCAATCCATAGTTCATGACTCATTCATATCGGAAGATTGATTGAGGTCCAGTGAAGTCCAGTGAGAAGAAAAAGTCATCTAGAAGAGTGTGCAGTATTGTGGTTAACAACTCAGTTGTGTTGAGTATTTATGGTTGTGGATGTGCAATATGCCTTATTCTAGGTTTATGGCCTCCAGTGTTGTGAATTGAGTAAGTTGGAAGATCCGGTAGATAGTTTTCTAGTAGAACAATATTTTGTGGCAATAACGTGTGAAGATTCTATGTGCAGATCATGCAAAGTGATTTTGGTAGTTGTTTGTGTGTTCGAGGTTGTTGAGATGACATGTGTGAAGTGGTGGACATTCTGTTTTGGTCTGCTTAGTTGTTTTTGGATTGGATTGAGCCAACTTAGGTAACATGTTTCATGTTACATGTTATGCATCTTTGGGCCGACTTGATGAAGACCAAATTTGAGGTTGCAAATATATAAGACTAATTGATTTGATCATTTGGAAGATCAATGGTTATTTGTGGTGTGTATGAGTAATTGTGCATATTTTCATGTGTGTAGTTGAAGGATTTGTGCTTTGAAGTACAATAGAATATCATAACAGAGCAGTGGTGCAAAATAGGGTGTTTCGTGCTTAGCAAGAACTATTTCAGGCATTTATAGATGTTGTTTATTAGATTTTGGCAGTTGTTTGTGTGTTTGAGGTTGTTGAGATGACATGTGTGAAGTGGTGGACATTCTACTTTGGTCTGCTTAGTTGTTTTTGGATTGGATTGAGCCAACTTAGGTAACATGTTTCATGTTACATGTTATGCATCTTTGGGCCGACTTGATGAAGACCAAATTTGAGGTTGCAAATATATAAGACTAATTGATTTGATCATTTGGAAGATCAATGGTTATGTGTGGTGTGTATGAGTAATTGTGCGTATTTTCATGTGTGTAGTTGAAGGATTTGTGCTTTGAAGTACAATAGAATATCATAACAGAGCATTGGTGCAAAATAGGGTGTTTCGTGCTTAGCAAGAACTGTTTCAGGCATTTGTAGATGTTGTTTATTAGTTCAAACATTCCAATTATTATATGTAATCATTTTGTAAGGTATTGAGCCTTTCAAGGTTGTAGCCCTTGCTTGTAATTGAGTAGTGAGCTCTAGGTAGTGCGCTTGAATGCATGTGCATTACCCTTATGTAATATTTTTATACTTCTAATAGAGTATACTAATATTGTGGTTTTGAATCCCACCATGGTTTTTCCCTTAATGGCATTTCCACAAAAGAAATCCTCATGTTATGGTTTTATTATTATTTTCTTTGTGTTTCCATACTTTAATTTCATTCATTGCATCAAGTGGTTTAAAGGACAGATTAAGAATGTTTTAAATTACAGAACACTGATTCACCCCTCCTCTCAATGTTCCTTGATTCTAACAACTCATCCATCCAAAATTACTCTAGTCAAATGATGCACTTCAACATTCTTTACAAGTATCAACATCACCACTTCTTTGGTCACACATAACCCTATCACAACTTTAAAAAGTTTCCTTCAAAATCCTGTATGGTTTATCAAGACAAATATATTCATCATGAATTTTTTTAAGAATAATTTTGATAATTTATTCATCACCGAACATCATAAAATAATTCCATGTATCCAAACCCTTGTACCCTAGGCTACTAAATTCACTTTTCAACCTCTACAAACTATCAACCAAATTATTGTGCCTAAATGCCCTAATCTCTCCATGATCATATTCCTCTAGAACAATAGTAATATACTAACAAAAATCTTCCTTATGAATAACATGATCATCATCTCCAGAAAAAAGTTCCAACTACATTTATATCCCACAAAATGAAAGGTTTCAACTCATACTCAAGTCTTGGTTCATAATTGATGCTTACATTTTTTTTCCATTTTGCCAAATCACTGCTTTGTAATCCTTCATCACACACTTTCACTTGAATTCAATCCTTCATTCTCCTTTGCTTTCCAAATTTGCAAGTGCACAAATGATTGTAATCGTCAAAATAAATACTCGCAAATTGGGTTTTCAAAAAGCTGATACATTGTTTTTTGAACCTTCAAGAATTACATCTAGACCACAAGGTATGCTCAAAACCTCCAAAAAATTACCACACAGATCCACCATTCTAAGAGGAAACCCAACATCAAACTAAGAGGGGTCGAAATATGTTCTTATTAAAGCTCCCCCTCAGGGCTTGTTGTATGAGTCAATTACTGAAAGAGGGAACTTCATCCACAACAGATGTTGAGCCACCTTCAACACTTCCTTCAATCTTCTCTTCTGATTTCTTTACCCATAATGTATTTCCTTTTCCTTTAAATTTTAGCACATTCTCGAGACTGGAATTCCTTCATTTACTGCTTTTACAAAAATTTGTAATACCAACAATATTACAATTATAGCATACTAGACTAGATTATGTATCATACTCCCATTCACATTTCTTCTGAAATTCTTTTTCATCCTACATTCAACAAGTTTGTGCCCATATTCATTGCAAAGATAACAACATCTACTAAAATACTAGACACTTATATTCATGTTCATTAAACTTCTACACTCACTAGCCTTGTGCATAAACTTATTCCAATAATGATAATTTTCATTGAAAGAATAATTATTTGTCTGATTCCTACATCTACTTGCTTTGTGTCCTACTTGATTACATGAAAAATAATTTTCTTTGAAAGATATGTACTTGGAAGAAACATGAGGAGGTCTCTAGTCAATCAAAGACTTCTAAAAATTCTGATTAGGCATGAAAATATTCTTATCCTCAGTATAATTATTCACTCCTTTGTCTTTCCCTTCATTGATCTTTGAGCATTCACCAAACTCTCCATTATTCTAAAACTGCAAGATAGATTCTCGTATGTCTTTTTCACCTTTCAGACTTCTAATCTGATCTTTAGCATCTTTGAGTTCCTTCTTCTAATTTATCACTTCCTCTTCTAATTTGGAACATTCTTTAGTCTTCTCATAAAGCTACATATCATATTCATCAATAGCCTTCTTTCCTTTGTCCAATAATCCCCTTACGAAGGTAATCTTCTCAAGTGCCTTCTTATTTTTGTCTCTACACTCATCTAGATCAGCTAATGCAGATCTTAGTTCTCCTTCCATATCAATAGCTCCTTCAACATAATCCTAATCACCTTGATCTAAAGCATCCATATCATTTGGCTCTTCTTCAAACATAGTGTTGAAGACTCTAGATCTACCTCAAGCAGTTAAGCTTACTCAAGAGAAACCTTGCTCGGATACCAATTATTGAGCACACACTGGATGCTAAGAGGGAGTGGTGAATCAACATTAAACTTAATTATGGGCCTCAATCTAACAATTAACAACCTTATTCAAGATATACACATTACGAAGCATTAAGCAAAGTCATCATAAACACTAACACAAGAAATCCGATATTTATACATGAAAAAACTAAACTAGGCAAAACTGTGGTGAGCACATGTTCACATAAATGATCCACTATATTAAATTATTTATAGAAAAGGGATCTCACTGCTCTAAATTTGTAGACCAAGGCTAACTCTTCATGGGGCAAGATACAAAAGAGGACTTGCAAACTTAAAGCTAACTGCAACAATGCTAGATATAAATTCACAACTTTGAAGAAAAGAATTGTATGAACAAGAACATCTCAATATGCTTATTACAGTCATTTTTATAGCACAATCTCTGACCTTATTGAAATATCCGGACCACTAGATCTTCCAGATCACTGCATCTACATCCACTGTCACTTTTGCACTACAATATCATCTGACACTGCTCACATCATCATTCTTACATCAAGTTTCATATACTCACTTCTGAATTCCACACACATATCTCACATATTCATCATCATCAAACTTACTCAAATTTGTCTCATATGTTCTTTTCAACAAAAACTACTATATAATTCATGAAGCTAATACTATTTAGGAGTAATTATAACAATCGATAATTTTAGAGTAATTCTAGCAGCATAACTACATATTAGAAAATAACCAAAGTGTCTCACAAAAAAAACTAAGGCACCAACATATTTATAGAGTTCATGTTTAAAAGGTAGGCACCCATAGTTTCCAAAGCCATCCCCTCCACCTAGGTTGTCAAGTGGTTCTTACAAAAACAACTTTCCACGTCCTTAGCACGTTGCAAACAAAACATTCCATACCACTAATGCATGTCCTTCCATAATAGAAACTTTCGATATGCACTATGTCCACTTACATAGAAACTAGAAAATCCATAATTAGGTATCCACCATGCATATAGATGCTTGGTAAAAAATAACTCAATAATAAATATAAACTACCAAACATTAATCTATCTAGCAAAAAATTAGCAACTTGATTCCTTCCCTTCTAGTATGGCTTCATTAAACACCATTGGATCTTTGAATGAGTATGTCGATATCTTTCTAATATTCATTCAATTTCCATGACTAGATATATGAGGAATATTTATTCCTAAAATGATCAACAAAAAATGTAGAGTCAAATTGTAGAATAATATAGGAAATATAATGTACATTAGCTTCTTAAAGGGTTTGATAAATGGCCATAGCTTCATCAAAGTTATTAGAAGCAACACCAAGACTACCAAAATATTAAAACTTAACTTTGCCTTTATGGTCATGACAAATACCTCCATGTATTTATAGGATTGTCTTTTGAAGCTCCATCTATATTGATTTTAACAAAGCTTAGAGGAGGACATACCCATTTAGTAATTTAAAATCATGAAAACTATCGAAAGAAGAATAGGGAGGAGAAGCCACTACAATACCGAGCCTCATAAAAACTCCAAATTCTCACTAAGGACTTGTTTTGTCTAGTAAGTTAGGAATATGAAAGAATATTATTCATTAATTTGAGGACGAATAATACATTTCCAATATAGTCCTTCAAGATTTTTAATTTTTATTTCCCCAACACTTCTTGTAGAGAATTATCTCCTAAATACATATTGTCATTGAATGGTTCAATATGAAATAAAATATCATATGTGCAAGTCATGTGTTAGGCAACACAATCTAAGATCTACATTTTTTCAATTGATATAGTGAGAACTCTCTAAATAGATAATTTATTTTATTTTATAATTTTGATTTAGATTTCCTCTATGACTACTTTTGTGAATATTATGTTATGTTTATTTTTCAATGCAATTCAAATCTCTACGTTTATATTTGAAATACAATTCAAACCTCTATGTTCTAGTGTGCCATCCTTATTATGTTTTAATATATTTTTTTTAATAGTTTTGAAATCATTTTTAATGATTAGATGGATTGAAATAGTTTTGAGTTTCATTTTCTTTTCTTATAAATAATTAATTTTATACCAGATTAATATAAATTTTGATTCATATTATTTAAAATCAATGTTTAAAATTATTTTATCTTCCATATAAATGAAAATGAATCATAAAAATTATCGTCTTTTAAATTCTCTTCTTCCAATAGTATTCATGTGGACTATGAAATATTATAACTTATTTTTATAACCTACATAGAGAAACCAGAGATGTTAGAAAGACCCCCAGTTATAAGGTGTGCGCTCGTTGTCAATCGATCGAGCAAAGTTGTCAATATTTGTGTAGTTTCCCTCATCCAAATCCAAAGCCTCCTCTTTCATTTCACAATATCTCATCTTCTCCACTCCGCCAACCTCTGAGCTCATCTCCCACATTAAAAGAAGGCTCCCTCAATCCACATTGACATGTTCTCAGTTAGAGTTTGAATAGGAATCAATAATAAATCTAGATCTGTTTTAGATATTTATCAACCATCTCCAGTTTGTTGTCAATCGTATCCCATTTGCTGTCAAAATATGTAGCTATTTTATAGAAACACTGTTATTCTTCCACAGCTATAAATTTGTAACTCGTCAAAGATTGAATAAACTCAAACATATTGCTGTTATATTTTAAGTAACACCATCATAGAATACATTGCGTTTGAATATTTGTAATTCACGAGATGGCCAAGAGCGAGAGCATATATGCCTGCCTGGTGTTTCTATTGTTGCTCACAGCGACGTTTGCTTCTGCTTCTGCTGCTGGTATTATACGTTTCCCTTCTTTTATTTCAATATTTTGTAGTTTTATAGATGGACTTTGTTTGTTGATGCTTTTTCTCTCCCTGGTGCTGCTATTTTGTAGCTTTATAGATAGATTTTGTTTGTTGATACCGACGATAATTTCAACAAAAGTTCTGAAATACTTTGATTATTTGTAACAGGAATAGAAGTGTCTGAGGGAGACAACAAAGCTGTGTGCAGAAAATGGAGCGCAAGATATATGGGGATATGCATCAATTCTGATCAATGCAACGAGGTTTGCATTGATGGGGAACACGCTCTTTTTGGAAAATGCAAATGGAGGAAACATGGACCTGCATGTTTCACTGTTAGAACAGGACCGTTTCTGTTTCTTATTTCTTTCTTCTTCTATCATACGAGAATAAAACTCCTGGTCTTATAAGCAGGAATATATTTTTAGGTCAAAAATATTGTAACCTTTTTATTTATTCAAGCAAATTTTAATATACATATATATTTGTTGTGCCCAACATTTTAAAGCAGTTTTCCTTTTCTATTAATAAATTTATTAACAGAGGTTTTAATAGTATCCAATATTATACAGATGCATTATTTTTATACACTATGTTAAAGGTATAGTTTAATTACTTGATCATCATCATTAGAATTTTAACGCACAATTCACATAAGAACAATAAGTGTAGACTTCTTTTAGCAACATAATAAATATTAATTTATTCTGATGAATATTAATATAATATCTTTTGAAAACTTGTGTCTTTCTCCCTTCTACCGTTTCATTAAAACTCTTGCGCTTATAAGTAAGTATATAAATTTAAGTCAAAGTAATGTAATGTTTATTTTTTATTAATGCAAATTTTTCTATACATATACATTTGTGTACAATATTTTAAAACGGTTTTCTTTTTTCTATAGACAAAATTATTAACAAATAGTTTTCATATAAATAAACATATAGGTATTATAAATGAATGAACATTTTTTTCTCTAAAAGCATATGTATATATTAAAAAGAATTTTAATTAAAAGTATTAAAACTATAATTTATGATTATATTCTTGTCAAAAGAATTTATAAAATGTAGTTTTCTAAACATATGATAGTATATTTCATTCAAACTACGACTTATGTCCTTCCATAATTATAGAAAAAATTTAATAGTATTTAAGAGAATAGAGATGGTAAAATTTACATAAAAATATTTTATGTGATGATCATAAAAAATTTATTTAAGAACAATAACTGCAACATTTCATATATTAATTTATTTTAATAAATATCAATCCAATATCTTTTGAAATCTCTATTCTATCTTTATATACAATATATATTTTCCTTTCACCTATGCATAAAAATATTAAAAAGAATAGCTCATATAAAACTTTTAAAAATAAATAAAAATAATCTTTCTACATATCATTTTCTCTTGTTTAACAAGGACGCAAAGCGTCAAATTCGTTCCTGCCATTAGTGTGATTAGTTTATAGTTCGTGCCATTAGTATTAGTTCTGCCATTAGTATGATTAGTTTATAGTTCGTGCCATTAGTATGATTAGTTTATAGTTCGTGCCATTAGTATGATTAGATTATAGTTCGTGCCATTAGTATGATTAGCTTATAGTAAATAGAAATAGAGATAAATATAGAGGGAGAGGAAGAGGGAGACAAATATATAGAGAAATAGAGAAATAGAGAGGAGAGAGAGAGAGAGAGAATGGAAGAGATAGATAGATATAGAGGGATATGCAGCAATATGATAAAAGGATAGAGAGAAAGGGATAGAAGGATGTAGAGAGAGAGGGGGAGAGATAGAGAGAGATAGGTAGAGAGGGAGAAGAAGGGAGAGGAGAGAAGTTAGTGTTATCAAATTTTAATTTAATATATTGAAATTCCTTTTTAATATTTGAAAATGAATATTAGAAACTTTTAATTAAAATACTCTTGTAGTTGAAAAGATTTAATTTTAGTTGTTTAAAATGAGTGTTACTACATTATATAAATATTGTTGTTAATGAATATTAGTTTAAGATTAGCAATTACAATAAATTTATTACAATTAATTTTGAATGTCTTAAATTTTTATCCATAATTCAACTAAAATTAAAAATTCATTAGAAAATTTTTATAATACGCAATTCAATTCAATGAAAATAAAAAATAAAGTTAGAAGGTGGAAAACCTAAAACCATGAGATTTTTCTAGGGTGATGTGTTTTAAATGAACCAATCACTTTACAAACAAAATTATCACCATTACAATAAATACTAAATACTATAAAAAATCATTTGAAATATACTATAAAAAATCATTTGAAATATAAATAATAATATTTTTTATAAATCTAATTATTATTAATTTATAGAGAGAGGAGTGAAATCAAATAAGTCAATGAATTGCAAATTGGCTTTTTACTTTCAATAGATTTCATTTTTTTAATTTTTTCTAATTTTATTTTATTTGTATCTAAAAAATACAAAAAAAAAAAAAACATTATTAAACATTATATTAATAATAATAATTCAACTTCTTTAAAAAGAAAATTAATATCATTAAAAAATTATTTTCTAAACAAATTATGAAGCTGGTAAGCTTTTAAAGGAATTAATATAATTACAAAATTATCTCAAACTATGAAGCTGCAGCTATAACCATAATTGCTAATTATTTAATTATAAATAAATTAGTAATTTAATTAAATTTTTAATTAACACCAAACAACTTGTTTATTACAAATTAAATTTTATGTCTAATAAAATTAATGTAGATCAATGAGATGAGAAATAAATCATGTTTTAAAATATTTTTGTTAAAAATTGTGCATGTCTACTTTTGAAAAAATAAAAAATTATTTTAATTTGAAAATTTTGAAATACTAATTGATTGTCAAGTACAATAACTAATAGATATTTAGCACCATAATGAATGCATAAGTAATCTTGCAGGAACTAATAAATAAATGAAAGGGCACAGCCACAGATATCAATAAATTACAATAATGTTATCAGGATTTTTCATCTTTACAAATTTCTAATCTTCACACATGAGCGGAAGAATCTTCACTTTTATACTTATAGCAATATAAATCGAATGCCAAAATATCTAGACAGCAAAACAAGAATATTACCAAGCCATCGCTCTATGAATACATTAGAAACCAAAACCATAAATATATAAATATGGCTAGTTCTTTCAAAATCAACCAATAGATACATTTGATTTTAATTGTTGAACATGATTAAACTAAAGGTAAAATAATTAAATATATATATTTCAATTATAAGTAAATATTATTAATGTATATATTTTATATTATAATTTAGCTGTTTTTATTAAGATAAATGGGTTTTACAAAAATCCAAAACCCAAATCTAATATCAAAAAATAAAACCACAAAAGTATAAACAACTACCAATCAAAAAACAACATAAACAACACAAAGTGAGCAAAATAACATCTAGCAAAACCAAAACTAGTCAAGAGCTTTCATGAGCTCTGTATTTTTCCGGATCATATTCCTATTAATATTTTCAAATCAACATCCTTTGTGTTTATTCCCATATTCCCAATCTCTTCTTCCTCATCTTGGCTGGTGATGGCTAGGCTCTTTGAATAGTAATTCTCTCATTAGCCCTTTTGAGGCCCTCCACACTACTATTCGTAGCCTCTTTGTTGATTTCCACACTACTATAACAATTTGGTTGTTAATTTAAATTAACATATTATATTTTTTATGGTAAAAGGTAAATAATCTGAATATTATATTGATAATAAAACTATGAAAGGAATAGAAAGAAGAATATAATGTCTTGGATTAGAGCCAACAATTGATCCAAACATGGGTTCATGAGTCAAAAGGTCCTTAAAGACTCATAACAAAAGCTATATATGAACAAAATACTCCAGCCCTGATTACTCTTATAGGAGAGCAAATGTGAATGTGACAATAGCAAGATAGTATCTAGTAGGCCTACAAAATGATCACTTCATGTTTATAGTATCATTATCATCTTTTATACACATTTGACCACTACACCCTCACAAAGTACCATATGAATTCCTCATAACATCACAATTATAGATGAACTATGACATGAACCACTGCCCATCAAAACACTTGTATATATTAGTAGCCAGAACAAGAGCTATAGGTGCATGATAAGATAGATTCTTTAAAAAAATACCCATGTCAAACCCCCATAATACCCACATCTGTATATTTTGGGGTCAATTAACGACTGTCGGATTAGTACCCTCAAAAATAATTTTGAGGGTCCCTTTTAAATAAAACAAGTTGTGCCTCTTGCTCAGTTTTTTGAATTCTTCATGCCTATCATGTTTTATTTTGCACAGGACTTTTTGACCCGATGACCCAATGTCTAAAGTGTCCATTTATGTATCCCTCATCATGAAACAATTGGCCCCATGGTCCTAGGTATGTTCCTTAGTCGAATACCTATTCATAAAGAAAGCACAAAGGCTTCTTGTAAAGCTACTTGTGACTCGGCAAGAGGGGTATACTCATCTTACTGAGGCCCGAGTGAATCTTTAGTGTGCACTTGACCGAGTTATCCACAAAGGCAGCATACTGGTGAATGAATGGAGTAAAGAGGAATGTGATTACATGAGACTCGTTCAAGTTGACTTTGTATGTTCAATGAGTCTCAAGTTATGGCCAATGGGGCATCTATTATATGAGCTTGAAACTCGGTGGAAGGGTATTCAACATTTTACAAAGTTTTCGAGTATGCGCAACCTAGGATGTTCGCTATAAGGATTATTGTAGTAGACCCAGTGGCTTATTGTGATGACAGGAAAGGTGATGAGGTAAACAATATTGCAACTAGCAAACTTATCATCACTGCAAGATCTTCATGATTGGAATGGGTTCTGTGTCGACTTCAATTTCATCATCAAAATACTACCTACAGCAAGTTAGTTTCACAAAATAAAAAGGAAATGCTATAGGAAATCCAAACTCAACCAATGAAACTACACGAAATACATATGAAATAAAAATACTATTATTACCTTCATGATTTATGTTTCATTGTGTCCTAACTCCACTATTCATGGTTGCATATGGTGTGCTCTCAGACAAGCATCGATAGCTTCCAAGATGACATATGAAGAATGGACTAATAACTAGTAGTTAACTGATACTATGATAAGCAATACTAAATGATATGCTAAAATGATTATGCTAAATAACTATGCTAACATGATTGTGCTAAATGATTATTTTATTTGCTTCAAGATTAAAACTCACAAATGCATAAGTTTTCACAAATGATTAGCTTGAAAGCTCACTTGAAGACTAACTCTCTCTCAACTCAAACTCCTAATCTTATAGACTTTGAGAGGATAAGATGATGTGGCCCAGATCTACAGATTTGGATGGCCATGAGAAAAGATGAAGGTTGAGAGAAAGAGGGAAGGAGAAGACAAGTGTCACTCATCTCACCTTGACTAGGTTGTTGACTGAGGGAATCTAGGGATGGTTGGAGAAGATTTAGGCATGAGAGGACAAGTAGACTCAAGTCCTTCCTAAGATGTAGGGATGTTGGAGGGAATATAGAAGAAGGTTATGAAATATGTGTCCATACACAATATTTCATTAAATTTGGAGGTTGAAGATAAGTGGCTAAAAAATGTTTTATTTATTTTAATTTGTTGAATTAATTTAGCCACATGATGGATGAGTTGGCAAAGGAAAGATGAAGTGGAGATGGAAGGTGAGTTGGAAAAGGGATTAAATAATTTAGAAATTATTTAATATTTGAGACTATAGGATAGGAGAATAATCATTAAACATTAGATATTTAAATGATTGGAGGAAATAATTAAATATTAGATATTTAATTAAATGATTAGAAGAATAATAAAATATTGGATATTTAATTAATTATATGAAAAGGATAGGTGAATTAATTAATAAAATATTTCAATTAAATTAATTAATAGAAAGACACGAAATGAATTAAATAAATTAAACTTTTCAAATTAACTATTTAATAGAAGAATAAACATTAAATAAATATAAAATATTTATTTAATTGCTCATAGCCAATTTTTATGTGTATGCATTTTGCCCCTCTTTGAAATGATGTCAAGACAACATTGTTTCAAAGATTAAATCAAGTCGTATGATAGAGATAAAACTCCTCATTGTGTGCCCCCTTGGGAGATTGATCGTGAAATTGTTGAATAATTTTGAAAAGCGATTGATCTCGCGATAATTAAAAAGGTCTATTAGTTAAATTTATTCATAAAAAATAAATATAATTGCCCCATTGAAAAACATTAATTACCCTTCCAAATAGGAAATATATCATCCAAAGTTAATTTTATTTTCATTTGCATCCTTGTCAACTTTGTGAAGAAATTGCCTTGGTGAGATGGCAAAATGGTGATCCCATTGTAGAACCATCGATTTGAACGTGTTCGATGATATCAGTGACCGCCTGAGTATGGGTATCTGGTATGTATCTTATCCTGAGTTTCTTGCAACTTGTCATTTAATTTTTCATATTTGTTTAGCACATTTTTGGCTATTTTTGAATTTTTTCAATTTTCAGAATTATGTTTAGCATTTTTGTTTTCTATTTTAGCGCTTTTGCATGTAAAGTTAGTGCATATGCTCATTAGGGTAGCGCATGTGTGATGTATGTTAGCACTTTTTCTTGGTCAGTACTTTTTCTCTAAGTGTTTGCACTTGTGATGCTAAAAACATCGCTTTTGTTCATTTCATGCATATGCTCGAAGGTTTAGCACTTTTGTTAAAAAGGTTCATGCATATGTATGATTTAGTGCCTACATTAAATAGAATAGCACTTTTGTTAAAAGGATTAGTGCTTTTTCTTCTGATGTATTTCATAGTAAAAAATCAATTTGATGATTAGCTTTAGGCATTTTGATGCGCAATTGTCACGAATAGGTACTTGATTGTTTGATTTGATAATGTTGATGGATAGGATAAATGATTGATTGATTTGATTTGATTGGATAGAGTAGCTCTAAGAAACTGATTTAGTTTTTGATGAAGAGCATAGAAGAGTTTGAATGAACTCATTGATTGATAAAAAACCATGATTGATAGGTTTAAATTGATTTGATAGCCTGATTTGCTTCATTTTAAAAGATTGATCAATTGGTGATGTTAGAGATTAGCAATCTCTTTGATTTGATAGATAGATGATTGATGATTGAATTCTCTTGCTAAATAGGAGAAACTTGATTTTCTCCAGTGTTGGAAGAAATTCCCGGCGATGCGGCACTTAGTGTCAGAGCTTACACAAGCAGAGGTGAGACATATAGATGCCTGCAGATTACGTCACTTGTTATACATGCCTGATATTACCCATAATAAGGGATTCTTGACTATGTTAGCCGAGAGATGGCATAGCGAGCATAACATTTTCCACCTGCCCATGGGTGAGATTAGTGTGACACTTGAGGATGTCTACAGGATTCTCCACATCCCAGTGACCGATGGGTTAGTTCAGTATGATTTTTAGGATCATGGAGGAACAGAGGCATGCAGAGCCATATTTGGTGATGAGAGCATTTTGAGAGGAAAGATCTGATGGGAGGATATGATTATGTATTACAAGACTCTCCTTGTGATTTTTGCAGGTTTGATTAGGGGATTCATCTGTCTAGATAGGACATCTCAAGGTTTTGTTGTTGGTTGGGGTGAGATTCTTCAGAGCATGATGCAGCATTAGACTTGATATGTGTAGGGTGTTTGTATGCTTGCTCATTTATATCATGATATTCATCAGGTTATTTTCGATGATGGTGCTAGTCTGTCGATAGGATGCACACTTTTGAAAATTTGGTGCTAGGAGCACATTGTTATTACTTGGCCTATTCATCATATAGTTCGTGGTGAGAGATAACCATATGTTTATCTGTATGCAGGTATCCTTACCCAGCATAAGTTGGGTAAGATGGAGTATTGGTGTTGGGTTCTTGATTCAGTGGATAGTTTTATTTGGAGACCTTATATTGATTGTGAGCCATGGATGGATGATGCAGAGACATTACCATTTATTATGCAAAGTAGATATCTCGTTGGTCGGACTCCAATTATTGTTGAGAGACAGTTGATTAGTCGCATTTTGAGACAGTTTGGTATCATTCAGCCCATGCCTACTAGTGTCACGATATATGCACGATGGTATAGAGATAGGTGAGATTGGGAACCTTCTTTATCATTTTAGTTAGCATGTGCAAAGTTTCTGGCTACTCCTAGGGTAGCTTATGATATGAGATTGCACATTCTTGATTTTGGGGTTACTGCAAATTAGATTGTTGGCAAATGCACACTCCAATGATAAATTGTAGGTGATTGAAGGTATTGTCATTGATGGAAACCTTACAATCATATGATACCAGCAGGTAGACATAGGCACCGGCACCGACAGACTCTACACCGGCATACAGATCACCAGCACTGAAAAAGAAGGTTATCGGCACCATGGTCAACAGGAATTTTGTATAAATGTATTTTGTAATTAATTGTAAAATATTTTGTAAGACGATATGGTATATTGTATCATGACTTATATAAGTATAAGATCATTGTAGATCATTATAAAGTGAAGTATGAAAAAGAATATAGCAGACCTAATGTGTGAATTATTAGGTTAAGGGTTTATGTATATTGTAGAGCTTAAACCGGTACTAAATTTGGCATAGATGATGCTGATCTGAAGTAGTACAAGACATTGGATTTAGATAATCCAATTTTGTAAGTCAATGTGACTTCTTTTGTAACTGAGCAATGAGCTTTAGGCACTTGGCCCTCCTGCATGTGCAGGGCCCTATTGTAAACAATAATATTCCCTTATTGGCCAGTAAGTGAATATTGTGGGTCACAAATCCCACTAAGGTTTTTCCCACACCAGGTTTCCTCATTAAATATTGTGTTATGGTGTGTCTCTTATGTTGTGGTTGTTGTTCTTATTTACTACATTATTTTTGGTTTACCGGTACATAGTTTTGATATGCTTTTCATATTATAAGTTCAGAAAATTACTATACCGGTCAGATACTAATTCACCCCCCCCCCCCCCTCTCAGTAGCTTTGGGAATCCTAACAATTGGTATCAGAGCTTGGTCCTCTATTTTCAAAAGTCTAATAGCTTGACGAAGATCTTGTCACCGGTAGAGATGGAAAACTTGAGAAAGCAATTGGAAATAGCTCTTTCAAACTATGATGTAGAAAAGGTGAAGAATATCAAACTTGAAGATGATCTTAAGGCTTCTCAACATATCATTCAAGGACTTCAAGAGAATTTAACTATTGCAAGGAATAAGAGAAGAAAACCTTGTGAAAAGATGCAGAATGAGGAAGATGAAAAGGAAACTCTTAATGATTTGGTAAACAAGCTGAGACAAGAAATCAGTACAACAAAGAATGAGATGCAGGATATGACTATGAGGTTTTGTAAAGAAATTGAAGATAGAAAGAAGAATGAAGATGATTTGACTAGAAGAATCAATGATGTTACAAATGAAAATCTAAGACTTAGTCATGAGAATGATATGGTAAAGACACATCCAATTCACTTAGAACATGATGAAACTGAATTCATGAGACAGAAGGACTTCATAGAAAATGAATTGGCTACTGCAAATCAACACAGGGAGAAATTCAAGAAAAATTCAGAGGAACTTGATGACATGCTGAAGAATCAGAAACCTAATGGTGATAAAAATGGCCTTGGCTTTGAAGTTGGTGAAAGCTCTGGTACTGCAAACAAACATGATCATAGTAAACTGGTAAGACAACCTAATGCTTACAAATTCAATGGGAAATTCTTTAACTATAACAAGTATGGTCATAGAGAAAATCAGCGTAGATCTAGAAATTATTAGAACACTAATACACCCACCGCTCAATGTTCTAAATGCAACAAAGTTGGTCATAATTCAGAAAATTGTAGAATGAATGTAAGATGTTATGTTTGTGGAAGATTTGGACACTTATCTAATCAATGCAAAACACATACCGGCATAGGATATGGTAAAGCTATTTAGAAAAACAATGTGACTTGTTATGCTTGTAACATATTGCAAAATTTTGTAAAAGTAAGGCATCACCAGAAAATAACAAAGGTCCTAGTTTGAAGGGTAAAGAAAAGTTAGAAGAGGTAAAGCAAGAATTCTCAAAACAATGAATCAGAAAGTCAGATCAGAATGTTGATGGGAAGACTCCTCCACCAGCAGAATAGAGTAACACTCCATCGGCAAGAGACTCTTCATCTAACTGAAGGAAAATCCTTTGGGGGTTTGGCAACTAATTGAAAAACATGCTAATATACCCGCGGGGTATGGTGAGAAGTTGAATTACTTCTTTACCGGCAGATGAGTTAAGTTGTGACTTAACCGGAAACCATTAAATGTGGTAGTTGGAGAAAATAAAATTATAAAGCAAGTGTTTTGGCTCCTTTTTCATTCACCAAGCATTCAAATCTTTGAGAGTGTGAAAATTCCTGAGCAAAGGCATCCTTAGCAAAAAAGTGAAGCAGTTCATCCAAGCACTCATCCCTAAGGCATATTGAGGTATTTATAACTATGGCTTCTTCATCCACTCCTGAATTTATAGAAAACCCTACTATTATTGAGCTTATCAAGCACCCTAGACCCATATTCAAGCTTGTTCCTGAAATAGCGAATAAAGATGATAACATAGGTGCATTCTCTCAAATTCCTAAAGGAGTAGTATATGTTGAAGATCCTAGAATATATATACACTGTCACATAGAGGAATTAGGAGATGATGAAATCAATAAAATGTATAGAACTGTGATTTGTGATGAAAATGGCAATATCAAACTGGAACACAAGGTAATAGAAACCCTAGGTTTTGTGGATATTCTTAGCATTCCTGATTTTCTTGAAGATGTGATAAGAATAGTCCTAAGAAGAGTCCATGGTGAATTCTTTTGGTTAGATTCAATTCATAAAATCACCAAAGAATTCATCAAAGCAGTAATAGGGTTACCTTCCACCAGTTGCCGACCTGGCAGAACTAAAAGAGTCTCAAATGACACAGTGATGGATCTAACTGGTGCAACATTTGACAAAAGGTCTCTAAGGATAAATGACGTGAAGGAAATCAATGTTAGATTTGTCAGTATGATTTTAGGCTACGAAGCTATGCATGCAAATGGGTTAAACTCAGTATCTAGCTTATGTATTAAAAGTGCATATGATGTGGTTAATGATAATGTTAGAATAGATGTGTGTGAATGGCTCAAAGATGAACTAATAGACAATCTGAAAAAAGATAAAAGGGTAGAAAGGAAAAGAAAACCCTTACCGGTACCCTCACCCACACCCAGCAAAACAAGGCAAAAGCAACAGCTAGTGAGGCCTCCAGTCAAGAAGTTGACTCCTAAGAAGAAGAAAAAGAAGAAGGTAAAACAAGATATTGCTCCACTGGATAAACTCTTAAGTGAAATAACTGAAGAAGGAAAGTTGAAAAACATTAGCAAACTGTACAACACACTATATGTTGATGACAAAGAAAGCATAGAGAGCAGTGTAATTTTACACTTGGATATATACAAGAAATTTTTGATGGAAATTGTTGATGAAATACCAGCTGATTTGTATAGAAGACTAGAAGCTAGAAGGGTAGCTATTGTTGAGATGGACAAGAAAATAAAAAATGGAAAAACTACTTGCAGTGCATCCTGTAAACTCGCCTGATGAGATAGACAAATTAATCAATGAGGCAAACCGGACAGTATTTTCCACTGCTCACCAGCATGTAGCATTGATGGCAGGAAGAGTGAATGAGGTAATAGAAGAAAATGCAAACTGATGGGATATATTCTTTGTCGAAAAAGAGAAACAAGAAGAGCTACTAAGACCTAAAACCATCAGGGTATACCAAAAGGACAAGGATAAGGGAAAAGGTAAGGTAGGTGGACCTCCAAGCCTAAAGATAACTGATAACTTAACCCCACCTCCTTCGAATACTCCACAAATAGAAACTACAAAGAGTAAGGAGACTCCTCAAGAGGATACTAATCGTAAGTCCAAAAATTTTGTACACTATAAATATAGACACACAAGAAGTAAATGTTGTGGTTGACAGAGAAACCACTAAGGATAAGAAGGAAGAAGTGACTACTGAGTCACCGACTGCAGATGTTGAGGTTGAGGTTAATAATACTGTAAACATAAGCATAGAAAAACCTACTCTAATAGAGCAACCGATAGAGGACACCACTGGTAAAACATTAGAAGAACTGGTAGATCAAACTAAAAAACAATCAGGAGAACTGGAAATGGATAGTGCAGAGATACAAACTGAGAAACCCGAAGTGCATACAGAGACTACATCTGAGAAACTAGTTGTTGAGAGCTCAAAGAGACCTTTTGAGACAAAGATGGAGAAATCAGAACAGAAATAGGTTGAGACACAAGTTCAGACTGAGATAGTGCCACCGGCTAAAACTAAAAAGCCCAAACCTTTGCTAATAGAAATCCAAACACGAACTGACCTACTAGAGGTCAAAACAAGCAAGGTTATCACTACAACCAGTAGCATGGATATTGTGAAAATAGTTGGGTAGACATCTGGTACTTCAATAGCAAAATTTCAGCCTACAAATGTGACAGAGGTCTTACTGGACTCAATAAAGAAAATCATAGAATGTAATGCACAATCCTATAAGACTATCGATGACACAATTCCTATTCTCAAATTGGTAGCACTCAAATGCATTGTGAATAATAAGGATTCTTTAGGTCAACTAGACACATTTTCTAAGTTCATCACCGGAAACATTTTGATAGTTGATCAAATCAATGAAGACACATTCAAAGAGAGGATGAATAAAGAGAAAGAGAAATTCTTTGAGGAAATAGTAAAGAAGAATAAGGAAAAAACTGAAACCTTATTACCGGCATTAGGAGAAACAATTTTGGATTTTAAGAAAATGTACAGGGATACTTGCAAAACAGACATCTTGACATAGGATATAGATTCAGAGATCAACAAAACTCAAACTGAAATTAACAATATTGTTGACAATCTAATAGGTACATCGAATTCAGTTTTGGAAATAGAAAAGAAAATTGCAGATCTTGAAGAGAAAATTGAGAAGTTAGAGAAGGATAAAGAGAGAATAAAGGATAAGGCAAAGAGCTTAAAATGTAAACTTGGTCCTAAACTAGATTACCTCATTTCTTTGAGAAAAGAAATTTTTGAGGCTCTAGTTCCTAGACTTAAGACGCCGGAAGAGAAAATGTACATACTCATCGGTAGAGTTTAGAGAACACAAGAGGCATTATAGGGAAGCAAAAGATTCAGCGACAGTTTAAATCTAGTTTTGGCAGATATATTCCAGATTGTAACCCACAGGTTACAAAAATCTAGGTAGGAACCACACTCCACTGATAGTGAATGATAACCTTTGCCATTGATGTCAAAGGGGGAGTAGTGTGATGAGAAAAATGATCAGAACAAGACATCGTCAACTTAGGGGGAGCATACATTTTTGGTCACATAGTTTTGGTAAGACAATTTTGGCAGATTCTTTTTGGACATTATTTTGGACACTTTTTTATTTTTCTCATGATTGTTGTCATCAATGCCAAAGGGGGAGATTGCTGGCAAATGCACACTCCAATGAGAAATTGTAGGTGATTGAAGGTAATTTCATTGATGGAAACCTTACAATATTATGATACCGGCAAGCAAACATAGGCACCGGCATATAGATCACCGATACCGAAAAAGATGATTACCGGCACCATGGCCGACAGGAATTTTGCATAAATGCATGTTGTAATTAATTGTAAAATCTTTTGTAAGCCGACATGGTGGATTGTAACATGGCTTATATAAGTATAAGATCATTGTAGATCATTTTAAAAAGCAAAGTATGAAAAAGAATATAGCAGATGTAATGTGTGAATTATTAGGTTAAGGGTTTATGTATATTGCAGAGCTTAAACCGATACTGAATCTGGCATAGCATATGTTGATCTAAAGCAATACAAGATATTGGATTTGTATAATCCAATTTTGCAAGTCAGTGTGACTTCTTTTGTAACTGAGCAGTGAGCTCTAGGTACTTGGTCTTCCAGAATGTGCAGGCCCTTATTGTAAACAATAATATTCCCTTATTGGCCAGTAAGAGAATATTGTGGGTCACAAATCCCACCGAGGTTTTTCCCACACTGGGTTTCCTTGTTAAATATTGTGTTATGGTGTGTCTCTTATGTTGTGCTTGTTGTTCTTATTTACTGCATTATTTTTGGTTTACTGGTACACATTTTTATATGCTTTTCATGTTATAAGTTAAGAAAATTACTATACCGGTCAGATACTGATTCACTCCCCCTCTCAGTATCTTTGGGAATCCTAACAATTCTCAGTACATATTGGCACACCTGTTTCCTCGTATTCTCGATCCAGCGGATCCTCCTTCTCGCTCAGGAGATGAGGATGACGATTCAGATGATCCAGTTATCAGGAGATAGAGATGGAGATGAGAGCTTAGAGATGCTTAGGGGGTCGAAGGGGATGGAGGTGGTGGTGGTAGGAGACCTGGACAGAGAGGAGGGTGATTTAGAGTCTGTGGAGGACCATTTGCTCTAGTTGGGAGGATTGGGAGACTACTTCCTATGGGTGGGAGAGAGGTTGGATCGATTGGGAGGGATACTGGTAGGGTAGGTATGAGATCACCAAGAGGGTTGTCATTAACAAGAGGAGGTAGGATGACTAGACTAGATGGGGGTTGCAAGCGAGGCATTGATTTTGGGTAGATTCAACCCGACCCTAGGGTTATTGCAGTGCATGGTAGAAAGGATGAGGATCTAGAGGATCATGTTCCACTCATTTGATGATGGGTTTTGAGAGATACTTGGACTTAGATTCCAGTAGGTGGACAAGGAGGTGGAGATGAGGGTATTGGGGTTCATGTGCCATAGTAGGAGACCATTGATAGTCTCAAAGCATAGATACATCAGCTTAGAGCACAAATATGGACACTCATGACAGAGAGAGACACAGCTATTAGGAGACAGCACGATACTTAGGGCCTTCTTGATCACATTCAGCAGGTTGGATCAGGCACTCTCTCAGTTGACACTCTTAGAGCACTAGTTCAGGTTGGGAAGGAGACTTCCCTTTGGGACAACTATATGAGAATTGAGTCACACAGAGACAGGGAGCAGGTAGTTATCATAATACTATGAGGATGGATACTAGCAGCGGTGGAGTCATGGGACCTCCTTAGAGGAGTCGTGATCATGGGAGACAAGCATCTGGAGGATCTTCCCACCCACAGCCATAGAGACAGACAGAGTCAGGTGGTAGTGGTACAAGATAGCCTTGACTTGACTTTGTATTGATGAGGCAGATGTACTTTTGATCTGATATCATTGTATACTTGGACTTTTATTGTTTTATGATGATCTATATGCAGACATGGACTCTATATGATGATGATCTTTAATATGCATGTTACTCTATTTTATGATGATCTATATGCATTGATTATATGGATGCAGTGATTAGATGGATGCAATGATTAGATGGATGTAGTGATTAGATGGATGATGTGATGATCTTTTTTTTCTTCATTATGATGATGTTTTATATGATGATGCAATGATGAAATGTTTGTGATTTTTTATTTTGATGACCTTGGATGCAACTGAAAATGATTTACTAAATCAAATGATATGAATGCAATGATCGAAATGCAATAATCTATATGGGAATGCAAATGAATGATTGATTGCTTTAATGTTTATGCATAATATGATTATGAATCTAAGTACAAAGATGCAACTAAATGATCTTTAATGAAATTATAATGCAAATAATAATGATGATACACTACATGATTAATGAAATGCACTTAATTGAATGCAAACTAATGCAATGATTAAAATGCAACTAAATGAAATTAATGATGAAAAAAAAAAGAATGCACCTAAAATGATCAAATACAAATTGTTTTTGTTTGTCCAAGTATACTCAATCATTATTCATGACCATTGATCTCTGAATGAAATGAAATTCTTATAATGCAAATGAATAATGATCTAATGAAATGATCTAACTAAAAATGATACTGTCATTCTTCATATGTTATCTTGTAACAATGCTTGATTTCATCATTGAGCTTTAAAATGTTGTAAGAAAATACAAGCAACCTGACATAATGATTCAAGATGACCTGAGTATTTCTTACATGGATTTTGATATAGCAAGTTAATACAAGCAACTTGATATAATGAATCAAGTTGACCTGAGTATTTCTTGGAAAACAGACAAGGATTATCCCCTTTCATGCATGAATCGGAATGTCCTCCTTGATCTTTTTCCTATCATAGACTAAGACAAGTACATACCTTAATAAGAGATAAACCACAGACAACAATCAAAGAAAATAATCATGCCACATCATAGCTTCTCTTGTCATGGACATTCTTGAGTCGCATAGAAATGTATGTACATAAAAATTTGGCTATGAGCAATTAAATAAATATTTAATATTTATTTAATGTTTATTCTTCTATTAAATAGTTAATTTGAAAAGATTAATTAATTTAATTCATTTCGTGTCTTTCTATTACTTAATTTAATTGAAATATTTTATTAATTAATTCATCTATCCTATTCCTCTAATTAATTAAATATCCAATATTTAATTATTCTTCTAATTGGTTAATTAAATGTTTAATATTTAATTTTTTCCTCCAATCATTTAAATATCTAATGTTTAATGATTATTCTCCTATCCTATAGTCTCAAATATTAAATTATTTCTAAATTATTTAATCCCTTTTCCAACTCGCCTTCCATCCCCCCTTCATCTTTCCTTTGCCAACTCATCCATCATGTGGCTAAAGCCACTTATCTTCAACCTCCAAATTTAATAAAATATTGTGTACATACACATATTTCATAACCTTCTTCTATATTCCCTCCAACATCCCTACATCTTAGGAAGGACTTGAGTCCACTTGTCCTCTCATGCCTAAATCTTCTCCAACCATCCATATATTCCCTTAGTCAGCAACCCAGTCAAGGTGAGATGACTGACACTTGTCTTCTCCTTCCCCCTTTCTCTCAACCTTCACCTTTGCTCACATCCATCCAAATCCGTAGATCTAATCATGACCATTGATCTGGGCCACATCATCTTATCCTCTCAAAGTCTATAAGATCGGGAATTTGAGTTGAGAGAGAGTTAGTCTTCAAGTGAGTTTTCCAGCTAATCATTTGTGAAAATTTATGCATCTGTGAGTTTTAATCTTGAAGCAAATAGCATAATCATTTTAGCATAGTCATCTAGCATTGCATATCATAGTATCAATTAACTACTAGTTATCAGTCCATTCTTCATATGCCATCCTAAAAGCTATCAGTGCTTGTCTAAGAGCACACCATCTACAACTAGGAACAGTGGAGTTAGGACACAATGAGGCATAAATCATGAAGGTAATAATAGTATTGTTATTTCATATATATTTCATGTAGTTTCATTGGTTGAGTTTGGATTTCCTGTAGTATTTCCTTTGTATTTTGTGAAACTAACTTGTTGCAAGTAGTATTCTGATGATGAAATTCAAGTTGACACATTTTGGCGCCCACCATGGGGCTCGGACCTCAAACTTACCTTTTCTAATATCTTGTCTTATTCTTGCAAAATTAATTTAATGCTTTTGTAAGTCAATTTCGCGCATCTGTGAAATTTGACAATGCATATGTTGAGTAAGTTAGCACTTTTCTTGCTTAGGTTAGCACCTGTTTTCAATAGAATAGTGTTTTTAATCATGAATTCACACATTCAAACAGTAGGTTAGCATTTTTGTAATAGTGGTTAGCACTTTTGTAATGGAGGTTAGCACTTTTGTGACACAGGTTAGCGCTTTTGATCATAGTTTAGCGCTTTTGTAATGCAGGTTAGCGCATTTGATAGATGGTTTAGCATATTTGACAATTGTTTTAGCGCATATGTTCTCTAACATAGTGCATTTGAAACAGAGTGAAACAATTGTAATCAAATCTTGAAATTAGGCTTGTGGAAGAGCAATATATATGAAATATAAAATTTAAGTATAAGTGTTATTTCCTCTTCTCTTTTCTCTTTATTATATTCCATATATATTGCCAAGATGTTTGAGAGGGGTTTCGGACCTCTAGGAGTTATAATGCAAAATCTAGTTTTTGGAAGATCCTCCAAATTTCAGACTTAGCCAAATTTCAGGGCATTTGAGGAACAAAAGTGAAAAGTTTGTAACCACGATTTGAAATTAGGCTTGTGAAAGCCCACCTAAGTCTTTGGATTTTCACTAACTTCTTTTTTATTGTAGGTTTCTAACAATTTCTTGCAGATTTGGAGGAAGTAAGTTAGGATTTAGTGATTTCTTTTCTAGCTTTTTCAAAGTTGGTTAAAAAGAACTCATATTTCCTTTTGGGTAAAAAGAACTTCATTTTTCAATTTGGTGTTCTAAAAAGTAACTCACTTGTTTTTGGTCTCTAAAAATAATCACATTTGAAAGGTAAAAAGAACAACAAATCAAACATTTACTTTCTTGCAAAGTTGGGATTCATACCTCAGATTTTGGGCTCTAAAAAGAACAACAATCTTTCATTTTCTTGCAAAGGTAAAAAGAACAATCAATCATTTTTTTTGCAAGTTAAAAAGAACAATCAATCATTTTTTTTGCAAGTTAAAAAGAAAAATCAACTTTTCCATTCTTACAAAGAAAGTTACTTTTTGCAACGATTTTCATTTTGTTGACCAGGATTTCCAATTCCTAGTTTAGAAAATCATTTGCTATGTGGGGCTAAAATAAACACCATGCTTGTTGGAGAAACATCTCCAAATAGTACTTACCCAACAATTTCTTTGAAAAGGTTGAAAAGAACTTTGATTACTTTGTCTTAAGTGGTAGGTATATGCTCTCCCCTTAATTGGGTGACCAAAAAATGAAACCCAGTCTTTTATTCTTTCTTTACTTTCAAGAAATTGTATCCTTTAGAGGGCCTACCTTCTGGAAGCCTCGAAAGGGCTAGTGTGAAGGGTACGACCCAAGTGGGAAATGACTTTATCACCAAGTTTACCAACCCACTATAATAAAATGTGGAAGCTGATGAAAATACCCTCCAACGAAAGAGTGTATTTGATAGCCTTCCCCTAGTATCCTTGTGATGCAAAAAGTCTTTGTTCTAAAGGTTGGGAAGCCTCTTAATTGAATTTATCATTTGTCGTGTTGAACGGAATCCTTACTATAAACCATAGAAGTAGAAGCTTTGAGCCGAGTCAGTTTCCATACATTGGCAATATCATAGTGCAAGGGTGGGGAAGAATCTGCCCCCAAGATACTCACCATATATCTCCCAAGATAACTACTCAATTGAGGAGCAATTCTCTTTGGGTTATTTTTTGGCAAAAGGCAAAAAAATGAGCGTCCTCTAGGGGGTGACAAGGCTGCTTGAGTTGACAAAGTATCGAGAGTAGTGGGCTATGATATTGTTGATGACATTTGAATAAAGTGTCTATCTGATGTGTCCTTTATTGTAAATCAATCTAGTGAAAATATTGGGGATTTGAAAATATCCTCACAAAAACATACACTCAATGTTTAGCATAGGGATGATCATTGTTTTCATGTGTGCTATGTCTTCTTGTTATGAACATTGAAATATCTTTCAAATCAACCAATACAACAATCAATTCAAAACAAAGAGAAAAAGAGCAACCTTAGAGAGAAAATAATTTCAAAATCCAACAAAGCACTTTTTTTGAGGTGGTTATCAACTTCTCAAACTATCGTTAGGCAAGACTTTCATCCAAAAAGATTAGGGGAGTATCAAACCAAGTGATCAAGAGTTTATCATCCAACTATCTCAACGACAACAATAACTAGCAAGGTATTCAAGTTAGTCAAATAAATTTTCCATATCAAGAGACTTTATCCATATCATTTAACATACTTTGTCATAGGAGCCTATCGAACAAACCCTCTATTTGACTTAGTGAGCTTGAGTATCTGAAATGAAGTATCCATCAAGTCAATAATATCAACCTATCTAAACTGAAACTTTGATCACTCATGTGATCATCCTTGTCGCTTGAAAAAGAAGAAGCTTATTCAAAGGAAATGAGTCCTAGCCTAAATCAAGATCAAGATATCATGGCTCTCCAATCTAAGCCCATTTTTTATCAAGATCCTACCTATCAAGAATATTATGATGATCACCTAAAATTCTAGTATTATATCCATGATGATCCCCTTTTATCTCAAGAGCAGAGTCCTATTCAACATCCACCTCCTAAGCAAGAGCATGGTATCCCTTCGATATCCTTCACTAATCTAATTCAAAATCAAGAGAAAAACACAAACTCAAATGATCCTACTCCAAGTCAAGATCAAGATCAATAAAACTCTTCATCATCCAAATCCATTTTAGGTGCTTTCGTTCCAAAGTCAAACTCTTCATGGACTCCAAATCCATTTTAGGTACTTTCATTCCAAAGTCAATCTCTTTATCCTCCAAATCCATTTTAGGTCCTTTCATTCCAAATTCAAACTCTTCATCCTCCAAATCCATTTTAGGTCCTTTCGTTCCAAAGTCAATCTCTTTATCCTCCAAATTCATTTTAGGTCCTTTCATTCCAAAGTCAATCTCTTCATCCTCCAAATCTATTTTAGGTCCTTTCATTCCAAAGTCAATCTCTTCATCCTCCAAATCCATTTTAGGTCTTTTCATTCCAAATTCAAACTCTTCATCCCTTCCATCCATATTGGGTCCTTACTTCCCTCCATCCATCATTTCATCACCTTAAAAGATTCATAAGAAAGATCAACAAAGGAATGCATCTTTGAAATTCTTTCAAATGTCTATCTAAACATCTTTTCAAAACTATTCTTCCATCATTTCCTTTATCTATTTTTGGTTCTTATGTCCTAAAATTCAATTATCCTCCATCTCTCCATCACTTCTTGAGTTGTGTACCAATACTCCTCTTGTATATATTTCCATCTATCCTCACGCAAATCTTCAAACATTCTATCTATTATCCAACACCTCTTTTCTATCCTTCCATCCCTTTCATTAAATCTTTTGCATAAATTCATCATCTATGAAATAGGCATTTGTGTTATTTTGTCACATGCTTTCCCATTCTTGCCCATGCTTGCCTATGTTCAATCCTTTTCGTAGATATCTATTCATGATACACTTCAGAATCTGAGGTTGTTCCTCTTTAACATTATCTTTTAGTTGGGATACACACTCAATCTATAAAAGAACCACTTATCTTATCTTGGTACCAACATCTTTTGATTACTATATCTCATGCACTTAATCAATTTCTCTAAATTATTGTGAAGTTGAAGACATGGCTAGTGAAAAATCTAAAATCTTGCTTCAGCGCCACTGTAATTATCAAACCCATGTAAGTTTCATTACTTACAAGACAATGCAATCAAAATAAGAAAAGAAAAAGACAATATCAAAAGATCCAAAGAATGATCAGGAAAAGAAATATCCAGAAAAGAAAAGAAAAAAAGAAAAATCAAAAGCTTGGCTATGGGAATATGCAAGTAACTCCATTGGGGCTATGGACACCTAGTTGGAAATGGAGCAATATTTGTGATATTACAGCGATAACCTCATTGGAGCTATGGATACTTTCTAGCAGTGAGACTCTATCCAAAATGCTTTTGAAGTCAGGGTAACTCATGTAGCTAGCCACGTTGGATTCTGAAGATTACAATGATCATATGAGCTAGAATGAACTCAATTGCACACACATGGGTAATCAAAGACTAAGTACCTTGATCCAGTTTGGGATGCTTCTTCCCTTTTAAGTCTATTTCCTAGTTGCTAGATATGTTTGGTTAAATTTTTTTGGAGGTTCTAAGTGTGGGTTGGGTCTCTATCTTTGAAAAGTTCAGGAACACTTATTTGGGTGGTGCTAAATAAGGTGACAATCTTACATATCACCTCTTTATAAATGGAGACCTCTATACTTAGGGTCAACATTCCATCCACTCTATTCTTCATACCACATCTCCCATTATCCTTCCTCTAGTATCCATTACTCTATCTAAATTCATCTAGTGCTATTTACGATCTTTCTTCATGCTAATCTACACCATATATCCTAACTATTCATTGCTTCCATCATATATCACTATCTATGATCTTGTTTCTCCTATCCATTTCCTATCTCCATCCATATCCCCTTTTCCATCCTTGATCTTGATCAAAACTAAGGACAAAAACATGATTTCAATAAAAAATCTCCTGCAATGTCTCTTCATGCTCCATAATAAGATGCATCCATCTTTCACCCATTCATCTTCAACTCAAAAATTCATCCATTCCTTTTCTTTCTATACATTGGGGAAACCAAATACATCTTGCTTCTAATTCAAAAAAAAATTCACAAAAATGGCTTAAATTTTTTTTTAAAAAACATCAAAAGAACAAAATTGAAAATCAAAGCATGAGCACATGGCCCATCCATCAAATCAACAATAGAAAAACTATTGAAGTCTACAATCAAACTGATCCTGTGTCTTATACAGGGATAGATACACTCAAAACTAGACAAATCGGTCTTATACGCGGTACTCACTCTTTGAAACCAAACATTCTTATCAATCATTGAATAAATCAAAACAATGACATAAATCAGTATGACTGCTAGATTTTGTTTTGGGTAGTCTTATCTTTATCAATTCATGGAAGGACATGTTTCATCTCTCAAAAATCAGGAAAGACAAAAAAATTTTAAAAAGTCAAAATGTGCAATAAAACAAGTGAAAACCTAGCAAACAGGAGCTACCTAAAAAAAAAGTGACTTCCTCCATCTATGAGATTGCTTTGCGCACCTATCCACTCCATCCTATCGCATCTATCACTTCCATCTATCTTAGCTTATCCATTCCATCTTTCATTTCTATTGCTTTGAACCATTTAGTATGTAGCTTACCAACAATTATCAATTTTTGACATACTTATCGTAGTCACTATCTTAGATTTTATCATAATCAATCATATCTACATTCATATCATGCCATGGTTTAGATCTTGATCAATTCATACATCCATAATAAATTTTTGTTTCCGCTAGGGGAAAAATCCTAATTCCTTTTTCTAAGGTGATCTTTTGAATCTTTGAAAATCCAAAACATTCGAAAAAATTAGAAAAACCAAAAACACCTAGGGTTTTGAAACAGATAACAAGCAACAAAGCAATGAAGATCAAGGCATTTCACGAAAAATGAATCATGAAACTCAAAAAATGAAGAATCAACCAGCAAGTAATAAATGATTATCAACGATCATTCATCAAGATGATTATATCAGTTAATGACCATGAGAACATGTGAATGACATGCAAGAATCAGTGTTTATATCTTGATTTTATAATCATGTACTCTATGCGACTCAAGGATGTCCATGACTAGAGAAGATATGATGGGGCATGATTATTTTATTTGATTGTTGTATGTGGTTTATCTCTTATTAAGGTATGTACTTATCTCAGGATATGATCAAAAAAAGATCAAGGAGGACGTTCCGAGTCATGCATGAAAGGGGATAATCCTTGTCTGTTCTGCAAGAAATACTCAGGTCAAATTGATTCATTATATCAAGTTGCTTGTATTAAATTTCTATATCAAAATCCATGTAAGAAATACTCAGGTCGTCTTGAATCATTATGTCAAGTTGCTTGTATTTTCTTACAACATTTTAAAGTTCAATGATGAAATCAAGCACTGTTACAAGATAACATATGAAGAATGACAGTACATCATTTTTTAGTTAGATCATTTCATTAGCTCATTATTCATTTGCATTATAAGCATTTCATTTCATTCACAGATCAACAATCACGAATAAATATTGAGTATACTTGGACAAACAAAAACAATTTGCATTTGATCATTTTAGGTGCATTCATTTTTTTCATCATCAATTTCATTTAGTTACATTTTAATCATTGCATTAGTTTGCATTCAATTAAGTACATTTCATTAATCATGTAGTGTATCATCATTATTATTTGCATTATCATTTCATTAAAGATCATTTAGTTGCATCTTTTCACTTAGATTCATAGTCATATTATGCATAAACATTAAAGAAATCAATCAATCATTCATTTGAATTCCCATATAGATCAATGCATTTAGATAATTTCATTCATATCATTTGAGTTAGTAAATCATTTTCAGTTGAATCCAAGGTCATCAAAATCAAAAATCATAAACATTTCATCATTGCATCATCATAAAAAACATCATCATAATGAAGAAAAAAAAAGATCATCACATCATCCATCTAATCACTGCATCCATATAATCAATACATATAGATCATCATAAAATAGAGTAACATCCATAATAAAGATCATCATCATATAGAGTCCATGTCTACATATAAATCATCATAAAACAATAAAAGTCCAAGGATACAATGATATCAGATCAAAAGTACAACTGCCTCATCAATACAAAGTCAAGTCAAGGTTGTCCTGTACCACTACCACTTGACTCTATCTATCTTTGTGGTTGTGGGAGAGAACATCCTCCAGATGCCTATCTTCCATGATCACCACTCCTCTAAGGAGGTCCCATGACTCCATCGCTGCTAGTATCCATCCTCATAGTGGTATGATAACTATCTGCTCTCTGGCTCTCTGCGACTAAATCCTCATATAGTCGTCGCCAACGGGAAGTCTCCTTCTCGACTCGAACTAGTGCACTAACAGTATCAGCTGAGAGAGTGTTTGATCCAACCTGCTGAATTTGATCAAGAAGGCCCTGAGTATCTTGTTGTCTCCTACCAGTTGTGTCTCTCTCTGTCATGAGTGTCTGTATCTGTGCTCTAAGTTGATCTATCTTTACTTTGAGACTATCAATGGTCTCCTGCTCTAGCACATCCTGCAATGGAACATGAACCCCAATACCCTTATCTCCACCTCCCTATCCACCTATTGGAATCTCAGTCCAAGTAGCTCTCAGAACTCATCGTCTAATGAGTGGAACATGATCCTCTGGATCCTCATCCTCTCCACCATGCGTTACAATAACCATAGGGTCTGGCTGAATCTGCCCAAAATTAATGCCTCTCCCGCAACCCACATCCAGTCCAGTCATCATGCTTCCTCCTGTCAATGGAAACCCTCTCGTTGATCTCATCCCTTTCTTGCCAGTATTTTGATGATGAAATTCAAGTTCACACTCATGACAAAGAGAGAGACAGCTGTTAGGAGATAGCGGGATACTCAAGGCCTTCTTGAACACATTGAGTAGGTTAGATCGGGCACTCTCTTAGCTGATACTATTAGAGCACTAGTTTGGGTTGAGAAGGAGACTTCCTGTTGGCGACGACTATATGAGGATTTAGTCGCAAAGAGCTAGAGAGAAGGTAGTTATCATACCACTATGAGTATGGATACTAACAGCGATGGAGTTATGGGACCTCCTTAGAAGAGTGGTGATCATGGGAGACAGGCATCTAGAGGATCTTCTCACCCCTAGCCATAGAGACGGACAGATTCAAGTGGTAGTGGTACAAGATAGTATTGACTTGAGTTTGTATTGATGAGGTAGTTGTACTTTTGATTTGATATCATTGTATACTTGGACTTTTATTATTTTATGATGATCTATATGCACACATGGACTCTATATGATGATGATCTTTATTATGCATGTTACTCTATTTTATGATGATCTATATGCATTGATTATATAGATGCAGTGATTAGATGGATGATGTGATGATCTTTTTTTTCCTCATTATGATGATGTTTTATATGATGATGCAATGATGAAATGTTTGTGATTTTCGATTTTGATGACCTTGGATGCAACTGAAAATGATTTACTAACTCAAATGATATGAATACAATGATCTATATGGTAATGCAAATGAATCATTGATTTCTTTAATGTTTATGCATAATATGATTATGAATCTAAGTGCAAAGATGCAACTAAATGATCTTTAATGAAATGATAATGCAAATAATAATGATGATACACTACATGATTAATTAAATGCACTTAATTGAATACAAACTAATGCAGTGATTAAAATGCAACTAAATGAAATTGATGATGAAAAAAATGAATCACTTTGATCATTTGAAAAGATTGATCACGGTGGGTGCCAAAATGTGTCGACTTGAATTTCATCATTAGAATAATACCTACAAGAAGTTAGTTTCACAAAATACAAAGGAAATGCTATAGGAAATCCAAACTCAACCAATAAAACTAAATGAATTACATATGAAATAAAAATACTATTATTACCTTCATGATTTATATCTCATTGTGTCCTAACTCCATTATTCCTGGTTGTAGATGGTGTGCTCTCAAACAAGCACTGATAGCTTCCAAGATGGCATATGAAGAATGGACTGATAACTAGTAGTTAACTAATACTATGATATGCAATGCTAAATGACTATGCTAAAATGATTATGCTAAATGATTATGCTATTTTCTTCAAGATTAAAACTCAGGGATGCATAGGTTTTCACAAATGATTATCTTGAAAACTCACTTGAAGACTAACTCTCTCTCAACTCAAACTCCTGATCTTATAGACTTTGAGAGGATAAAATAATGTGGCCCAGATAAACAGTCATGATTAGATCTACATATTTAGATGGATGTGAGCAAAGGTGAAGGTTGAGAGAAAGGGGGAAGGAGAAGACAAGTGTCACTCATCTCACCTTGACTGGGTTGTTGACTGAGTGAATCTAGGGATGGTTGGAGAAGATTTAGGCATGAGAGGACAAGTGGACTCAAGTCCTTCCTAAGATGTAGGGATGTTGGAGGGAATATAGAAGAAGGTTATGAAATATGTGTACGTATACAATATTTCATTAAATTTGGAGGTTGAAGATAAGTGGCTAAAAGATGTTTTATTTATTTTAATTTGTTGAATTAATTTAGCTACATGATGGATCAGTTGGCAAAGGAAAGATGAAGTGGAGATGGAAGGTGAGTTGGAAAAGGGATTAAATAATTTAGAAATTATTTAATATTTGAGACTATAGGATAGGAGAATAATCATTAAACATTAGATATTTAAATGATTGGAGGAAATAATTAAATATTAGATATTTAATTAACTGATCAAAAGAGTAATTAAATATTAGATATTTAATTAATTAGAGAAATAGGATAGATGAATTAATTAATAAAATATTTCAATTAAATTAGTTAATTGAAAGACACGAAATGAATTAAATAAATTAATCTTTTCAAATTAACTATTTAATAGAAGAAATATTAAATAGATATTAAATATTTATTTAATTGCTCATAGCCAATTTTTATGTGTATACAGGTTCAGATTGTTAGTCATGCTCAAGATGTTAGTGCTAGTGATGCAATATCTATTGCGTCAAGTACAAGATTCAAGAAAGCAATGCTATCACAAGATGTTTCGCACAAGTTTTGAAGTGGAAAAGCAGAAAAGATTGATTTATGTGATCAAATCAAGTGTGTGAGACCTGGGATGTGGTTGTCACTGTTATACATTTTCTATATTATATGCTCAACAAAGGTGGCATGATATCATTGAATACAAAGTGGTGTGAGGATAGATTAGTAATTGCTTGATAACAATCAGAAGGCTATGAAATGGGATTTGAAAGTGTTGCATCTATGTTGAGGCCCTACAAACTATGGATCATGTTGCAAAAAAATGTAGAAGTCCTGAAGAAACATATGCAAGGAGTCTATCGTATAACCAAAGGGGTATTGAAAGTATGTATGAATACTAGAGAGGAACAAGATGTTCAAAGTGCACTTGCAAGACTACACTTTGCAGTTTGCAAATAGTTCCAGCCTCTTTGGCTGCCAAATTCTCCCTTTGGAAGTAGATAACTATGGAGATAACAAAGGGTGCAGACCCTGAAGATGTGGGTTGGTAGCTCTGTAAACCCATATGTAGGAAATTCTTAGAGGTCTTCTTTGCTAGGATAAACAATGAGAATCTTGTATCCTATCTTTCTTTGCATCTATAACCACCCATGTCGATGGTGGCTTGGCTCGTATGGTGGTTAGTTCCCATGAAAGCACTTTGATCTAGGCATGAAGGCTTTCATGAGTAACCATTTAGGTGGTTACACTTCAGGACAAATTAGAGGCACCAGCTCTATTAGGTCATATTCTTGTGAAAGGGCTAATTAGGTAAAGTGAGTTGGACACATCATGTAAATATCTTGAAGCTAGTTGCATTCCTTACCATTATTAATGGGATTCTAGGGCTGTTAGAAGGGGTTCTGAAGTTTTATTTTAAGTTTTCTATGTATAGTGATAGGGCAGAATTCTAGAGTCAGGGATATGCCTTATTATTTCTAAATGTGCAGTTTCATGAGTAAATAATAGCTAGTTTAGGAACTGGGTATGTAATGTCACAGAATTGTCTCCATGATTGTAAATTCAGCTCCATTTAAATGCAATGCATTAATGATGCCTTGAATTCATCCTTTTTGAATTCTTGATTTGTGTCAGTTGTTTCTTGCTTCCTTTCAAGGGAGGGATTGAATTGCTCTGAGCAACTTGCAATGATGTTGAGTGAATAATATGGATCTGTAAGAAGAATTTTGTGATAGCATAAGTAGATTTGTTAATGTCAGGCATTAACATAGGAAAATATACTGGTTAAAACATTTTTACTAGTAGGACTCCATTTGCACTCTCTTGTTTGACTACATGCCCAAGGATAAGCATTGTTCTATGTGTGGCTTAATTTAATTTTAGAATACATTCATTCTTAAAACCATATTTCTTTCCCTTCTCTTTCTTTCTATTTAAAGTTATTCTAGTTGTGTCTCTTTGGGGTTTTTAGTGTTATAAAGGTAGAGCTGGAAGGATTTTTTTCTATTTTTTGTCCCTTTTTGTATGTGATAAGAGGCATATAAATTATTTGTTCTAAGATATTCTCAAAGACAAAGCAAGTGGGATTAAACTTGAATCTAAAGTAATGCATAGAGTGTTCTTATGTATCTGAGAATAATCCATTCTCATTATGCATGTAGGTTGTTTTGTTAAAAGGTTATTTCAATATAGGCCCAAAATTAGGATTACCCTCCTTAGTATGATGGAACTCAAAGTGAAGAAGTCTATGAAAGCCTTGTTATGTTGTGTTTTCTTGTCTTCAGTCTATTGATAGTGCAGGTTGTATAGTTTTCAATCCCATAGCCTCGAAGTTTTATTTCTCCTTAGGACTGTAGGTATCAAGAAAAATCCACCAACATGTTGTGAGGACCATTGGGGTGTATTTTCCTAGCTCTGCAACATTTTCACTTCTTGAGAAGACCATCTTGCCTCCAATACCACATTTGATGCTGCATGTAATGTACTTATTAACCATCGGATGACAAAATAGCTATCTACTCTATTGTGAAGACCATGTGGAAGAAGGCATTCCCAACCTTGATATCGCTTGCAAAACAGTTTTTTGAACTAGAAACCATGGCCCACCCCTTGAACCCATTGACCACCAAGCCCAAAGAAAGTATTCCCAAACTTTAACAGTTCCAACAAGAAGAATGATTATTCTTGAAACATGTTGGAAAATTAAATTTTTCCTAAGCTTTCCAAGGACCTCCTTATGCACACCTCCCCTGTCAAGAGCAACCAAGAGTAAATGTAGCCTAGAGAGGATTGTAGTATATGATTGACTTCTAGAAGATTGACTTGGGGATTGCTTCACCCAACTTTCTCCTTATGTTGTAGTAATAATAACTAGTAGAATTTAATGTTGGTAGGTGATTTATGAATTTGAACTATGAAGGGGAATTTTTTTTGTGGATGGCCCCAAGACAAAAGAGAAGAATGTTTTCACAGTGTTAATTAGTTAGTGAGTACAGTAGCATGAATAATGTTTTTTATTCTCTGAGTTGTTTAGAGTGTGTACCAAGTTGATCATTGTACTTTTGACTTATATATTATATATGTACATCTCTAATTTTTTGTATATTTTAAAGTAAATTTAGAATGTATACCTTAATGATTACCTCACTCTCAATTTCATAATTAAGAAAACTTAATCATATTATAGACATGTTTTTTGAATTTAAATATTTATGCATTTGGTACTTCTATGAGGCTAATGAATGAGGTACTAAAATCATATCTTGATAAATTCATTATTAAGTATTTGGATAACATTTTAATTTTAAATAGAAATAGAGAAGTTCACTTAGAACATATAAAGTTGGCATTAAGAGATTAAGAGGACAAATTCTTGAGATGAATGTAACTTGAAATGTAGTATCATGAAAGAAGAATTAGTATACATGATATATTTGTTGTTTTTGTTGATAGTTGAAGATGGATCCCAATAATATTAAATAATTTTTTGACTATTCTATACATATGTGTCTTTCTAAAGTTAGACCTTTTCATGAATTAACAAATTTTTGTAGGAATTTTACTAATTAAATTAGTGGTATTTCACACCAATTATTGACACAATAAGGAGAGATAAGAATGAATTTAAGTGGATGTTACTATTGATAAAAAAATTGAAGTGTTAAATAAGAAAGTAACTAAACAATCTACCTTAGACTTGCAAAATTTTAACATGTTAGTTTAAGTTGATTATGATGCAAATGGGATTAAATATGCAAATATTTTAAGTCAAGAAGAGAGACCTCTTGCACACCTTAATGAATACCAAGAAGACATATTTTATTCATGATTAAAAATTATACAAAATTGTATATAGAAATAGTGAAATTATTTACTATCAAAGGAATTTATTTCATATGTTGACTACCAAGCATTGCAACATAGTAATAGTCAAAGTAAATTGAATTTAAAGCATGTTAAATGACTTAAATTTTTGTAGGCTATTTATTTGTGTTCAAACATAGAAGCGAAGAATTCAAACTAGAGTAGTTAACATTGACTAGAAGACATAATTTGTTGATGAAAATGAGAATATAATTTGTATGAGAATAATTCTAATTTTCTTGATGCATAGACCACATGTAAGATGCGATAAGTGTATAGAAAAAACTATGGTTTGGATTATTTGATTCAAGGTATTTTTTTGTTTAGAGGTAATCAATTATCCATTCCTAAGAGTTTTAAATGAGAAATATAGTGGAGGATTTACATGAGATTTTTGTATATATAAAATATATGCATTGGCAAGAGAAAAATACTAGTGGTCTATATTATACATTGATGTTAAGATATTTATATAAAGTTATAGAATTTCATCAAATTAGATAGGTAGTACAATTAGAATTAATCATTTCACATACCAGAGAGACCATGGGCTAGTTTAGCATTGTTTTGTATTAGGATTTCTAAGAAAGCAAAGAGGATTTTATTTTATATAAAGAAAAGACATTGAGGATATGAATTAGGAAGGAAATTTAGAGGAATAGTCTAGATAAGACTAGAAAATCTACAGAAGATCAGGCATAGAAATGGGTTTCCAAATTTTAAATGATTTTATTTGATCTAATTTGTAATCAAACTATTGCCTAACACATTGCAAGCTCTTTCAAACCTCTATGCACTATATTTATCCTAAATCAATAAAACAATCTTTTTATTCGTATTTTTTATCATTTTATCTTCCATTACATTTTAAAGATTAAATTATTATATTAAAATCATGAGTTTATACCATTTTTCATAATCAAATAATTGTTAATTGAACCCTCCAACCTAAAATTACACAACCTTAATTTCATCAAAACCAATTATTTAGTGATCCCATAACCCGCTCCCCAACCTCACTTAATTTAATATAAACACTCTTTACTCCATATATCTAAAACTCATACATTTAAAATTGCTCATACATTTCATAAAAGAAAAATAATATTTTGAAAAAGTTGAGAAAGTAATAAAGGCATAAAAATAGTGGAAAATCAGATGGTGCACAAGTGAAGCACATAGTATATATGTCACAAGTAATTATTTTATAAATTTAATTTTCATTTAATTATTACTATTTACTAATATTAATATTATTATTTAATATTATTTTATTAATTTTAGTTATAATTTATAAATATTATAATGTTTCATTTTATTTATTTGTTTATTTTTTAATTTTAATTAAAAACAAAAAAGTAATGTTTTTCTTTTTATTTATTTATTTAAAAGAAGCGGGGAGGGGACCCCGCAGCCTCGCGTGAAAAGGAAGGGGGAATTTCGCAGCTGCGAAAAATCCAAACTCAAATGGAGTTAAGAATGAGGAGAAAATTGCTCACAGGAGAATAAAACATGCACACAAAAAAACTCTTGAATTTTCCTAAATTTTAGAGCGTTTTCTCATACGATGAAAATGTTGAAAGATTATTTTTCTCTCTTTTGCGACAACTATAGAAGAGCCCTTATTGCATATTTTTCTCTCTTTGCAATGATTCCATATTAGTGAATGCCTCTCTAAACTTAATGGCCTCTTTGAAAGTGACATTTCTCTTTCATGAAAATCTCCACCTGAGAATTCCTATCCTTTTTCGATGTAAAGGGAGGTTTGTTCCATCTCTAAAGGATGGGAAATGGTTTGGTTTTATTTTACGAATAAGTGATTATATTATCATTTATAAAATATGTTAGATATATAAAAAGAGGTCAGTGGAAATTATTATTTTGATGATTATAAGTTTCTCTTTCATAAAAAATCACATTTTTTGAGACAAGAATGTTATTAGCGTAAGGGTTATACAATTTGTAAGCTTTATTATGCTCACTATACCCAACAAAAATATAAGACTTATTCTTGAGATCTATGTACATCTCACAAAATTCTCTAATTCTCTATGCTTTGATGGATGTCCATGCCCTATTTCAAAGCTCCCATTTTGACACAAGCATGGAGGATGCTTGCAAAGGTTGTGGTATTTGGATTTACACCTACCAATTGTATTTGCTTGAAAGTTTCTAAATCCATCTAGTACATATATCAACCAACCATGACATTTTATCAAACAAGTCATGTTCTTTTTCTATGCTTCCATATTTTGCATACATGTCAACTGGAGAAGTGGCAAGTATTTGACAAAATTTTTCTATCCTTTATGCTTTGATGGATGTCCATATCCTATTCCAAAGCTCCCATTTTGGCCAAGGCAGGGAGGATGTTAGCAAAGGTTGTATTCTATCTTAGGAGATGAAAAGGTGATCGTAGACATTTTTTATTGTCATGTAATTGGACCACTTACAAAGCTAATCAGAGTTTGTGTGCTCAACAAATTAGCTCAACATCCACAAGGGTATCGTAACCCAAGATGATATGTTTTGTTGATATGCTAAGGATATGTTTAGCTGGTTTATGATGTCTCTTTGTGCTTTTATTGATCTTCATACCATGTTCTAAAGCTCCCATTTTAGCACAGGTAGAAAGGATGTTGGCAAAGGTTGTGGAATTTGGATTTGCACCTACCAATGGCATTTCCTTGAAAGTTTATAGATATTTTTTTAGCAAATGTATTTTGTGCATTTCATGCATTCATAACATTCTATAAAACCACATTTATTCGAGGCATTTTGCTAAACAATTCATGTGCCTTACTGTTCTTTGAGGCATTTTGTCAAACGATTCACATGCCTTCACAAATGTACATATGAATGTGTGTGTGTGTGTGTGTGTGTGTGTGTGTGTATATGTATATGTATATGCACATATATATAAATATATAGATATACATATACATATATATATATATATATATATATATATATATATATATACATATATATGTATATGTATATGTATATACATATACATATGTATATGTATATGTATATACATATACATATGTATATGTATATGTATATACATATACATATGTATGTATATACATATATATGTATATGTATATGTATATACATATATATGTATATGTATATGTATATACATATGTATATGTATATACATATACATATACATATGTATATGTATATACATATACATATACATATATATGTATATACATATACATATGTATATGTATATGTATATACATATGTATATGTATATACATATACATATACATATATATGTATATACATATACATATACATATATATACATACATATACATGTATATGTATATATATATACATACATATGTATATATATATATATATATACATATACATGTATATGTATGTATGTATGTATGTATGTATATATGTATGTATATATGTATATATATACACATACACATACAAACACATACTTGTAATTAATTTAAGGTTAATTAGATTATAAAATATAATTGTGGTTAATTTTTTTTTTATTAAGTATCATAGAACAACATTACAATAAAGCTCATTTTTTTCTCATTTAGAGCAAACTTATTACAAATACTAGCTCCTTTCAAGCACCAAACTAGAAACAACAATTGGAAGACCAAGGGTCACAACTTAGAAATCCACTTTAAACAATGTGAGAAATACAACCAATGGATGACCAAGAGTCACAACTTATAATTCCACAAAGATGTCCCTCATGGGAGTTGAACTTGGGTCTCCACATTGAGAACTCAATGCTTTAACCAACTAAGCTCAGCCCCCTAGACAATTGTGGTTAATTTAACAAATAAAATGTGATAGATAAAGATATTTAGTTTTAAAAATGATGGAAGAATCATATCAAAAATTGTGTAAATTTATTTTGTTTATGTCTAAAAGTTAATGTCTTTATTTTGTTAACTATATTAAGTTTTATGTCATTTTAAATATCATTGTGGTTGAGATTTAAATGTCATGAGTTTAATATTTATTTTTGTTGTTTGGGTGTGTATAGTCATTAAATCTTCCAAAACGTGAAAATTTAAATACAAACGAATGCAAATTAATTTGAAACTATGGAATTCATTCTAAATCTCGCTTGCAATACATTACGCATAAAAACATTAAATTCACAACAAATTACCCTCAAATTTTATTTGATTGGCCCATTTGTCTAGGTCACATACTTTATTTTCTCATGAGTGTTTTCAAAGTCATTTCCCCCACACACTACTACATAGAGAGGGGGGGGGGGGTTAAGACAATTTTTGAGTCTTAACTTGACACACAAAAAAAAAAATTATTTTAAATAGTCTCTCAAATTATCGTCTTAAAAAATTGTCTATATAAAGAGAATATTAAAAAAAAAAGTATTTTTGTCTCTTTAGAGACAATAGTTGGGATTAACCAATTATTGTCTCTTTAGAGACAATAGTTGGGATTAACCAATTATTGTCTCTTTAGAGACAATAGTTGGGATTAGCCAACTATTGTCTCTCTAGAGACATTATGAAAAAATGTATTAAAAAAATTAATAATTTATTTTAAATATTTTTTTAGTGTGGTTTTCATCATTCAAATTTTTGAAATAGCAATAATACAATATTCACTATAATTATTTCTAACATTTCGTTTCTTACAAAACACTCAATAAAATAGCATAACAAACTAACTTCACTAGAAATACCATATTAATTGTAATTATTTCCAATGTTTTGTATCTTACATTATGTGGGAGTTCTTCCACAACCAAAAAAAAATACCATGGATATGGCATAACCATTATTGAATATTCACACTAATTTCTCAAACATAAAAAACATGAGAATCAAAATATAAACCAAGGAAATTTTTCAAAGATATATAACCTCCCAAGAAATCAAGCATGCACTTTCATAAGCAATAATTAATTTTGTTGTATTAAAATGTGTTTGTACAATGGTTGCCTTTGGAGTTGAATGTTGGATAACCCAAAAAATTAAAATAAAATAGTTCAATTTCCCTAGATAGGACCATTTGATGTCTCCTTATATATTTCTATTAGAACTATCATATACATTATTTTGTTAGATAATTTACAAAATTTCAACCGTCATTGTAAAACACATTGAATGCATTCTATTGAAATGAAATCGTAGGACATCTTGCATACCCACTTGGGTAATTAGCATTAACATTGGTGTAACTCATTAAGGTGTGTGTGATTTGTGAATTCATTTCCTCATATGTTTGACAACCTTCGACACTTAGATCAAATATATTGGCTTCCTTGATCCATTTTGCAGCTTCTTCAATGGGTAATGTGTTGCTTTCAATTATACTATTCACATAATATATTATCATATCAAAATTTGTCACAGCAATTTGCTACTTTCAATTATACTATTCATATAATATATTCTCATATCAAAATGTGTCGCAACATTAAAGCCTTTGAATTTGATGGTAGAAATGTCATATGCTTTAGCAGCCTCTTCTTGTGTACTCTCAAGTTAACTCAATCAAGTGAAAACATGAAATAGAAAAAATGACAATGTATCAATGGTTTCCTTTGAAAAGTTATATTATAATAATATAATGCCATATTATAAAAGAAAAGAAAATCTAAATTCTCTACTAAATTAATATTTAACACCCAAAAAAATTTCCATACAAAATCCAGTGCATGCATAACTTAAACCAAAAGAACTTGATCTCAATAATCATTTGTCTTGCTGCATGAACAAAACAAAGATGGGCATTAATTTGCATTAAAAAATAAATAGAACAACAAAAAAGACTAGGATGATATATGCATGTTTTTCACATCATGGGTTCACTTCTCATATCAAGTTATTAAAAAAAAATGGAAGGAAGGGGTGAAGGAGGTGGTTTACTTAGAAAGTAGAAGTTTTTTTTAAATTGCATAACCAAAATTTTTTAAAAAGTAGTATATGTAATGCATATAGAGACCATATAAGATATATGTTCCATATAAAGACCACAATTTCATACAGAACTAGAGGGGCATTATAGGAGTCATCTGATGTGATTAAGGATAGGCATGTTGTTGAAGAAAGAAAAGATGAGGAGGATGATCCATGCAGTGCTAATAATATTCTAATTTTCCTAAAGGAAGAAATTGGATTGAAAAAGGTTGGTGAATTATGGCCTGAGCATCCCTCCTATGATCAAAGGTCAAATTGAGGAAATTCTAGTTGATTATCTGGTCTGAAACTATATTTCTTTGGACAGTATTGTAGACATCTTGTCAGATGTCCTATGTGAAGTGCTTAAAGATTTAATGAAGCAATCTATTAAGGCATTGGTTGCTAAAAAGGATATTAAGGATGACATGGAAAAGAAATGTGTATATGCTCAGAACAGATTATTTGAAGACATAAGGAATATGAGAGTTTGTGTGGCAGAAGCAAGAAAAGTTTATAGATACTATTTCTAGTACCTGTAGTTGTGGAACAATTCAAAGAAAAAATTGACTCTATTAAATCTGAGTTGTATTCTTTGGGTAAGTCATTTGATATTTTTAGTGATCTTGATGGTGCATAGAGAAGAAAGATAAACTCCTTGCAATCAGATCTTATATTTTATTAGAAATAGAAAGAAGATGTAGTGAGTATATATTCTTGAAAGTAAAATAGATTGTTGAACCTCGGTTAGAGAATCTTTCCAGACTGATATTCTCTTTGAAGCTAAGAAGTGTGAGTAGAATATCTATGTTCCCAGTTTGTTATCAAATGTAGTTGATGTGATCGTGAAGAATGATAGTTTGAGATTGAGTATCCATTTGGTGATGAACTCATCGAAGACCTTCCTTCCTAAGTTGAAAGAAAAAAAAAGAAAAAAAAGAGGATATTTGAAAAGCGGAGATGAGGTATTTTTTGAAAATGTGGTTATGTTCTTTTGTTCACCCCTGTCTTTGATGTCAAAGAGGGAGAAATTTTGGAGATGTTTGGAGTTTTTTGGTTTTTGGAAGCTCTATCTAAGGGGGATTTTTTCTAACAAATCTTTTGAAGTGTTGATCCATCAATGAAAAAGGGGGAAATTGTTGGAATTACTTATCTGAGTTTCCATTGATGTCAAATCTGGTGATTTGGATTGGTTTGGATTATTATTTGAAATGTTGTATATGCAAATTGTTGTATATGCTGAGTTGTAGCATAGTGGAAGATATGTATGTATGTTACAAATTGTAAATCCTTGGTGTTATTTTTGTTATTGTGAGAGAGTGTGAATATGTATGAAAGTATAAGGATATCATTGAACATATTGTGAAAGAGAAAGTGAGCATGATCAAAGAATAGAAGTGGTATGCAACAGAGATGAAGTGTTGGTCTAGATTGGTGCAGTGAGTTGGTGAAATTTTTTGCAAAGGTTCTTAACTGGATCTACTACAAACGGTCAATATTTTGCACTGAGTTGTTGAAGCATTTTGCAGAGGTTCTTAACTAGATCTGTTGCAAGCAATTCATTTTTTGTCAAAGCTTTAACTAAAATTGATTTCATGCATGTGTAGATGCAACTTTCACAGTTCACTCCTTTTGACAATAAGTCTTTCTAGTAATAAGCCCATTGTATCTGAGTAGTAAGCTCCCCGGACAATGAGCCCTCTAGCAGTGAGCGTGTTTTTTAATCTCATATAACTAGTTATATTATCTTGAGAGTTAACCCTCTTCATGGTTTTTCCCCCATTGTGTTTTCCACATATAAAAATCTTTGGTGTCTCTTTTGTGGTTGTGTTATGCAATTCATTTCTATGTTTTCAAGCATAATTAAGATTAAGTTAAGATCATCATATTATCTATTTCAGTTTTAGAATTTGAGTAGAATACTGATTCAACTCCCCCCCCACTCAGTATTCTAGTATGTTGAACAAGTTATATGTAGAGTTACAAGATTTGATTTATGAATTGTTTCAAAATAAAATATTTTTTCAATAGTTGGTAGTTTGGCTTTCTATTGATGTACTATTTGACCTCTCATTATTCTTTGTGTGGCTTGAAAAATTAGAGCAACACAAAGCATAAAACAACCAATAGGGTTGACTCTTGTAGATAATTAAAAATAATTATGATTTCGCTATTATGATTATTCATTAATCATTGGTTTTAATATCATTATTAATATATATTATCATCTTATTATTACCATTAATCAATAATATGCCATCATTTATAAATAATTCCTTATTATTTAATTAAAATTCTATTTTTTATATTAATTACTATTTAAATTAAATATTAAAAAACACCTAACATCTATTATCAGTTAAATAAATAAATATATCCTCAAAATCTACCTCATTTAGTGAACTAATCAATTAAAATTAATAAACCCATTTATATAATTAGTTCACTAATGTTCACTAGAATTTATACACTTCGTAAACATTTCCATGCACTCACTCAACTTCTTCATCCACTCAATTAACTCACCCATTTAATCTCTATATAACTATTTAAGTCCTCTTGTTAAGATAATTTGTTGCACTAACTAAAAAATGAGGTTCAAATGTGACCACTTTTTTTTTTTTTTAATCGTCTAAAACTAAACTCCAAGAAGTAATACATAAAGTCCATTTTCAAGATGTAAAATGAAGAAATTGTAATACTTTGAATCTAGTTTCTCAACTACAAGAAAATTTTAAGATGTCTAAGATGAATAAGATTGGATAATAGATATATTATCAATTTTATCACTAAATTATTACAGTGTTTTGTGTGGATGCCAAAATAAATTTGTGTCAAATATTTTTTCAAAATCAATTAGTAGAAAGATATGTAAAACAATCACATTTTTTTTTTTAATTTAGATAAATATATCAAACAAGATGATGAAAAAGTTATACATATGTATTTAGAAATATAGAGACATCATTGTGTGTGTGTGTATATGTATGTATGTGCATATGTATGTATGTGTGTATGTATGTAATGAGTAGATTGATACTTTATAGTCATTTCATACAATTCCATACAAACTTGTTAAGAAAGAAGTTTTGACTTACTTAGTTTGCAAGACACTATAACTTAGATCAATCCATAGAATTTGAACAATATTAAAAATAATAATCTTAATTCATAATTGCAGATCCTTGATATTTAGTAATTCTTTTTACTTGCATTTTCCTACATCTCCCACTTGCCCTTCCTAAATTATTCTAGAACCTATCTAATCTTAATCAAATAGCCTAATCCATCCCCTAATTATTGTCACATTCCTAAGCAACATGGAGTCACTTCTCAAAGACTTCAAAGTCTTTGAAAAGCATTAAATGCTTGGTGTGCTCAACAATTTAACCTCTAAAGTCTTCTAAACCACTTATGGCTCTTACATGACCATTTATGGTTAACCCCTAACTCAACCTTCATGTGACTCATGTGTCTCCAGAAGGATTTATTGCTTTGACCATGGTTATCCCTTTAACCTTTGCACAAGAGTTTATTCATTGGATAAAAGCTTTATTCTTTGAATAAGGAATTTATTCACTCAACCCAACCTTGACCTTAACTCCCAAGTTAACCCTCAGGTCATATCAAGCATTTAATGTGTATTCCCTCTCCTCTCAACCTATCTAATATTGACACTTTTAATCCTGGGATTGGGTTGAAAGCCTTCATATGGATTTGATATCATTCAATCCTGACCCTTGTTGATATTACTCAATCTCAACCATCCATTGCTCCATTTTTCCTATAAATAGAGCCCATTTCTTTATATTCCAGATCTTGAAAACTTGTATGCATTTAATCTGTAGTGAATTTTAGAGAGAGCATTTAGCATAAATCACAGATTTTGTTAATTTGGACTAAAATAAATCTTAGTTCATTTCATAATATGTCTAATTAATTTGTTTTACACTTGCGTAGCATAGTTAAAAAATTTCAATCTTGAACCTCCATAAGCATCCATAATGCAAAAAGCTGTTGAGAGCTACACTAGTTTAGAACTTAGAGAGGAGAGGAACAAAGGAGAAGGAGCTAAGAGTATGTTAGAAGGCATTTGGAGATGCCTTGTGATATTTGTTTCCCTAGTTAAATACTTTGGCATGTTTTTTGTGTCTCTTTTGATATGCTTGCTTAAATTAGTTTTTGGGTTGAATAACACTAACCTTTCATCCTTGTTTCTTGTTGTTTTTGTGTGTTATATGACCACAGGATTTTGTCTAATCTTTGCCCCATTTCATAAAGATTCATTTGGTGAACCTGACGTGAATCGAACACGCAACAAATTTTTTTTACAAAAACTAACTTTTTTGACTGTTTAGCTTGACACATAGGTCACGCTTTAGCACTTTTGCCCACACTTTATCGCTATTGCAATTTGACATTTTCGCGCTATTGTTCTTACAATGGCGCTATTGTCTCAAATTTGGCGCTTTTGCCCATATTATAGCCCTTTTGCTTATTAACTACGGCTTTTGTCCATGTTGTAGCACATTTGTTATTGTTGTTTAAAATTTTAGTTTAGAGCATTTGTGTTAAGTAATGCTTCTGTTTTTACACAGAGTAGCGCTATTGTAACAGAACGTTGTAAAAAAGGCTTTGTAACCGAGAAAATAAATTTTCTTAGGCTTGTACAAGCCCACCATATGATTAGATTTTCCTAACTGTTTGTTTCATGTGTAGGTTTAAACTAACTCCTTTTGTTGTTTCAAGTTAATTTTTTTTTTTGTGCTCTAAAATTTACAAACACAAATTTCATTTCTTGCAAGTTAGGATCCATTTCATTTGGTGCTCTAAAATTTACAATCAAATTTGTTTTCATTGCAAGTTAGGGATACACTCTATTTTTGGTGTTTAAAACAAGACAAATCTCCTTTCTTGCATAAAACTTAAGGAAAACTCACAATCAACACTTCAATTTTTGGTGCAAGTAAAAAGAACAATCAATTTGTCTCATTTTGCAAAAATGAGTTACTTCATGCATACGTGTTTTTCATTAAGTTGACCAGGATTTCAAATTCTAGTTTACTCAAACATATTTCCTTTGAAGTTAAAAAGAACATCATGGTTGTTGGAGCAACATCACCAATTAGATAGAACATCATTGCAATGACAAGTTAAAAAGAACAAGTGTATTTTGTGTTTGGCACACTTGTGCAAAAGAGTTGGTCGAGTGGTCCTACTTCTAACACACACTATCCTCTCCCTTGGCTTTCATGGTCCTAGGTGCAAGAGAAAAGTGTTAGTAACACAAGTTTTATCTTTTTAAGAGAGGTCTTCCAAGAGACACGTCACTCTTGGGAACAACCTCGCGCGGTAAATCCTTCGAGCCGCTATAGAAATCAGGTGAGAGCAAAAGTTGTAGCCTTGGGTATAGTTGTTCCTACAGTGTAACTTGCCGAAAGGACAAATGGGCCCCACCAAAAGTTACAAGGCTCTTAAGTGAATCACTACAAAATGAACTTATGTCCAAAAACATCAAAAATTACTAAACACTTTTAAGTAGTAGCCCACTCATTCTGTTGATTGAGGATATTTGTGAGAAGTTCAGTGCAAGAGCATAGATGGTTTTGCTCCCAAGATACTCACCATACATATTTCCTTGAGTAGAAACATAGCTTTTTGAAAGGTTACTTGTTGCCCGATAAAAGTGGTGACTCCCCCATCATAGGGATCATCTATTTGTTATGCTTGCGCAAGACTTAGTATATCACATCCTTACCTACCATGGCAGGATTCATAAGGTATGTAGTACCAAAGTCGAAGAAATATCAAGATGTGGCCTGAAATTATCTCAACTGGCCATTTGACCTTAGGGATAAAAAGTGTTTGAAGATTTTGAGTCAAGACCATTGCAAAATTGAGCCGACTTCAGGCTTTGGAAACACCTAAAATACATTTGAAGGAAAGGGTCATAAAAAGTTCAAAAGATTGGGTTGATCTAGACCAGTACTTACTTGTGCCTTTTAAGGAAACATTCTTGTGTTTGTGTGCTTGCTTTGTTTTCTTGTCAAAGAAACATCATAAAACCAAAATCCAAAACAAGTATTCATCCCACACAGACATTTTCAAAAAGATAAAAAACAAACAGCAATAATCAAAAGTATCAAACTATATGACCATTCTTCACATCTTGAGAAAGAAGAATCTTCATCAACATATCAACTTGAAGAAAAGACCATTGAGCTCAAAGGCTCTTATACTAGGATGTTAAAAGGGGTCATATGGTGTTCTTAGGGGTCATATGGTGCCCTAAGGGGTCATATGGGCTCCTAAGGGGCCACACATGTGATAGAACACCATATGATCCCTTAGGACATCATATGACCCCATAGTATGGGGTCATATGGTGTCCTAAGGGGTCATGTCATGTACTAGGATGTTAAAATGGGTCATATGGTATCTTGAGCAGTCATATGGTGTCCTAAGGGGTTAGATTGTTTCGTTAGGGGTCATATGATGTCCTAAGGGGTGACACGTGTTAAAACACCATATGACCCCTTGGGAAACATATGACCCCTTAAGAGATCATATTGTCCTAAGGGGTCATATGGCATCCTAAAGGGTCGTATGGTGTTCTAAGGGGTCATGTCATGGACTAGGATGTTAAAAGGGGTCATATGGTGTCCTAAGGGGTCATGTTGTGCACTAGGATGTCAAAAGGGGTCATATGGTGTTCTAAGGGGTCATATGGTGTTCTAAAGGGTCATATGGTGTTGTTAGCAGTCATATGGGATCCTAAGGGGCTACACATGTGTTAGAACACCATATGACCTCTTAGGACACCATATGACCCATTAGGATCCATCATATTCTACTAAGGGTTCATACGGTGTCCTAAGGGATCATGTTTGTACTAAAATGTTAAAACAGGTCATATGGTATCTTGAGCTGTCATATCATTTCCTAAGGGGTTATATGGTGTCATTAGGGGTCATATGAGGTCCTAAGGTGTGAAACATGTGTTAGAACACCATATGACCCCTTAGGACACCATATAACCCATTAGCACATCATATTTTCCTAAGGGGTCATGTGGTGTCCTATGGGCTTATGTTGTGTACTAGGATGTTAAAAGGGTTCATATGGTATCCTAAGGGGTCATGTCATGTACTAGGATGTTAAAATGGATCATATGGTGTCTCGAGGGGTCATATGGTGTTGTTAGGGATCATATGGGTTTCGAAGGGGCACCACATGTGTTAGAACACCATATGACCCCTTAGGACACCATAAGAGAGAGAATATTAAAAACACTAAAAGGGGACAAAGAGAGATAGGTCCTAAAAGGACTTAAGGAAAGAGAGAGAGAGAGAGAGAGAGAGAGAGAGAGAGAGAGATGTACTAGGATGTCTTAAGGGGCCTAGGATGTACTAAGGGATCATATGATTTGTTTGAATAGATCCTAGGATGTACTAAGGGGTCCTAGGATGTACTAAGATGTCCTAAGGAGTGGTATGATGTCTTAAGATGTACTACTTGGGGTCCTAGATGTCTTAAGGGGTCAATAGATGTCCTAGGATCTACTAAGGGGTTGCATGAGTCTTAATAGCTCTTAAGATGTACTAAGGGGTCATATGATGTATTAAGAGGTCCTAGGATGTACTAAGGGGTCCTAGGTGTCTTAAGGGGTCAAAATATGTTGTAGCATGTACTAGGTCATATAATGTCTTGATAGGTCCTAGGATATACTAAGGGGTCATAAGTGTCTTAAGGGGTCAAAAGATGTCCTAGCATGTACTAAGGCGTCCTATAATGTCTTGATAGGTCCTAGGATATACAAAGGGGTCCTAAGTGTCTTAAGGGGTCATAGGTGTCTTAAGATGTCCTAGGATGCACTAAGGGGTCCTAGGATAACATTTTAGCATCTAACTATACATGTATAACATTTATACATAACATTGAAAACATCTAGAATGTATACATAACATTTAAACATATCAGAAATAAATTTAAACATTTAAACATCTAATTAAGTAGGTAGGAAGAGAGAGAAATAGAGGTAGGGAGGGAGTTAGGGGAGGTGCATAGAAAGAGAAAGGAGACAAAGAGTAGAGAGTTAAAGATGTGAGAGAGAGGTGGAGAGATAGATCTAAATTTTGGGAGAGAGAGGAGAGAGATAGAGAGAGGTAGAGAGGGATATAGGAAGAGTAATATGGAGAGAGATAGGTCTAGAGCTTGATGGTGATAAAGAGAGTGATATAGAGAGAGCGAGAAAATGCTAATAGGAGCCTGTTGATTGCTGGAATTTGTCTAAGACTGAAAAATTTATAAGATCTTCTAAAATTTAGAATTCACATTATAACTCCTAGACATCTAAAACCATTCTCGAACATCCTGCCAATATATACATGAAATATAACTTAAAAGTAACGGGATACCATTTTCAGTTCTATTTTAAAATGGGATCCCATTTTTAAAACGGTATCCCGTTCTATTTTTAAAATGGGATCCCATTCTATTTTTGAAATGGGATCCTGTTTGCTTTTTTACTTTTAATTCTTGAAAAAAATAAAACAGGATCCCGTATCCTAAACAGTAAAAGGGATCCCATTTCTAAAAATTTTGAATTTTGGCTTAGTTGTTCCTTCGGATTTTGGCTTGGGAAATGGCTTGGAGTGGCGACCCTCTTGCTTGGACCTGGTTTGACTTGCAACTTGAAGGCCAAATCAATCTTCATACAAAATAATGACTTCAAAAATATATCTAAACACCAAAATTTCATAATTATTAAAAAAAAATGAAAACCCATTATTGTAGAGACTGTCTAGATTCCAAATATATAATTTTTTTTAAAATGGATCAATATTTTTTATTTTAAAAATAATTTCTAATGAAAGAGGTCCATAAACTTGAAATAACAGGGTTTTTTTAATAAATTTTTTGTCTCTAAGTTTTTTGAAAAAAAAATATATGGCATCAAACTAGAGATAATTCTATACAGTTTTAAAAAAAAAAAATTAAAATGTTAAGTTTAGGTCAAATTATGCTTGCCATACACGAGGATTTTTCAAAACAATGATTATGCCCAATAGAAAATTAACAAAAAAAAATATGCAGAAAAAAATTATACAAAAATATCCTAATCAAAGGTGAGTGAATTACAGATATTTTTGCAAAAGGATTAAAAAACAACTTTCATTTAGGTCAAATTATGCTTTCCGTACACGAGCATGGTATGGTCCTGAAAAGTGACTTTTAAACTATAGGTTTTAGTAATTTCTATTTAAACTTAATTTTTAAGATCTGGGTATTAAAATAAATTACATATTTGGAAAGTAGACTTTGAGCACTACATTTTCTATTACTGACTATTTTCAATATTCATTCTTCAAGTGCTTCAAATTTTTAGGTCAAATAGGATGAAATCTTAAAAAATATAGAAAACACTTCCACTTTTTGGCACTGAACTTCTTGCAGGCACCCGTGAGATTTGTAAGTGATGATACTACAAGAATAGTAGGAAAAGGGTACTATCAATATCGAAAATGATAAGATAAAGACAATATTTAAATATGTTGAAGGACTTAAGTGAAATCTACTAAGTGTCATCCAAATGTGTCGTCACTGGTATAATGTCATATTTCATAACAAAGGAAGTCAAATTTGAAAGGAAAGTTTAGGATAGTTGATTATAGATGTATATAAATCTAACACAACCTATATATCCTCAATGAGATCAATGGATATAAGTGATGCACGAGTCAGATAGATGAGAGTTGGTGGTGGTCTAAAATAATGGGTCATATCAAATTTATAGTCTTGTGAAGATCAACTCTAAGAATATCAATGGATATAAGTGATGCATGAGTCAGATATATGAGAGTTGGCGGTGGTATAAAATAATGGGTCATATCAAATTTTATAGTCTCGTGAAGATCAACTCTAAGAATATTGTAAGAGGTATGCCCAAAATTGCAAAACCCTAAAGCACCTTCTGCAAATAGTGCCAACAAGGAAAGCAAACAAGAACAAGCTTAAAATCAAAAGATTATTCAACATCAAAGCCTCTAGATTTAATGCATGCTATACAACCTAAAAGGATAACTAAAAGTGGAAGGTATTCTAAGGTTCTTTTTAAATGAAGGATAACAGAGTGCCCTCAAATTTGTGAAGTTGAATGAAAATATCCCTACAATAGAACCATAATTAAGATGGAGAGAACAAAATGAGTATAGTGAAAACAAAAACCTCTAATGTCTTATTGCGAGAAGATATGTTTCCCCTTGTTGCATGTAACCAAGCCTAGATAAAATAGTTTACAAACCTTCTGTACAAGATGAATGGATTCATATTACAATCTTGTTACAGTCATATTATAGTCATGGTACTATATCCTAATATATTCCTATGATATATATTAAGAGAGAGAGAGTCTTTGTTGTATAAACATACATATAGTTTCTTTTTCTAGTAAATGAAAAATATAATGGTATCATTTTGAACCTTCTATGTTTATATACAACTCAAAAATAATTACATAGTGTGTCCTAAAACCTTGTGTGCTTAACTTGGGAAAATAAGTATTCTACAAAGACAAGATGTATTGAGTTTTATTCTCTATCTTTAATACAAAAACAAATTATGAGATCACTCATAACATGTGTCACTAAGTGTCAATATTGAGTGCTAGTACCTTCACTCTCAAAGTAGTAAATCCCTTGTTTGAGTAGAACAATTCATCGTAGTCTAACATCACTTCAAGTAACCTGTTAAAAAAAGTAAAGGGTAACATAAATAAGAGAAACATTTAAGTTGTTATAAAGATCCTTTAGCCTTCATAAATTTTTAATTTATTATATATGTACACACTTCTTGAATGATAGTTATCATTAGAAATCATTCAAAAGACGTGATAGTCTCCATGTTGAAAAATTGTATTGGTCCTTCAAGAATAATAAACTACTATTATAGTTTGGTATGAATAGATTTTACTATGTTTCCTATACACTTCTCTTTGATAATTATCCTTCAAGTATAAGTTATTGTTTAATATCATTTCTTTTTCATATTAGACATTTTTTTAACAAAAATATAATGACATTTTTTTACATCTAGGTTTAGTAGTGTTTAGGTAAATTATTTCTCTCATTTTGTCCACATTATCTAATTCTGTGAAAAAAATGATAGTGTTAAAATTATGAACTTATGTAAATCCCCTAACAACTTAGGAATCCATGTACTAATCCATCTTCTCATGGATGGTGTTCAAGTACTAATCTAGATGATTTTAAATATTGATCTCATTTGAAAACTAGATGTATAACAAACAACATTACATAGATTGAGTTCTTTTAAAAAAACTTTATAATTTTGTAAGAAATTAGGAAATTCATGATTTTGTAAGATATTATTGTCAAACTTGTTTTACTAAAAAAACACCATAGTAGACAACATTGCATGTCATCATATTTTTTTTATATTTCACTTCATAGATTTATGCAAATAACTTATTTAAGAATTGAAAATCATTATTTGTTGCGCTACCATATTTTATCCACAAAAGAAGCTTTGTCATCAAAATCCATGCCCCACTTTCTTGTTTGAGCTAGTGGGGACCCCATTTTTCTTTTGTTTCTTCTTGTTTTCCTTTGTTTTTTTCCTTTTCTCCTCTTTTGCTTGTTTTGTTTTTCCCTATTCGGGCTTTTGAGGATTAGGGTTTGGGGTGATACTTGTCCATTTTGAGGCTTAGTAGCCTTAATCCCCAACCTTGACTTGTTTCTTATTTTTTATCTTGTAGGAATTAGTGAAGCTAATCCCTAACTCCCAATTCCCTCTTTTGGGGACCAAGCATCAAGGGTGTTAGGTATTTATATCTCCATGCATACCCAACACCCCAAATCCCTAACCTTAATAGAGAGTTGGGACCCAACCTACCACCCTAACATGCATTTTTTCCACTCATTGACTATAAATTTCCAATTCTAGGGTTCATTTAATCAATTTATTTTCACCATTTTCATTGTGGGTATGTACAGGATCATGAAGGACCAAAAAGTGGCGACATCCTAACTAAAGTCTTGATTGATAGGTTGATTGAAAAATATCTATAAATTTAAAATGGTGTCACATATTTTAAAACCAAAACATGTGTCACGTTATATGCTTCATATACTATACGATTAAAAAAACAAATTGAATTTCATAAATTTTTGACCAAGTTATGGTGGTTAGAAATACATTTTTTTTATATTTTGAAAAAGCTGTAGTAAAAAAACCATAATTAATTATTTATTTAAAAAATATACAAAAAAATATGTGTCACATCCACACATGATTCTTCTACTTATATCTAAAATCTTATTAAAAAATATTATGATTTGATTGTGGTTAGGGTGGTCAGATAGACACTTGCTTCCTATCTCTTTTACTAAAATTTTAGGACTACTGCATTGAAATTTCAAATTTTTGTCAAATAGATTGTTTTTTTTCAAAGAAAAACTAGTAGCTTAGAAACTACATTCAATTTTCTACAGATTCTATTATTACATATTTTTGAAATAATGTTGGTAACTTATTCAAATTTTTATGTGAAGTTTCCTAACTCTATTTTTCTGATTTTCATTTCCACTTAAGGGCATGTTTGGCCCACCATGATCTTGCATATACCCTTGCCCCTAAGCTATTTTTTGAAGGAAATTGAGAGATAGAGAAGTCAAGTGTTTCCTACAAGTGAGATCAATTGATTTGTAGGGATTCTCTTTGATGTAGTTAAGATTTGGGCTTGTCATTTATGGGATTGTGGATAGGTTTTTTTGTTATTTTCCTTTTTTGTGTGGGTTTATTTTATGGCTTTCTTTTGTTTTCTTTGTGTTTGTTCTTGTAAGTCACCTTTCATAATTCTTGACCATCTTCCTATTTTCTTTTGCTTTATTTTCCTAGTGTATCCCCATGGGGGTTTCCTTGCCATGATTCTATAGCATCTTAGAGATGTGTTTAGGCTTCATTTTTTTTCTTTGGCCTACCATTTCCTTTGTGTCTGTGTGTGCTCCTTTTCATTATGGTAGTATAAAGTAGTAAGTTTGGCCAAGATTGGTTTTGAATTGGTTGGGTTCTAGTTCTATTTCCATGTAGCACATATTCAAGACCACAACCCATCTACCCTAGGTTTCTTTGAAATAATCTATCAATTTTTTATCCTTGAAATAAGTTAGTTAAAATAGGGTTTTACATGTATAATAGAGCACAAATAATGTGATGAAAGTATAATATAAAATATATTTCCTTAGCATTCTCAAACTCAATCTAATATTAGTAAATAACTATCACACCACAAGGTTTGAAGGTGGCTAAATGCTAAAATAGTTTAGGGATTTTACACCCCTGATCTTTCATTTTATTGCTCTTGTAAGTGTCGAGCATCAAAGATGTTACATCTCTGATACCTGAAAATGTCTTAGGGATGTTACATCCTTGACCACTAAACATTATACCCAGTTTCTAGGGGTTTGACATCCCCAACCCTTGAAAAACCCTAGGTCCAAGATTTAAGAAGGGGATTGAGGATATAGCTCTCTCTCAATTATGAATGGTTGTTTTGATGCTAGCTTTAGCTTTAGTGTCAGTCTTGAGCTTGGTTTTCAATAAAAGTGCAACAAGTAACTATAAGAATAAGTTATTTTTATGTCGAGTAACATAATACTAACTTAACTTATTTTCACTCAAAATTGGCAATGATTGAGAAAAGAGTGGCTCTAGCAATGTAAAAATTCAATGGCTACCTTTCTCCAACCATGTTGGTATTAGTGGATAGGAATTCCAATGATACAAACCTAGGGCATATATATGTGAAAGACTTCTTAAGGAGAATGTGAAACCCAGATGGAAAAATAGTTTGGGATATATCCTTGGTATAGTCAGGATTGATACAAGTTGTAGGCTTTCCTATTTCACTACAATCGCCAGAGATGGTACTAGCCTATAATATGAACTAAAACTAAAATGAGACAAGAGTTTGCAGCCCATTAGGAGAAGTTATCTTGGATATCTCCCCTAAATCAACTTAAGAGGCACATTTCATATTCCACGACATGACCAATACTCCAAAGTCATAGTGGCTTGTGGGGAATAGTATTATGATAATGAAAAGAATCCAATGGAATACATCAATGAACAATTATTTTAAAATTTGAATAAGATTTAGCAATGAGAACAAATCAAGATGACCCATAGAGCTTACTTGTATATAGATGCAAGGGATTATGTCACTCACTTGACTAGAGTAGTTGACCTATTAGATGGTAAGGATTAGGCCATGCATGCTCCTATTCATAAAGACTACTAAAACTAGAAAGGAGTTGATTTATTAAAGTATATAAATGATAATTTGGATGAGCAACTAGTTAGAGTGAAAAATGATCCCAAATTATACATATCATACTTGGTCTACTCACTAGCTAGTTAGGCCACCTACCTTGGATTGAAGAAGAGAGGGTCAATCACCAACCTAAACATCAAAGTGCATAACCATTACCATCAATTGACCTTGGAGAGAAGAAAAAATGATCATTATACAATCAATGTTGTTTTTTGTGTTTGCAGTAATAAGGGCTTTGGAAGGAGATTTTCTAAGATGATATCACTAGATGTTGATGTCAAGATCCAAGCATTTAGTAGCTATATATCATTCAATTTGGAATCTTCACATACATTAGAGTAGTAGGCTATATAATAGCCCCAAATAAATTGTTTCAGTATCCTTGTGAGTGATTGATTATCTTAGAACTTTAATCTACATGTCAATGATGCCCACAAGTTAGTGGTAAATAAACACAAACCTTGCTTTTAGCTACCAATCAAAGTGTGTTCTCACACTTTCCTAGAAATAAAGACAACGAATAAGGTGGAAGTTGACATATTAGAGTTTACATAAAACCCTTGTGCATATAAAGAAGAAAAAATGATTCAGTTGGTACATTTAACAAGGTGATAAGATTGCATTTCAAACGTGTGCCAAATATTGAAGATCATTTGGCGAACTATGTAGATGATCATGAAGTAAGAATAATAGACAATTATAGGTTAGACTTATACTTGGCAAGACAAGTAGATAAAATTTGGATTCTAGATGATATTTAGGCTAAAGATAGTGAAGTTAGATTGCATCCAATATACAACAAGAACAAGATCTTTGACACCCCAATTCATAATATAGATATGAACCTAGCATATCAATAAGACATGCAACAACAAGCATGGGATTTTATATATGGGACTCATGAGTGGATCAACAATCCCTATCTAATGCTTAATTTTCCATAGGTGGAAGGAATGTGTCAACAAGATCAAGCAAGCACATCTAAGGGGGAAAAAGGCTACTTGTACCTCAAAGAAGCCATCTCGTCTGACTCACCCAACAAGCCATGCTAGAAAATTCATTGATTAGACTCCCCTTAGGGTGCATAGACAAATGAAAGCTAGTAAGAGAAATCAAAAGCTTCTTTCCATGAGTAGAAAGAAAACTAAGAAAAGGAAGGTGATTCCTCTTCACACTACTACCATTGTTGCCCCATCTTTGATCCATCAAAGAATCAAGTTTTCCAAAGATAAGGTGAAAATAAAAGAGGTGCTAAAGGATAGTCCTTGAGTTTACAAGATATTGAGGAAACGGCTGCCACCAATAAGAACAATTATAGACTATTCCGAATAAGAACCCAAAGAGGAAGAGAAACATCTATAGAGAAAGAAGAGGATGAGGGTAGAAACCCCTAGTGCACAAGAAAAAGTTGTTCCTTCCATCAAGACAAAGAAGAAATACCTCTATAATAGACTTCAACAAATTAAGGAAAAGTTTCATTGCCATGTTCCTTAGTCAATGTGATAGAAAAGGAAATAGTTGAGCAACAACCTCAAGATACCATTCATATTGAGGATGATGATGAAGAAGAGACTAAAAGAGATAATAAATTCTAGAAAAATACATAGAAGGGGAAATAAAGGAATCAAAAGGACTTGTAATTGAATAAAGCCTCCCCAAGGATGATACACAAGAATCAAACTTTCCATAATCAAATTTGGAGATTGAATAAATAGAAAAGGATGCTAAAGAGAATAAGCCTACTAACACCAAATTGGACATGTATGCCTTGAACAAAGAGAGTGAATAGGCTTTATGCTCCATGACCAAATGAGGAGATATCTAAGATGAAGATAATGAATGAAGGAACAAGCCTCCTCATGTCTAATTAGAGCATCAAGAAGAGGAACTCTTGAAGGATGGTCTTGAAGAATATCATGTAGAGAAAGATGACAAGCCTCATAAGGAACAAGAATAAGAGTGTGATAGAGAGCATGAATAGGAAATGGACCAAGAAATAGAAGAAGTACCCCTATCACATGTTGAAGGATAGAATAAATAAGAAGAAAATCAAGGCGATAAAGGAAGTGATAAAAATGAGGGAAAGTTCAGACAAGAGAGATGACTATGTAGCTATGAACTAGCCCCAAAACAATAAATAGTAGTGAGAGCAAGAGGATAGAGATAAGGAAGATATTGTGTCTAGTAGTACTCCAATATGGTTAACTTGAACCATTTAACAAAGATAAAAAACAACATGATAAAATTGATGAAGGTGACTTTTCCATATTGGAACAAACATTTAGATCTCCTAAACCAAAGAAGAGAGACCACAAACTATTAGTTTTTACCACTGATGCCTCTAGCCATCAAAGGGAACAACTTGTTGTATTTTTAGTTGATAAAATTGAGATTGGGATAGAGCTCCAAGAGTATTAGATATAAGAGGTGGATCTCGGGGAGCAAAACAAATAAGGGGAGAAGCATTCTCTAAGATACCTAGTAGAAATAATCTTTGAGAGGTTGGATAAAGAAGAAGACACTAAGGAAGAATTGAAAGTACACATCAAGGAATTAAAAAAGAAAATGGTCATTTAATGGGACCAATAGGATCAACAACCTTTTCTACTAGTTCACAAGATCCATTCTCTCAAATCACATCATTCTCAAGTGGCGAATCTCTCATTAAAACTACATTAACCTAGAGACAAGAGTTTGATTGATAAGGATAGAAAGTGATTAATAACGTGATGAGCTTATAAAATTCCATCAAAGACCAATTGACAATGCTTCATGGTAGGTTAATAGGGGAAGGAAAATAGGCTATAAGAATTGAAGATATATTTCTCATGTGGGATGACTACCTCCCTATAGTTTGATAATTTAGAATACTAATGAAAAGACATTGTTAGAAAAGGGGATTCTCAATATTTCAAATAAAGGAATGATAGTAGAATGAAAAAAAGACATTAATATGGAAATAAAGGAGTAACAGAAGGCAAAAGAGAAGTTATTCAACAAATGAGTGGTGCAAACACGTTGTTGGTAAGAGAACAAGAGTTCCTAGAATCTCTCCCTTGTACTCTTTTAGATGATTAAATGATAGTTATTAATGCTCAAAAAATAGTGCAAGAATTTAAGGATAAGTTACATAGGGATTGTACTTTTCAGATCATTGAGAAAATGGTGTTGATGAAGCAATGAATTTAGATCATGCAAGCAAAGATTTCTCATTTTTAGGAAAAGAGAAGGAAGTTGAATATCTTCACCAAAATCTAGATTGTAAAACTAAAATATTAAAAAATACTAGATGTTGAAGTGTTGAAAAAAAATGGTGAATATTTTTAATCAAGAATCTCTAGAAGCAGTTGCTCACTTATAAGGATGATGTACTTCATATTTTGGATAGTTACAGTTGTAAAAAACAAGTTACAAGAAACAAATTTTGGATAAATATTCTCAAACTAGTTCTTGATACTTCTAGTTAACTTTAGTTCTTACTTGCAAAAAAGGGGGCTATAAAGGGCCATTTTTGTTTGTTCTCTAATGTCAAATAATTTATAGTTCATTTTTAGCTAAGTCAAGCAAAAAAATGGGTGATAAAATCCACATTTTGAAAAGAAATCCTGTCAGATTTGAAACAATAATTAACTTGAAATTCAAATGTGGTAAAAAGAGCTTGTTTTCTCTAGATTTCACACCCCAAATCAGTGATGTACCTTTTTCACAAGATTTAGAAGCAGTTTTCTTGATTTTTAGAGCAGTTTAAGAGTAGTTTTATTTAGTTTTTTTTTTTAAATCTCTTAGTTTCGCCCAAAAATCCTAGCTTCAGTTTTGTAAACTTAGCCTTGTAATTGATATATAAACCCTTCATTTCAACTTAGAAAGGTTTGAATTTTTCATATAGACATTATGGTGAAATGTTTATGCAATTCTTGGTGTTAAATTTCTACCAGATTTGTGAAATTTGAATGAATAAAGTTCAAGTTTGAACATCTCCTATTTGTATTGATGATTCAAACAAGTTTATTAAATGGTACTATTAATTATATGATTATTTGGCTACAAGGATAATTTTATGAGATCATTTTTTCAAAGTTCTTAATTAAATTTTAATCTTACGTATGCACATGGGTATCACTCTATAGTTTGGTGAATTCTGAACATCTATCATTTAATTCCATTCCTTTGCATTGTATTTACATGAGTTGTGATATTTTGATGTGTCTACATGATTTCTTTTGATCTTGTCTAGCCACCACATGTAGTAGATTATTATATAATCAATATTGTTTGATAGTTGTTTCAAGTTCATATTACATTCTTTCTTGTAACTCCCCTACCTTTGTTGCTTATTTTACAAGTCATTAGGAGATGAGCTTGTTAATGTAGAATAGATTGTTAGATTAGAATGAGTTGTTCTCACTTGACTTGTGTGGGTTTTATATTAAAAAATACCAAAAAGATCATTTAGATTGTGACGAGATAGCAATTACCATGAATACATCTCAATTGTTCCTACTAATCTGCACCGTATAGCTAAGACCTAGCCTTTTGCAACCTTGGAGTGAGAAATTTCAATTTGCAAGAGACGATATCCATCCTCAGATCTCCTACTGGTGTTCGTGTTAACACCACAATTAGTAGAAGTCACGCAAAGCACCTTCAAATGTAGGTGTCACTCTCAAAAAAATAACAAAAAAATCACATCCATGCACTCAACATATTACAACATTCAAAACACATCTTAACAAACTTCAACAATCATAAGATCATTTTTTTCTATATACATGATGCTAAGAGATAATATGTAAAGCGATGAATTTAGATGAAGCACATAACTCGTAGAGATTTTATTTGACACTCTTTAAACCAAACTATCCCCTCATTATTTAAAATAAGTGTGAACTATATTATATATAAAAAATTATTATAATCTACAGATGTAAAATTTCATCTCTCACTCATATATATTAAAAAGAATTATTAGAATCTGATTAATGTAAAATTTTGCCTCTTATTTATATTGTTCTTTATATAATATAAGTGTGAACTGCAAATTTTAAGATTATCTTAATTTGTCTTTTAAAAAACCATGTGAAAGATTTTTAATCTTCTATATTAACAACATTACAATGATGTTAGTCGTGATATGAAACTCGAGTTTTTTATTGACCATCTAGAATACATGTGATCAGCATGATTGACATGATACAGTCAAATATGTACCTTGATTAGCCGTTGCCATCATAAAGTTAAAATATAATAAGTATGCAGCATTTTTAACAGTGCCAAACATGGTAGAAATGACATAAAAGTTGTTCAAAAGGAAACTTAAAAACTTTGTAACTCCCCTTGAAGACTGGCTATTCGTTAATGTTTCGGTCCAAGGCATTTCAGTCAATATTTTTTACTGTTATTCAATTTCAATTCATTCCCCACAGTTCAATCAGCGAAGGATTCTATAGTGTAGGCGTATGCTCTTCATCATTAAAAATATGGAAATTATGTCGGAAGCCGAAAAATGGAGACAGGTGGAACATCTTGTCCGCTTAAAGCGAATAATTCTTGTAGACTTTAAAGAGGAATAACAATGCAATTGTAGACTTTCCAAAGTTATCGTACACTTTCTAGATCAAATGTGATGTGTTTATTCTGGTTCAAAAATGGACGAATCTGTCAGACTAATAAGACTAACATTGCGTGTTAATTGCATCGTAGACTATTTTGGAATCAGAATAGCATCGTCAGATCAAATGTAAGAATACCAACACGTTTTTCTTCAAGTGAGTTTTGATAGAATGGCATATACTAACTGCCACTGCACAATTCTATATATACAGTCTGATAGGATTCCAAAGAATTATTCAATAATATTTAGAGTTGAGAGCTGGTTGTGCATTTTGGAAATGGAGGAGCAGAAATATATTATGAGGAATCCTCACACCAAGGTAAGGAGACTTCTCCCAAAGCGTGGGCATATTAAAAAGGAAATATTTTCTTCTATTCTTGCTGCAGTGGCTATTGCCGTCTGCAATATTTCCTGTTGTATCAAAGCCACTCCCATGGCCCTTTGTATGGACATCATTGGTCATGCTGATGGTGATGGTGAGGGTGAGAGGGATTTTCTCTTCTATCAAGCTCAATTCTATGTCCCTTTGCCTTATGACTCGAAAGTACATCCTCTCTGAGATTAGTATTTGGTAGGTTTATTATGTCATTTTTAGATTCGATTCGGTGATAGTCTTTGTATCACTATCTTGGATCACACTCTGTGATCTATTATCAAAAAATTCAATTGATGATCCATCATCATAAAAAAAAATTTTAAAAATGCCTTTTCTTTTCTATTTTTGCAGCAAGTTCAGAACTGAAATAAAATGTCAGTGTTTCTTCTATGATGGGCTTCCTCCTGACATAGTTTCTCACGGCTATGCTTTGTTTACTTGTTTTCGAAATTTTAGAAATGTTGACAAGTCAAGTGCATTGATTGGAAATATACCACAAAGAAAAGTAGTCTCATGAGATGAGATGATGGCTAGGTACAGGGAATCTATCAAAGGTTAAAGGATGGAATAATATTCTTAATTTTTTTTTGTTTCATGATTATTTTTCATTCTGATAATGAATCGCAGAGTGTGATGCAAAATGATGATTCAAAAAATTACATAATCAAAATCAGAAATAATAATAGCAATAAATTTCTGCTAAAGGTATATGAATTGTTTGTGAAAATACCTTACAGAAAATATCGCATCCCTCAAAACCATCCATTTGATCTCCTTGAGGGTATTTGGATTAATGGATCCATTGATGGCATGATGTAGTTCAATTGCATGTAGATACATCTTTGGACTAATTTGATAGTAATATTTTTGTAGTAAAATATCTACTAGGAACCCCAATTGATCTCATACGATGTGGACTCAATTGTTTTGTTGTGAGATTGATTCTTCATGCCAAACCAACCCTCTTCTCTTATCCCTAAATGTCAGTTCGAAATTAGAGGATCAATTGTTTGTATCATTAAATAATTGCAGTTGTTACAATGGCCATGTTTGGCGATTATAGATAGAAGCATAATCAATTAAAGTTATTTTACTAATAAATAAATAATTCGACCCAAGTACTTCAATGTTGATTACCTTAATCTCACTAATTGATTCATTTGATTTTGACTTCTTTATCATGATAACTAATAAGAATTTAATGATAATAAAAGAAAATGTGATCATATAAAACATAAATAAATAAATAAAATTGAACAAATAAAATATCAAAATAAAATTAAAAATAAGGTTACATTAGAAAGGTGAAGAGCTACCTTTCCTGAAAGGGTGAGAAAGTAAAAGAAAGGGCATGTTTTTCATGAGGAAACCTGGTCATATATGATGTCATGGTGTCCTTCCTCCACAATAATTAATATTTACAAAACATGGCTATAAGAATGTCTTGAAAAGAGGAGACAAGGAAATAATTAAAGGATGTTTGTGAAATCCCATTTTGGGGGGAATTGTGGAGCAAAAGTTGAAGGGTTCATGCTTATGAAAGAAAGGATTTTTGTAAACTCCCTTTTTTGGGGGGGGGGGGATTGTGGAGAAAAAGTTGAAGGGTTCATGCTTAGGAAATAAGGAAAGAGAGAATAGGGATGAAGGAGTGTAGGTTCAAAACAATTTAGAAAGAAGGAATAACAAAAATAGCTACACAATTATATCATTGTCATGACTATTATTATAGCTAGTATGCATTTTTATTTACAGGTGAATTACATTAAAACCCATACAATATAATAAATTATTGATAAACATAGCAATTATGGGAGCTTTAGAGAAAGACTAACCAAAATTGTAAGAAAAAAAATATTAATTTTTAATTTAGCTAATAAAATAACACACTCCCTATCACCATACACCCATGTGGTTGGAAATGGGGTAAGGATGCCTCTTGAAGTTGATGGGAATGGATTCTTGTGAACTGTTGTAGTTGCAAAGCCATTACATAGCATCGTGACCTTTATAAATTTATGACATGATTTTATAGTAGAAGAAAGAATGGAATAGATTCTCTCTTCTTGAATTATGATTTACTCTCCTTTAGCTTATATTGAATAAACAAGATTTAAAAATTATTTCAAGTTTCTTGGTGTCTCATATTAAGAAGAAAGTACAACTTGTATTGACTCTTTTAAGTTTAAGATTTCTTTTTTTTAATGAATATACTTAAAAAATAAAAGAATTATGTGCATGGATAGGTAAAATTAATATGGATAATTTTTTTATACTTGTACGCATATTGTTATTTATTTTATTTGGATTCATTATACTAGATTGTATATTATCATTTATTTTGCTTAAATTCGCTTGCCTAATTTATACTATTAAAGTAATGTTAATAAAAATATATTTGCACATGTTGATTATTATAAATGCTATTCGTGATTTAAAATAGTTAAAAGTATTATTGATTAGAATATCATGTGTACATCATAATTATGATAAACTAAAACAGAAGACCTTGTATTGCGCCTCATAAGATGGCATAATTCATCCATTACACCTAGGTATCTTATAATAGATTAGATATATTGAGCCTTAAAGGATGGTATAACTCATCCATTACACTTTGGTAACTACTAGTAGATTAGATCAATATGCTTGACAAGATAAAATGAAATAAATTGATTGAATCAACATGATTGATATTACAACAATTTTCTTACTCATAAATGTTGGAAAGTCAAGCATGAGCCTCTCACTGCCATGCATATGATTCACTCAATGTTATTGCCATGCAACAATCAGTTGATTACCATGATGCATGCTTAAACAATTAGTTTAAGCTACCACTGCTAATCTCGAAGCTCAGTAAAGAATGCAACAAATAATGCATTCTAGATGCATGTAACTGTTGGCATTATAACAGACAAGGAGAGATTGTTGGCATTTGAATAAGGATATTGAGAAGGTTGTTGATGATTATGGATATAACTGATTAAGGATGTTTACTATCTTAATATTATTATTTTGTCATTGATGTCAACAAATTGATTTTCTAATTTAGTATGATGTTGCCATATCTTAAGAAGTATGATTTGATGAGTATAAAGATGTCGGTAAAAGACACAGACAGAGTGTTATGAATAAGGGGAGAAATAAGTTATTCAATGGGCAACTATTACCGAGTTAGACAATGATGAGTTCATGATGTTTAGATTGTTTTGATATCCTACATATGTTATTGATTGTAAGGTTAATACTATACTATGTTACCGAGCAAAGAACCTAGTCAGTAAACCCTAAGGAACCTAGTCGGTAGACCCTAAGGTTATTGCTATCGGTTAATGAAGGCAGAATGTCTATCGAGTGAAGTTTAGTATTTACCGAGTTGCAACCGAGTAATAACAGAATGCATTGAATGAACAAAAGTATTATTTAATGAAGGAAGTTGATGAGCTAGCTATGATTAAATGATTGGTATGAAGTGCATGAAGTTTTTAAAAAAATCTATGGCAAAGGAAAATTGGCAGGAAGATCTACAGCTCAGATTGAACCGCAATACCCTAGCACAAGTTCCAAGAAATGTATGCAAGTTCCAAGGCAGGGTAAAATATTTTTTAGATCGAAGGATACATTGAACCTAGTCAAGTTTGAAGATCTGATGGCTATGATTGATCATGGGAAATGTGATCAAGGAGATTAAGCAGTTAGCAAATTGTTTATAAATAAGGAACTATTGATAAACAATGTATGCAGGCAAATGTATGCACATGGATGCTATATAATGATTACTGAGCACAGAAGCTTGAAGACCTATTTGAATAATAGAGTATAGGGCCCAGCAGATGGACAAGATAAGTCCTATTGTATTAAGAAAATAAGAATCTGCTTTAGCATTTTTAAATGTGAAGTTGCAGATAGATTTTTATTACTGTTGTTATGTGAAGTGAAAAAAAATCTCTTGACCGAGTGGACTTAACAGTCTTATTTGTAAAACCCTCTAGAAAGGTGACATTCTGATTGAGTGTTTAAAATCCTTTAAGAAGGTCACTTCTAACAAGCTGAAGATCCTAACAGATCTAAGGGAAATCCCTTAATTGGGTCACATCTAGCAATGTGTTTGTAATCTTTAACAAGAATTGCTTTTAACCGAGCATACTCTAGAAGAGTATATTTCTTAGTGGGTTCAAAATCCCACAATGGCTTTTCCCTATTTGGGTTTCCACATTAAATCTGGTGTTATGAGTGTTATGATGTTTATATGCTTTTGAGTTTGCATGTTTACGAGTTTTGGATATATTACTGAAGTATATGTTACCGAGGTTGAATCTATTGTTTTTATGGAAGATTAAGTTTGTATGATTCACCCCCCCTCTCATCTTGTTAGTTATTGGATCTGTACTTACATTAAGTATCAGAACTATCAATTGGCATCAAAGCTTTGGACTCTGGAAGAAAATTTTAAAGGTACTTGAGGCAAAGATCTAAAGACGTATAAGAGGGATGCATCGAAGCTGAACAAGTCAATTTTCTCTACATGGTAGAAAAAGATAAAGTTGCACCTATCAGGATTTGAAGAATATGTTGTATATTATCTGGAGAATGATTTCATTACACTGATCACCTATCCATTGACAATGCAAGAGATAAAAGAAAAGCAAGAACATATTCAAGCAATGATTGAAATAACATCTACATTGACTGATTCAGAGTTTAATGATCTAGAAGGCTGCAATGATGCAAAGGCAATGTGGGACAAGCTCATATCTGTGGATGGTGGAGATGAACATGTTCAAAGAGAAAAAGTAGATAGTCTAAGAGGACAACTTGAATCTATGAGGATGAATGAAGGTGAGTTAATAACCCAGTACAGTACAAGACTAAAGGAGATTGTCAATCAAATCAAAGGAGTAGGTGGAACTATTGAAGAAAAGGATATAACAAGTAAGTTATTAAGAACCCTTCTACCAGCTTATGTAATCCGAGTCTCTGCAATCAATGAATTAATGTCTGTACCCAATATGCCAGTTTCTTTAGATGCTACTATTGGTAAGCTACATGCATTTGAGTTAAGTAACTTTGATAACAATGGGTCATCGGTATATAAAGTTGAGTCTGCATTTAGGTCTTTTCATATTGGTGAATCTGATTATTACAATGATGTTAGTCGTGATATGAAACTCGAGTTTTTTATTGACCATCTAGAATACATGTGATCAGCATGATTGACATGATACAGTCAAATATGTACCTTGATTAGCCGTTGCCATCATAAAGTTAAAATATAATAAGTATGCAGCATTTTTAACAGTGCCAAACATGGTAGAAATGACATAAAAGTTGTTCAAAAGGAAACTTAAAAACTTTGTAACTCCCCTTGAAGACTGGCTATTCGTTAATGTTTCGGTCCAAGGCATTTCAGTCAATATTTTTTACTGTTCTTCAATTTCAATACATTCCCCACAGTTCAATCAGCGAAGGATTCTATAGTGTAGGCGTATGCTCTTCATCATTAAAAATATGGAAATTATGTCGGAAGCCGAAAAATGGAGACAGGTGGAACATCTTGTTCATGATGTTTAGATTGTTTTGATATCCTACATATGTTATTGATTGTAAGGTTAATACTATACTATGTTACCGAGCAAAGAACCTAGTCAATAAACCCTAAGGAACCTAGTCGGTAGACCCTAAGGTTATTGCTATCGGTTAATGAAGGCAGAATGTCTATCGAGTGAAGTTTAGTATTTACCGAGTTGCAACCGAGTAATAACAGAATGCATTGAATGAACAAAAGTATTATTTAATGAAGGAAGCTGATGAGCTAGCTATGATTAAATGATTGGTATGAAGTGCATGAAGTTTTTAAAAAAATCTATGGCAAAGGAAAATTGGCAGGAAGATCTACAGCTCAGATTGAACCGCAATACCCTAGGACAAGTTCCAAGAAATGTATGCAAGTTCCAAGGCAGGGTAAAATATTTTTTAGATCGAAGGATACATTGAACCTAGTCAAGTTTGAAGATCTGATGGCTATGATTGATCATGGGAAATGTGATCAAGGAGATTAAGCAGTTAGCAAATTGTTTATAAATAAGGAACTATTGATAAACAATGTATGCAGGCAAATGTATGCACATGGATGCTATATAATGATTACTGAGCACAGAAGCTTGAAGACCTATTTGAATAATAGAGTATAGGGCCCAGCAGATGGACAAGATAAGTCCTATTGTATTAAGAAAATAAGAATCTGCTTTAGCATTTTTAAATGTGAAGTTGCAGATAGATTTTTATTACTGTTGTTATGTGAAGTGAAAAAAAATCTCTTGACCGAGTGGACTTAACAGTCTTATTTGTAAAACCCTCTAGAAAGGTGACATTCTGATTGAGTGTTTAAAATCCTTTAAGAAGGTCACTTCTAACAAGCTGAAGATCCTAACAGATCTAAGGGAAATCCCTTAATTGGGTCACATCTAGCAATGTGTTTGTAATCTTTAACAAGAATTGCTTTTAACCGAGCATACTCTAGAAGAGTATATTTCTTAGTGGGTTCAAAATCCCACAATGGCTTTTCCCTATTTGGGTTTCCACATTAAATCTGGTGTTATGAGTGTTATGATGTTTATATGCTTTTGAGTTTGCATGTTTACGAGTTTTGGATATATTACTGAAGTATATGTTACCGAGGTTGAATCTATTGTTTTTATGGAAGATTAAGTTTGTATGATTCACCCCCCCTCTCATCTTGTTAGTTATTGGATCTGTACTTACATTAAGTATCAGAACTATCAATTGGCATCAAAGCTTTGGACTCTGGAAGAAAAGTTTAAAGGTACTTGAGGCAAAGATCTAAAGACGTATAAGAGGGATGCATCGAAGCTGAACAAGTCAATTTTCTCTACATGGTAGAAAAAGATAAAGTTGCACCTATCAGGATTTGAAGAATATGTTGTATATTATCTGGAGAATGATTTCATTACACTGATCACCTATCCATTGACAATGCAAGAGATAAAAGAAAAGCAAGAACATATTCAAGCAATGATTGAAATAACATCTACATTGACTGATTCAGAGTTTAATGATCTAGAAGGCTGCAATGATGCAAAGGCAATGTGGGACAAGCTCATATCTGTGGATGGTGGAGATGAACATGTTCAAAGAGCAAAAGTAGATAGTCTAAGAGGACAACTTGAATCTATGAGGATGAATGAAGGTGAGTTAATAACCCAGTACAGTACAAGACTAAAGGAGATTGTCAATCAAATCAAAGGAGTAGGTGGAACTATTGAAGAAAATGATATAACAAGTAAGTTATTAAGAACCCTTCTACCAGCTTATGTAATCCGAGTCTCTGCAATCAATGAATTAATGTCTGTACCCAATATGCCAGTTTCTTTAGATGCTACTATTGGTAAGCTACATGCATTTGAGTTAAGTAACTTTGATAACAATGGGTCATCGGTATATAAAGTTGAGTCTGCATTTAGGTCTTTTCATATTGGTGAATCTGATTATTACAATGATGTTAGTCGTGATATGAAACTCGAGTTTTTTATTGACCATCTAGAATACATGTGATCAGCATGATTGACATGATACAGTCAAATATGTACCTTGATTAGCCGTTGCCATCATAAAGTTAAAATATAATAAGTATGCAGCATTTTTAACAGTGCCAAACATGGTAGAAATGACATAAAAGTTGTTCAAAAGGAAACTTAAAAACTTTGTAACTCCCCTTGAAGACTGGCTATTCGTTAATGTTTCGGTCCAAGGCATTTCAGTCAATATTTTTTACTGTTCTTCAATTTCAATACATTCCCCACAGTTCAATCAGCGAAGGATTCTATAGTGTAGGCGTATGCTCTTCATCATTAAAAATATGGAAATTATGTCGGAAGCCGAAAAATGGAGACAGGTGGAACATCTTGTTCATGATGTTTAGATTGTTTTGATATCCTATATATGTTATTGATTGTAAGGTTAATACTATACTATGTTACCGAGCAAAGAACCTAGTCAGTAAACCCTAAGGAACCTAGTCGGTAGACCCTAAGGTTATTGCTATCGGTTAATGAAGGCAGAATGTCTATCGAGTGAAGTTTAGTATTTACCGAGTTGCAACCGAGTAATAACAGAATGCATTGAATGAACAAAAGTATTATTTAATGAAGGAATCTGATGAGCTAGCTATGATTAAATGATTGGTATGAAGTGCATGAAGTTTTTAAAAAAATCTATGGCAAAGGAAAATTGGCAGGAAGATCTACAGCTCAGATTAAACCGCAATACCCTAGGACAAGTTCCAAGAAATGTATGCAAGTTCCAAGGCAGGGTAAAACATTTTTCAGATCGAAGGATACATTGAACCTAGTCAAGTTTGAAGATCTGATGGCTATGATTGATCATGGGAAATGTGATCAAGGAGATTAAGCGGTCAGCAAATTGTTTATAAATAAGGAACTATTGATAAACAATGTATGCAGGGAAATGTATGCACATGGATGCTATATAATGATTACTGAGCACAGAACCTTGAAGACCTATTTGAATGATAGAGTATAGAGCCCAGCAGATGGACAAGATAAGTCCTATTGTATTAAGAAAATAAGAATCTGCTTTAGCATTTTTAAATGTGAAGTTACAGATAGATTTTTATTACTGTTATTTTGTTAAGTGACAAAAAATCTCTTAACCGAGTGGACTTAACAGTCTTATTTGTAAAACCCTCTAGAAAGGTGACATTCTGATTGAGTGTTTGAAATCCTTTAACAAGGTCACTTCTAACAAGCTGAAGATCCTAACAGATCTAAGGGAAATCCCTTAATTGGGTCATATCTAGCAATGTGTTTGTAATCTTTAACAAGAATTGCTTTTAAACGAGCATACTCTAGAAGAGTATATTTCTTAGTGGGTTCAAAATCCCACAATGGCTTTTCCCTATTTGGGTTTCCACGTTAAATCTGGTGTTATGAGTGTTATGATGTTTATATGCTTTTGAGTTTGCATGTTTAGGAGTTTTGGTTATATTACTAAAGTATATGTTACCGAGGATGAATATATTGTTTTTATGGAAGATTAAGTTTGTATGATTCACCCCCCCTCTCATCTTGTTAGTTATTGGATCTGTACTTACATTGAGTATCAGAACTATCAATTGGCATCAAAGCTTTGGACTCTGGAAGAAAAGTTTAAAGGTACTTGAGGCAAAGATCTAAAGACGTATAAGAGGGATGCATCGAAGCTGAACAAGTCAAGTTTCTCTACATGGTAGAAAAAGATGAAGTTGCACCTATCAGGATTTGGAGAATATGTTGTATATTATCTAGAGAATGATTTCATTACACTGAGGAACTATCCATTGACAATGCAAGAGATAAAAGAAAAGCAAGAACATATTCAAGCAATGATTGAAATAACATCTACATTGACTGATTCAGAGTTTAATGATCTAGAAGGCTGCAATGATGCAAAGGCAATGTGGGACAAGCTCATATTTGTGGATGGTGGAGATGAACATGTTCAAAGAGAAAAAGTAGATAGTCTAAGAGGACAACTTGAATCTATGAGGATGAATGAAGGTGAGTTAATAACCCAGTACAGTACAATACTAAAGGAGATTGTCAATCAAATCAAAGGAGTAGGTGGAACTATTGAAGAAAAGGATATAACAAGTAAGTTATTAAGAACCCTTCTACCAGCTTATGTAATCCGAGTCTTTGCAATCAATGAATTAAGGTCTGTACCCAATATGCCAGTTTCTTTAGATGCTACTATTGGTAAGCTACATGCATTTGAGTTAAGTAACTTTGATAACAGTGGGTCATCGGTAAATAAAGTTGAGTGTGCATTTAGTTCTTTTCATATTCGTGAATCTGATTATTACAATGATGTTAGTCGTGATATGAAACTCGAGTTTTTTATTGACCATCTAGAATACATGTGATCAGCATGATTGACATGATACAGACAAATATGTACCTTGATTAGCCGTTGCCATCATAAAGTTAAAATATAATAAGTATGCAGCATTTGTAACAGTGCCAAACATGGTAGAAATGACATAAAAGCTGTTCAAAAGGAAACTTAAAAACTTTGTAACTCCCCTTGAAGACTGGCTATTCGTTAATGTTTCGGTCCAAGGCATTTCAGTCAATATTTTTTACTGCTCTTCAATTTCAATACATTCCCCACAGTTCAATCAGCGAAGGATTCTATAGTGTAGGCGTATGCTCTTCATCATTAAAAATATGGAAATTATGTCGGAAGCCGAAAAATGGAGACAGGTGGAACATCTTGTCCGCTTAAAGCGAATAATTCTTGTAGACTTTAAAGAGGAATAACAATGCAATTGTAGACTTTCCAAAGTTATCGTACACTTTCTATATCAAATGTGATGTGTTTATTCTGGTTCAAAAATGGACGAATCTGTCAGACTAATAAGACTAACATTGCGTGTTAATTGCATCGTAGACTATTTTGGAATCAGAATAGCATCGTCAGATCAAATGTAAGAATACCGACATGTTTTTCTTCAAGTGAGTTTTGATAGAATGGCATATACTAACTGCCACTGCACAATTCTATATATACAGTCTGATAGGATTCCAAAGAATTATTCAATAATATTTAGAGTTGAGAGCTGGTTGTGCATTTTGGAAATGGAGGAGCAGAAATATATTATGAGGAATCCTCACACCAAGGTAAGGAGACTTCTCCCAAAGGGTGGGCATATTAAAAAGGAAATATTTTCTTCTATTCTTGCTGCAGTGGCTATTGCCGTCTGCAATATTTCCTGTTGTATCAAAGCCATTCCCATGGCCCTTTGTATGGATATCATTGGTCATGCTGATGGTGATGGTGAGGGTGAGAGGGATTTTCTCTTCTATCAAGCTCAATTCTATGTCCCTTTGCCTTATGACTCGAAAGTACATCCTCTCTGAGATTAGTATTGGATAGGTTTATTATGTCATTTTTAGATTCGATTTGGTGATAGTCTTTGTATCAGTATCTTGGATCACACTCTGTGATCTATTATCAATAAATTCAATTGATGATCCATCATCATAAAAAAAAAATTTTAAAATGCCTTTTCTTTTCTATTTTTACAGTCAGTTCAGAACAGAAATAAAATGTCAGCGTTTCTTCTATGATGGGCTTCCTCCTGACATAGTTTCTCACGGATATGCTTTGTTTACTTGTTTTCGAAAGTTGAGAAATGTTGACAAGTCAAGTGCATTGATTGGAAATATACCACAAAGAAAAGTAGTCTCATGAGATGAGATGATGGCTAGGTACAGGGAATCTATCAAAGGTTAAAGGATGGAATAATATTCTTAATTTTTTTTTGTTTCATGATTATTTTTCATTCTGATAATGAATCGCAGAGTGTGATGCAAAATGATGATTCAAAAAATTACATAATCAAAATCAGAAATAATAATAGCAATAAATTTCTGCTAAAGGTATATGAATTGTTTGTGAAAATACCTTACAGAAAATATCGCATCCCTCAAAACCATCCATTTGATCTCCTCGAGGGTATTTGGATTAATGGATCCATTGATGGCATGATGTAGTTCAATTGCATGTAGATACATCTTTGCACTAATTTGATAGTAATATTTTTGTAGTAAAATATCTACTAGGAACCCCAATTGATCTCATATGATGTCGACTCAATTGTTTTGTTGTGAGATTGATTCTTGATGCCAAACCAACCCGCTTCTCCTATCCCTAAATCTCAGTTCGAAATTAGAGGATCAATTGTTTGTATCATGAAATAATTGCAGTTGTTACAATGGCCATGTTTGGCGATTATAGATAGAAGCATAATCAATTAAAGTTATTTTACTAATAAATAAATAATTTGACCCAAGTACTTCAATGTTGATTACCTTAATCTCACTAATTGATTCATTTGATTCTGACTTCTTTATCATGATAAATAATAAGAATTTAATGATAATAAAAGAAAATGTGATCATATAAAACATAAATAAATAAATAAAATTGAACAAATAAAATATCAAAATAAAATTAAAAATAAGGTTACATTAGAAAGGTGAAGAGCTACCTTTCGTGAAAGGGTGAGAAAGTAAAAGAAAGGGCATGTTTTTCATGAGGAAACCTGGTCATATATGATGTCATGGTGTCCTTCCTCCACAATAATTAATATTTACAAAACATGGCTATAAGAATGTCTTGAAAAGAGGAGACAAGGAAAGAATTAAAGGACTTTTGTAAAATCCCATTTTGGGGGGAATTGTGGAGCAAAAGTTGAAGGCTTCATGCTTATGAAAGAAAGGATTTTTGTAAACTCCCTTTTTTTTGGGGGGGGGGGGGATTGTGGAGAAAAAGTTGAAGGGTTCATGCTTAGGAAATAAGGAAAGAGAGAATAGGGGTTAAGGAGTGTAGGTTGAAAACAATTTAGAAAGAAGGAATAACAAAAATAGCTACACAATTATATCATTGTCATGACTATTATTATAGCTAGTATGCATTTTTATTTACAAGTGAATTACATTAAAACCCATACAATATAATAAATTATTGATAAACATAGCAATTATGGGAGCTTTAGAGAAAGACTAACCAAAATTGTAAGAAAAAAAATATTAATTTTTAATTTAGCTAATAAAATAACACAATCCCTATCATCATACACCCATGTGGTTGGAAATGGGGTAAGGATGGCTCTTGAAGTTGATGGGAATGGATTCTTGTGAACTGTTGTAGTTGCAAAGCCATTACATAGCATTGTGACCTTTATAAATTTAAGACATGATTTTATAGTAGAAGAAAGAATAGAATAGATTCTCTCTTCTTGAATTATGATTTACTCTCCTTTAGCTTATATTGAATAAACAAGATTTAAAAATTATTTCAAGTTTCTTGGTGTCTCATATTAAGAAGAAAGTACAACTTGTATTGACTCTTTTAAGTTTAAGATTTCTTTTTTTTAATGAATATACTCAAAAAATAGAAGAATTATGTGCATCGATAGGTAAAATTAATATGGATAATTTTTTTATACTTGTACGCATATTGTTATTTATATTATTTGGATTCATTATACTAGATTGTATATTATCATTTATTTTGCTTAAATTCGCTTGCCTAATTTATACTATTAAAGTAATGTTAATAAAAATATATTTGCACATGTTGATTATTATAAATGCTATTCGTGATTTAAAATAGTTAAAAGTATTATTGATTAGAATATCATGTGTACATCATAATTATGATAAACTAAAACCGAAGACCTTGTATTGCGCCTCATAGGATGGCATAATTCATCCATTACACCTAGGTATCTTATAATAGATTAGATATATTGAGCCTTAAAGGATGGTATAACTCATCCATTACACTTTGGTAACTACTAGTAGATTAGATCAATATGCTTGACAAGATAAAATGAAATAAGTTGATTGAATCAACATGATTGATATTACAACAATTTTCTTACTCATAAATGTTGGAAAGTGAAGCATGAGCCTCTCACTGCCATGCATATGATTCACTCAATGTTATTGCCATGCAACATTCAGTTGATTACCATGATGCATGCTTAAACAATTAGTTTAAGCTACCACTGCTAATCTCGAAGCTCAGTAAAGAATGCAACAAATAATGCATTCTAGATGCATGTAACTGTTGGCATTATAACAGACAAGGAGAGATTGTTGGCATTTGAATAGGGATATTGAGAAGGTTTTTGATGATTATGGATATAACTGATTAAGGATGTTTACTATCTTAATATTATTATTTTGTCATTGATGTCAAGAAATTGATTTTCTAATTTAGTATGATGTTGCCCTATCTTAAGAAGTATGATTTGATGAGTATAAAGATGTCGGTAAAAGACACAGACAGAGTGTTATGAATAAGGGGAGAAATAAGTTATTCAATGGGCAACTATTACCGAGTTAGACAATGATGAGTTCATGATGTTTAGATTGTTTTGATATACTACATATGTTATTGATTGTAAGGTTAATACTATACTATGTTACCGAGCAAAGAACCTTGTCGGTAAACCCTAAGGAACCTAGTCGGTAGACCCTAAGGTTATTGCTATCGGTTAATGAAGGTAGAATGTCTATCGAGTGAAGTTTAGTATTTACCGAGTTGTAAACGAGTAATAACAGAATGCATTGAATGAACAAAAGTATTATTTAATGAAGGAAGCTGATGAGCTAGCTATGATTAAATGATTGGTATGAAGTGCATGAAGTTTTTAAAAAAATCTATGGCAAAGGAAAATTGGCAGGAAGATCTACAGCTCAGATTGAACCGCAATACCCTTGGACAAGTTCCAAGAAATGTATGCAAGTTCCAAGGTAGGGTAAAACATTTTTCAGATCGAAGGATACATTGAACCTAGTCAAGTTTGAAGATCTGATGGCTATGATTGATCATGGGAAATGTGATCAAGGAGATTAAGCGGTCAGCAAATTGTTTATAAATAAGGAACTATTGATAAACAATGTATGCAGGGAAATGTATGCACATGGATGCTATATAATGATTACTGAGCACAGAAGCTTGAAGACCTATTTGAATGATAGAGTATAGAGCCCAGTAGATGGACAAGATAAGTCCTATTGTATTAAGAAAATAAGAATCTGCTTTAGCATTTTTAAATGTGAAGTTGCAGATAGATTTTTATTACTGTTATTTTGTGAAGTGACAAAAAATCTCTTAACCGAGTGGACTTAACAGTCTTATTTGTAAAACCCTCTAGAAAGGTGACATTCTGATTGAGTGTTTCAAATCCTTTAACAAGGTCACTTCTAACAAGCTGAAGATCCTAACAGATCTAAAGGAAATCCCTTAATTGGGTCACATCTAGCAATGTGTTTGTAATCTTCAAAAGGCATTGCTTTTAACCGAGCATACTCTAGAAGAGTATATTTCTTAGTGGGTTCAAAATCCCACAATGGCTTTTCCCTATTTGGGTTTCCACGTTAAATCTGGTGTTATGAGTGTTATGATGTTTATATGCTTTTGAGTTTGCATGTTTAGCAGTTTTGGTTATATTACTGAAGTATATGTTACCGAGGTTGAATCTATTGTTTTTATGGAAGATTAAGTTTGTATGATTCACCCCCCCTCTCATCTTGTTAGTTATTGGATCTGTACTTACATTGAGTATCAGAACTATCAATTGGCATCAAAGCTTTGGACTCCGGAAGAAAAGTATAAAGGTAATTGAGGCAAAGATCTAAAGACGTATAAAAGGGATGCATCGAAGCTGAACAAGTCAAGTTTCTCTACATGGTAGAAAAAGATGAAGTTGCACCTATCAGGATTTGGAGAATATGTTGTATATTATCTGGAGAATGATTTCATTACACTGAACACCTATCCATTGACAATGCAAGATATAAAAGAAAAGCAAGAACATATTCAAGCAATGATTGAAATAACATCTACATTGACTGATTCAGAGTTTAATGATCTAGAAGGCTGCAATGATGCAAAGGCAATGTGGGACAAGCTCATATCTATGGATGGTGGAGATGAACATGTTCAAAGAGAAAAAGTGGATAGTCTAAGAGGACAACTTGAATCTATGAGGATGAATGAAGGTGAGTTAATAACCCAGTACAGTACAAGACTAAAGGAGATTGTTAATCAAATCAAAGGAGTAGGTGGAACTATTGAAGAAAAGGATATAACAAGTAAGTTATTAAGAACCCTTCTACCAGCTTATGTAATCCGAGTCTCTGCAATCAATGAATTAAGGTCTGTACCCAACATGCCAGTTTCTTTAGATGCTACTATTCTTAAGCTACATGTATTTGAGTTAAGTAACTTTGATAACAGTGGGTCATCGGTAAATAAAGTTGAGTCTGCATATGATGTTAGTCATGATATGAAACTCGAGTTTTTTATTGGCCATCTAGAATACATGTGATCAGCATGATTGACATGATACAGTCAAATATGTACCTTGATTAGTCGTTGCCATCATAAAGTTAAAATATAATAAGTATGCAGCATTTGTAACAGTGCCAAACATGGTACAAATGACATAAAAGCTGTTCAAAAGGAAACTTAAAAACTTTGTAACTCCCCTTGAAGACTGGCTATTCGTTAATGTTTCGGTCCAAGGCATTTCAGTCAATATTTTTTACTGTTCTTCAATTTCAATTCATTCCCCACAATTCAATCAGCGAAGGATTCTATAGTGTAGGCGTATGCTCTTCATCATTAAAAATATGGAAATTATGTCGGAAGCCGAAAAATGGAGACAGGTGGAACATCTTGTCCGCTTAAAGCGAATAATTCTTGTAGACTTTAAAGAGGAATAACAATGCAATTGTAGACTTTCCAAAGTTATCGTACACTTTCTAGATCAAATGTGATGTGTTTATTCTGGTTCAAAAATGGACGAATCTGTCAGACTAATAAGACTAACATTGCGTGTTAATTGCATCGTAGACTATTTTGGAATCAGAATAGCATCGTCAGATCAAATGTAAGAATACCAACACGTTTTTCTTCAAGTGAGTTTTGATAGAATGGCATATACTAACTGCCACTGCACAATTCTATATATACAGTCTGATAGGATTCCAAAGAATTATTCAATAATATTTAGAGTTGAGAGCTGGTTGTGCATTTTGGAAATGGAGGAGCAGAAATATATTATGAGGAATCCTCACACCAAGGTAAGGAGACTTCTCCCAAAGCGTGGGCATATTAAAAAGGAAATATTTTCTTCTATTCTTGCTGCAGTGGCTATTGTCGTCTGCAATATTTCCTGTTGTATCAAAGCCACTCCCATGGCCCTTTGTATGGACATCATTGGTCATGCTGATGGTGATGGTGAGGGTGAGAGGGATTTTCTCTTCTATCAAGCTCAATTCTATGTCCCTTTGCCTTATGACTCGAAAGTACATCCTCTCTGAGATTAGTATTTGGTAGGTTTATTATGTCATTTTTAGATTCGATTCGGTGGTAGTCTTTGTATCACTATCTTGGATCACACTCTGTGATCTATTATCAAAAAATTCAATTGATGATCCCTCATCATAAAAAAAATTTTAAAAAATGCCTTTTCTTTTCTATTTTTGCAGCAAGTTCAGAACTGAAATAAAATGTCAGTGTTTCTTCTATGATGGGCTTCCTCCTGACATAGTTTCTCACGGATATGCTTTGTTTACTTGTTTTCGAAATTTCAGAAATGTTGACAAGTCAAGTGCATTGATTGGAAATATACCACAAAGAAAAGTAGTCTCATGAGATGAGATGATGGCTAGGTACAGGGAATCTATCAAAGGTTAAAGGATGGAATAATATTCTTAATTTTTTTTTGTTTCATGATTATTTTTCATTCTGATAATGAATCGCAGAGTGTGATGCAAAATGATGATTCAAAAAATTACATAATCAAAATCAGAAATAATAATAGCAATAAATTTCTACTAAAGGTATATGAATTGTTTGTGAAAATACCTTACAGAAAATATCGCATCCCTCAAAACCATCCATTTGATCTCCTCAAGGGTATTTGGATTAATGGATCCATTGATGGCATGACGTAGTTCAATTGCATGTAGATACATCTTTGGACTAATTTGATAGTAATATTTTTGTAGTAAAATATCTACTAGGAACCCCAATTGATCTCATACGATGTGGACTCAATTGTTTTGTTGTGAGATTGATTCTTGATGCCAAACCAACCCTCTTCTCTTATCCCTAAATGTCAGTTCAAAATTAGAGGATCAATTGTTTGTATCATTAAATAATTGCAGTTGTTACAATGGCCATGTTTGGCGATTATAGATAGAAGCATAATCAATTAAAGTTATTTTACTAATAAATAAATAATTCGACCCAAGTACTTCAATGTTGATTACCTTAATCTCACTAATTGGTTCATTTGATTTTGACTTCTTTATCATGATAGATAATAAGAATTTAATGATAATAAAAGAAAACGTGATCATATAAAACATAAATAAATAAATAAAATTGAACAAATAAAATATCAAAATAAAATTAAAAATAAGGTTACATTAGAAAGGTGAAGAGCTACCTTTCGTGAAAGGGTGAGAAAGTAAAAGAAAGGGCATGTTTTTCATGAGGAAACCTGGTCATATATGATGTCATGGTGTCCTTCCTCCACAATAATTAATATTTACAAAACATGGCTATAAGAATGTCTTGAAAAGAGGAGAGAAGGAAATAATTAAAGGATTTTGTAAAATCCCAGTTTGGGGTGAATTGTGGAGCAAATGTTGAAGGGTTCATGCTTATGAAAGAAAGGATTTTTGTAAACTCCCTTTTTTTTGGGGGGGGGGGATTGTGGAGAAAAAGTTGAAGGGTTCATTCTTAGGAAATAAGGAAAGAGAGAATAGGGGTGAAGGAGTCTAGGTTGAAAACAATTTAGAAAGAAGGAATAACAAAAATAGCTACACAATTATATCATTGTCATGACTATTATTATAGCTAGTATGCATTTTTATTTACAGGTGAATTACATTAAAACCCATACAATATAATAAATTATTGATAAACATAGCAATTATGGGAGCTTTAGAGAAAGACTAACCAAAATTGTAAGAAAAAAAACATTAATTTTTAATTTAGCTAATAAAATAACACACTCCCTATCACCATACACCCATGTGGTTGGAAATGGGGTAAGGATGCCTCTTGAAGTTGATGGGAATGGATTCTTGTGAACTGTTGTAGTTGCAAAGCCATTACATAGCATCGTGACCTTTATAAATTTAAGACATGATTTTATAGTAGAAGAAAGAATGGAATAGATTCTCTCTTCTTGAATTATGATTTACTCTCCTTTAGCTTATATTGAATAAACAAGATTTAAAAATTATTTCAAGTTTCTTGGTGTCTCATATTAAGAAGAAAGTACAACTTGTATTGACTCTTTTAAGTTTAAGATTTCATTTTTTTTAATGAATATACTCAAAAAATAGAAGAATTATGTGCATGGATAGGTAAAATTAATATGGATAATTTTTTTATACTTGTACGCATATTGTTATTTATATTGTTTGGATTCATTATACTAGATTGTATATTATCATTTATTTTGCTTAAATTCGCTTGCCTAATTTATACTATTAAAGTAATGTTAATAAAAATATATTTGCACATGTTGATTATTATAAATGCTATTCGTGATTTAAAATAGTTAAAAGTATTATTGATTAGAATATCATGTGTACATCATAATTATGATAAACTAAAACCAAAGACCTTGTATTGCGCCTCATAGGATGGCATAATTCATCCATTACACCTAGGTATCTTATAATAGATTAGATATATTGAACCTTAAGGGATGGTATAACTCATCCATTACACTTTGGTAACTACTAGTAGATTAGATCAATATGCTTGACAAGATAAAATGAAATAAGTTGATTGAATCAACATGATTGATATTACAACAATTTTCTTACTCATAAATGTTGGAAAGTGAAGCATGAGCCTCTCACTGCCATGCATATGATTCACTCAATGTTATTGCCATGCAACATTCAGTTGATTGCCATGATCCATGCTTAAACAATTAGTTTAAGCTACCACTGCTAATCTCGAAGCTCAGTAAAGAATGCAACAAATAATGCATTCTAGATGCATGTAACTGTTGGCATTATAACAGACAAGGAGAGATTGTTGGCATTTGAATAAGGATATTGAGAAGGTTGTTGATGATTATGGATATAACTGATTAAGGATGTTTACTATCTTAATATTATTATTTTGTCATTGATGTCAACAAATTGATTTTCTAATTTAGTATGATGTTGCCATATCTTAAGAAGTATGATTTGATGAGTATAAAGATGTCGGGAAAAGACACAGACAAAGTGTTATGAATAAGGGGAGAAATAAGTTATTCAATGGGCAACTATTACCGAGTTAGACAATGATGAGTTCATGATGTTTAGATTGTTTTGATATCCTACATATGTTATTGATTGTAAGGTTAATACTATACTATGTTACCGAGCAAAGAACCTAGTCGGTAAACACTAAGGAACCTAGTCGGTAGACCCTAAGGTTATTGCTATCGGTTAATGAAGGCAGAATGTCTATCGAGTGAAGTTTAGTATTTACCGAGTTGCAACCGAGTAATAACAAAATCCATTGAATGAACAAAAGTATTATTTAATGAAGGAAGCTGATGAGCTAGCTATGATTAAATGATTGGTATGAACTGCATGAAGTTTTTAAAAAAATCTATGGCAAAGGAAAATTGGCAGGAAGATCTACAGCTCAGATTGAACCGCAATACCCTACGACAAGTTCCAAGAAATGTATGCAAGTTCCAAGGCAGGGTAAAACATTTTTCAGATCGAAGGATACATTGAACCTAGTCAAGTTTGAAGATCTGATGGCTATGATTGATCATGGGAAAGGTGATCAAGGAGATTAAGCAGTCAGCAAATTGTTTATAAATAAGGAACTATTGATAAACAATGTATGCAGGCAAATGTATGCACATGGATGCTATATAATGATTACTGAGCACAGAAGCTTGAAGACCTGTTTGAATAATAGAGTATAGGGCCCAACAGATGGACAAGATAAGTCCTATTGTATTAAGAAAATAAGAATCTGCTTTAGCATTTTTAAATGTGAAGTTGCAGATAGATTTTTATTACTGTTATTTTGTGAAGTGACAAAAAATCTCTTAACCGAGTGGACTTAACAGTCTTATTTGTAAAACCCTCTAGAAAGGTGACATTCTGATTGAGTGTTTGAAATCCTTTAACAAGGTCACTTCTAACAAGTTGAAGATCCTAACAGATCTAAGGGAAATCCCTTAATTAGGTCACATCTAGCAATGTGTTTGTAATCTTTAACAAGAATTGCTTTTAACCGAGCATACTCTAGAAGAGTATATTTCTTAGTGGGTTCAAAATCTTACAATGGCTTTTCCCTATTTGGGTTTCCACGTTAAATCTGGTGTTATGAGTGTTATGATGTTTATATGCTTTTGAGTTTGCATGTTTAGCAGTTTTGGTTATATCACTGAAGTATATGTTACCGAGGTTGAATCTATTGTTTTTATGGAAGATTAAGTTTGTATTATTCACCCCCCCTCTCATCTTGTTAGTTATTGGATCTGTACTTACATTAAGTATCAGAACTATCAATTGGTATCAAAGCTTTGGACTCCAGAAGAAAAGTTTAAAGGTACTTGAGGCAAAGATCTAAAGACGTATAAGAGGGATGCATCGAAGCTGAACAAGTCAAGTTTCTCTACATGGTAGAAAAAGATGAAGTTGCACCTATCAGGATTTGGAGAATATGTTGTATATTATCTGGAGAATGATTTCATTACACTGAGCACCTATCCATTGACAATGCAAGAGATAAAAGAAAAGCAAGAACATATTCAAGCAATGATTGAAATAACATCTACATTGACTGATTCAGAGTTTAATGATCTAGAAGGCTGCAATGATGCAAAGGCAATGTGGGACAAGCTCATATCTGTGGATGGTGGAGATGAACATGTTCAAAGAGCAAAAGTAGATAGTATAAGAGGACAACTTGAATCTATGAGGATGAATGAAGGTGAGTTAATAACCCAGTACAGTACAAGACTAAAGGAGATTGTCAATCAAATCAAAGGGGTAGGTGGAACTATTGAAGAAAAGGATATAACAAGTAAGTTATTAAGAACCCTTCTACCAGCTTATGTAATCCGAGTCTCTGCAATCAATGAATTAAGGTCTGTACCCAATATGCCAGTTTCTTTAGATGCTACTATTGGTAAGCTACATGCATTTGAGTTAAGTAACTTTGATAACAGTGGGTCATCGGTAAATAAAGTTGAGTCTGCATTTAGTTCTTTTCATATTGGTGAATCTGATTATTACAATGATAGAATGAGTAAGTACACTAAAGGGTATCACAGTTGAGCAAGTGAAAGATTTTGTAAGAACATGGAGGAAGTACACAAACTGTATGAGGAAATCAAAAAGCAAGAAGGTTACCGAGAGGCAAAGGTAAGTATAAAGGAAAACTACCTTTGAAATGTTTCAATTGTGATAAGATCGGACATATGGCTTCTAACTGTCCTGACAAAGAATCTACTGAAAAGAGAGATTATCAAGATGACAGACAGAAAGATAATCATAATAGAGGACACCGAGACTTTAGAAGAAGAGATAGAAAGACATGCTTAATAGCCGATGAGGAATCCAATGATGATAAATCAGATGAAACTGATACAGAGGAGGTAGTTTATGTGGCTATCAAAGATGGATTAGATGAAGAAAGGTATGAAGAAAAAGCCCTAATATCTCACATAAATACTAATGATTCTTGGATCATAGATTGTGGATGCTCACATCACATGACAGGTGATAAACACAAGTTTGTTATGTTAGAAAACTATGATGGAAGCTATGTAAGATTTGGTAATGATGCACCATGTCCAGTAAAAGGTAGAGGATCTATAACACTTCTTGACAATGCAAGATGCAATGATGTTTATTGGGTTGAAGGTTTGAAATACAATTTGTTGAGTGTAGCACAGCTAAACAATATAGGATACCGAATAGAATTTCAGAAAGGAATTGTCAAAGTTCATGACAAGCATGGAAAGTTAGCTACTACTGGGACATAAACAAAAGGTAACACATTTCACCTTGACTCAACTTGGAACAAGTGTTTGTATGCAAAGATAGATGATACCTGGTTATGGCATAAAAGGTTTTGTCATGTAAATTTTGATAATCTGATCAAAATAAGTAAGAAGCGGCAGGTAAGAGGTCTACCGAGTTTGGAAAAGCCTAAGAATGCTATGTGTCGAGGATGCCAGATGGGTAAAATGACAAGATCAAGCTTTACAAGTAAGTCCTACACTTCAAAGGTAATTTTAGATCTTGTGCACACTGATCTTTGTGGTCCTATGAAAGTTCAAAGTTATTACGGTGATAAATATTTCATATTATTTGTGGATGATTACTCAAGGATGACGTCAATTATGTTTTTAAAAGAAAAATAAGAAGCTTTTCAAATGTTTAAATGGTACAAGGCAAGAGTTGAAATGAAACAGGAAGACAACAGAAATGTCTTAGATCAAATAGAGGAGGAGAGTTCACATCTGATGAGTTCAACTTATTCTGCAATGATCATGGTATTAAAAGACAAGTCTCTGCACCGAGAACTCCACAACAAAATGGAATGGCTGAGAGAAGAAATAGATCTATTGTGGATTGTGCCAGAACCCCGATGTTATTCTTCTAGAAGCAAAGCATTTAAATGTCTGATTAAATCATCTAACAAAATAGTAGAAAGTGCAAATGTGAAAATTGATGAATTTGCAGAAAGAAATGATGAAGGAAACTCTAAAGAACCAAAAGATTATGATGAATTTGTCTATGTTCAACCGACAAGTCCTACCAAGAAAACTGTAGAAGGAAATGAAGAGAATATCCAGTTACCGAGTGATGAAGAAGATCATACAGAGCCTACCGAGCCTATATTAGCCAAGTATGTCAAAAGACATCATGCATCAAGTCAGATTATAGGAGATAAGGATGATCTAGTGACGACAAGGAACAAACTGAGACAGAACACATGTCTGATATCTGAATTTGAACCGAGGATAGTGAAAGAGGCATTTAACAGTGAAGATTGGATAAATGCTATGACAAAAGAGATTGATCAAATCAAGAAGAATGACACATGGACACTAGTCCCAAGACCGAAGGACAAAAATGTAATCGGTACAAAGTGGATTTTCAGAAACAAGCTGAATGAAAAAGGTGAGGTCATTCGAAATAAAGCAAGACTAGTTCGCAAAGGTTATGCTCAAGAAGAAGGAATTGATTATGGTGAAACTTTTGCACCTGTGGCAAGACTTGAAGGAGTAAGAACATTGTTGGCATATGTTGCTTATAAGAATTTCAAGGTATATCAAATGGATGTCAAATCTGCATTTCTGAATGGTATATTAGAAGAAGAAGTTTGTATTGAACAACCTGAAGGATTTGTTGAAGACAAGAATAAAGTTCAGGTATGTAAATTGAACAAAGCTTTATATGGTTTCAAACAAGCACCTAGAGCATGGTATGAAATATTGCACTCTTATTTAATCAAGATTGGTTTTATAAGAACAAGTGAAAACAACATTATGTACTTGAAGAATGATGAAAATGGAATACTGATCTCAGCCATATTTGTTGATGATATTATCTTCTGTGGAAATGACTCTTTATGCAAGAACTTTGGAAATGAAATAAGCAAAGAATTTGAGATGTCATTAATCGGTGAGATAAAGTATTTTATAGGTTTACAGATACTGCAAATGAAAAATGAGATTTTCATTACTCAATCTTAATACATAAAGGAAATCTTGAAGAAATTTGGAATGGAGGATTCAAAACCAGTAAGTACTCCTATGACTACCAACTGTAAACTATCAAAGAATGATGAATCTACATCTATTGATGAGACACTTTACCGATCCATGATTGGAAAGCTACAATATGTTGTTCATAGCAGGCCAGATATAGCACATGCAGTAGGTATAGTTGTAAGATTCTCTGCAGATCCTAAGGAAACACACATGACAACAATTAAGAGAATTTTCAGATACTTGAAAGGCACTGAGGATTATGGCTTAGTATATCAGAAAGGAAATGACTTTGATTTAAAAGTTTATACGAATGCTGATTGGGTAGGCAACATTGATGATAGGAAAAGCACAAGTGGAGGAGCTTTCTTTTTAGGAGAAAGACTAGTGAGTTGGCTTAGCAAGAAACAAGGATGTGTTTCACAGTCAACAACAGAAGCTAAATACGTTGTTGTAGCATTGAATTGTACCAACATAGCATGGATCAAACAACTGTTGGATGGTATAAATGAGAAAGTTACCGAGCCAGTAACTATATTATGTGACAATACTAGTACCATTAACATTTCAAAGAATCCAGTTATGCACTCTAAGACAAAGCACATCTCTATCAAATATCATTATCTTAGAGAAGAAGCTCAAGAGAAGAAAGTGGTGTTGGAGTATGTTAGCACAAAGGAACAAATAGCAGATATCTTCACCAAGCCACTGCCAAGGGACACTTTTGAGTATCTCAGAAGTAAGTTAGGGGTCCTACCCCTATCTTTCATTCACTGATCGAGTTCGGTGAAAGCATCAATTCAATGACTCTAGAAAATATCTTTTAGGAGTTGATGCTGATTTACACACTTTAGGATGTTTTCTAAAGGTGTGCAGGAAACAATACAGGGAACAGAAATTGAAGACAAAATGCTCTGACTGAGACTAAGTTGACATAACAGCAGGAAATCACTTCATACAGGAAGAAATTATGTTTTAGTTCTTTAATTTTTAGCATTGTTGCAAAGGGGGAGAAGACTGGAAAAAAGGAGTGGATACTAATGTATGGGGGAGAAGACTGATGATAGGAGGAGAGCATTTCAGCATTTCAGAATCTCACAACAATCCGAATCAATTAGGTCAAATCAATTGGTTTTGCCATCAATGCCAAAGGGGGAGATTGTTGGCATTTGAATAAGGATATTGAGAAGGTTGTTGATGATTATGGATATAACTGATTAAGGATGTTTAACGTCTTAATATTATTATTTTGTCATTGATGTCAAGAAATTGATTTTCTAATTCAGTATGATGTTGCCATATCTTAAGAAGTATGATTTGATGAGTATAAAGATGTCGGTAAAAGACACAGAAAGAATGTGATGAATAAGGGGAGAAATAAGTTATTCAATGGGCAACTATTATTGAGTTAGACAATGATGAGATCATGATGTTTGATTGTTTTGATATCCTACATATGTTATTGATCGTAAGGTTAATACTATACTATGTTACCAAGCAAAGAACCTAGTCGGTAAACCCTAAGGTTATCACTATCGATTAATGAAGGTAGAATGTCTACCGAGTGAAGTTTAGTATTTATCGAGTTGCAACCGAGTAATAATAGAATGCATTGAATGAATAAAAGAATTATTTAATGAAGGAAGCTGATGAGCTGGCTATGATTAAATGTTTGGTATGCCGTGCATGAAGTTTGTTAAAGAATCTAGGGAAAAGGAAAATTGGCAGGAAGATCTACAGCTCAGATTGAACCGCAATACCCTAGCACAAGTTCCAAGAAATGTATGCAAGTTCCAAGGTGGGGTAAAACATTTTTTAGATCGAAGGATACATTGAACCTAGTTAAGTTTGAAGATCTGATGGCTATGATTGATCATGGGAAATGTGATCAAAGAAATTAAGCGGTCAGCAAATTGTTTATAAATAAGGAACTGTTGATAAACAATGTATGTGAGCAAATATATGCACAGGGATGCTACATAGTGATTACCGAGCACAGAAGCTTGAAGACCTATTTGAATAATAGAGTATAGAGCCTAGCAGATGGACAAGATAAGTCCTATTATATTGAGACAATAAGAATCTACTTTAGCATTTTTAGATGTGAAGTTGTAGATAGATTTTTATTACTGTTATTTTGTGAAGTGATAGAAAATCTCTTAACCGAGTGGAATTAACAGTCTTATTTGTAAAACCCTCTAGCAAGGTGACATTCTAATTGAGTGTTTGAAATCCTTTAACAAGGTCACTTCTAACAAGGTGAAGATCCTAACAGATCTGAGGGAAATCCCTTAACCGGGTCACATCTAGCAATGTGTTTGTAATCTTTAACAGGATTTGCTTTTAACCGAGCATACTCTAGAAGAGTATATTTCTTAGTGGGTCCGAAATCCCACAGTGGTTTTTCCCCATTCGGGTTTCCACATTAAATCTGGTGTTATGAGTGTTATGATGTTTATATGCTTTTGAGTTTGCATATTTTGCAGTTTTTGTTATATTACTGAAGTATATGTTACCGAGGTTGAATTTGTTGTTTTTATGGAAGATTAAGTTTGTATGATTCACCCCCCCCCCCCCCTCTAATCTTGTTAGCTATTGGATCTGTACTTACATTAAGTATCAGAACTATCAGTAACAAACAAGTGTACTTCTAGTATATTTTTAGTAGCTAATTAATTTATATAGGGATCCCCTATTTTTGGATCTATAGAGTCAATATTAATGTTTTTAATACACTCTATAATGAGAATGCAGAAGAAAGACGTCATTACTGAGGCATGATATAATCAATTAATAATGAATAGTGAAATTTGCATGTTAAGGAAATTTTTTTCGTTTGCTTTGATAGTTGTGTTTATTTTCTTTTCTATAGTTGTGAGTGCAAAATCCATAGTTTGTGTTTCAAAATTCTACATATGGTATCAGAGCAAAAACAAACTAGGATCTCGAAATAATTCAAAAGACAAAAGAAAGGGCATTAGAAAAAAAGAGCAAGTTGTATTGAAGAAGATCATCAAAAGACTGAGTTTTAGATTGATAAAGGTTAATTATGATGTAAAACCATAGTCAAGGGAGAAATCATTGCATGGAGATCATTGGTAACCACTAAAAGTCAAAGCTGCACTAAATAGAGAAGGACATTGCTAAGGAGGAATCAAAGATCTCTAACCGAGAGAAGGCAATTTTTAGAAAGGCTAAACAAGTGTGAAAAATTGTAGGAAAATAAAAAAAAGTGTATGAATCACAATCAAGTGCATAAGGTGAGTTATTTTATTTCAATGGGGAAGTCAAGTAAAAAGGTGAAAAAAAGAAAATGCAAATTTAATGTGGGAAAAAAGGCCTATTGAAAGAAGAAATGACAAAAATTAAGAAGTGTAATTTCTAGTTGATAGCAAATTTAAAGAAGTTTGTAAAAGAAAGATGCAAGTATTTATGTGAAATTGAGAAAAGAAAATGGAGAATATTAAAGCAAAAATAAAAAATAGAAGCAAAATTAACATTATTTGATGAGGTCAAGAGAAAGAATGAAAATTCGAATAAACAACTAGAAGTGATGTCTCATGAGACATAGAAGATTTGTTTCATTCCTTTGAACAATCCCAAAAGTTTCTTCATACGAAAATGATAAAGATCCTTTAAATTATATTAAACAAGATTATATTACTTAAATTTTACTAAAATATAATTAAAAAAATGATTTCACATTAAAAACTCTCTCTATCACATCCTATCCTCAATCACATCATATGATTCCAATTTTAATTTACAAATTATTTGATGATTTCCTTCTCCTTTTGAAGGCTGCCTTTAATAATTTGAACATGTACTCTAAAAGGGCATAATGTTGATGCGTTTGAAACGAAAAGCGTGCAAAAAATACTTCGCTGTGTGTTGACCACACGACTCAGTAAAGAGATATGATCATCACGTTGGACTATAAATAGCATGTCCATTTACATGGCTCTACGCAAGGAAACAAATGTGGGACTAAATCTCAAAGCAAACTGCAAAAGCATAGGAAATAAAGACTGCAAGTGGAATACAATTCAATTCAAATCCCTTACAAATGCCACTTTTTGTCTTCTTTTACAAAACACTCGTTATTGCAGTTTATTATTATCTTTAATAATGTATTTCTTTGGTTTAAAATAAATTGAAAGATACGGCTAAGAATGCGGGGATAGCTCAGTTGGGAGAGCGTCAGACTGAAGATCTGAAGGTCGCGTGTTTGATCCACGCTCACCGCACTACACTCATCTTTGATGTTATTTGATGTTGAAAAAACGAAATGGGAGAATTCTTTGTTTTTGTTAACTTAAACACAATTGAAATGTTGTACGAGTTAGTTTCTTCAACGAGGTATGGTCATTTGCATAGCGTTGTAAAGTGCAAGGTAATAACTTTCTTATGATGTTTTTGTCCTTGAATGGAGTTTGATAATAATATTTGAGAAAATAGTGAATATTTTGTACAGGATTCATGTGTTGTATGTTTATTTGAAATAAAAATATTTAAATATGTTATTGGATGATTGACAAGTGAGTGTTTTGGACAAGTGAGTGTTTTTATAATTTTTTTTTGTCAAAATCGTTTCATATTGTGTTTGGTTGACAAGATCTACCCATGCAAGTGTCTCATAAAGGAGAATAGATTTAGGGGCTTTTCATGCAAGTTTCTAAAGGTAGAGAACAAGAATTTCAAAATCATGCTTCTACCGTGATAAATAACAATGTTTTGACAACTACTTTGGCAAAAAACTCTTAGGATCTATTTTTAGAGTTTTTTGCTTTCTTTTGTTAAAATCAAAGATTATTTTCCAAATGATACCTATCAAGCTCAATCCTCTTCAAAATGCTAAAGACTTAGAGGGTGAAGAATGTCTAGATGAAAGGCCAATAGCACAAATTGTTGTGGACTCTCTAGATAATTCTATGTCTACTCATCCTTATCCTTATATGATCATATTAGAACAATGCTTGGTCTCCTTCTATCTTGCAAATTTTACCCTTCTCAAGTTCAAACCACTATCCAATTCAACTTACTTTAGCAACAAGAAGCTCATCAGAAAAACCTTCATTTCAATTTGAAGAATGTGGTTTATAGATGTAAAATTGTTTACTTTTTCTCAAACAATGGTGGAAGTATTCTCCATTTTTGGAAGGTTGTTTCAATTACTGATAAAATTTCCCTACATTAGATAGAAATTAAAGGATTGGAATACCAATCATTTCAAGTATGTCTTCACTCAAAAATTAAAAAAATTCCTCTCAACAAGTGATGAGATCAATGAGCATATGATCAAACTTTGAATGAATAGCTCTTCTTTTCATCTTTTAAAAAAACTTTTGTAGGACTTGGAAGAGATTTTGACAAGAGAAGAATTACATTGGAGGCAAAAATCTCAAGAAATGTGGTTGAAGGATGGGGACCATAACACTAGTTTTATTTACCTTTTAGCCAACCTACACCATCAGGGAAATGTCATCTTCTTAATCAACTCTACAGATGGTCAATTGCTTCTAGAGGAAGAAACAATTAAGCAAGAAGTGAGTTTCTTTCAATCTTTCTCTCCAAAATCTACTTTGTCACATGGTCAGTGTTGGTTGTTCCAGCTAATTCCTATAACACTCCTAACGATTTTCCCTCTCTCATCAGTGGATGTTGTCGATCAGTGGCTAATGCTTCAAAATCCTTCAAAATTTGAGAGAATTCTCCTTCTCTTTTGGCTTTGCAAAACCAAGGCAAGTACACCTGATAATACTTAAAAATTTGACAAATGAATCAAAATTCTTATCCATGTATAGAATATTCTTAGACTTATGACCAGAATGCATAAGTTTTCAACCAGAATTGGCTCAATTCTAGTTACTCATCTTTACTAATATGCATCAGAGAATGAAAAATATATTTTAACTCTACTCCTACTAACATTAATGAAATGGAATTTGATTTGATTTTGGATTGGTTACTGAGACTTAGCCCAAATGGGACCAGTACATATATCCATTGAAACAGAGTCCTACATGAAATGAATCTCATGAAATGCACTTAGAAATCTGAAAACCTATGCCTAACATAAGCATTCTAGAATTCATTATTTCAAACCATACTTAATAAATCTCTACCGTGTTACTTAAATATTGTAATGCATTTAAAGGATTAAATTTCTTCCTTAAAGAAAACTAGTAAATACACTACACATTTGTGAGATCTTCACAAAGACAATCTTATCCATCCTAAACAAATAAACTCGTATAATCAAAATAACACCAAATAGGAGACAATCTAGAATGATGTTTTCATTAATCTTCACTGAAGTGTTCAATACAATTCACATAACATAAGACTATAGTTCTATTTTTTGTAAATATGTTTTTCACAAACTAGCTCTACTACCTATCACATGCAAAAATGATATCAATACCCCTAAAAAGTAACATTGAATTCTGTTTTATAACAACAAGGGAGAAACAAGATTCAGGTTACTTTGCCATATGTCACATTTTATTTTATTTTAACAACAGAATATGCCAAGAGCATCTTTATGACCCAAAATACTAAGAGAGGGAAAATGAAAACAACATAGTCGATTATCTTCTAATGATTAAATCTGATTTGATTCCCTTGGTTGACACATTCATGCTGATTTGGAAAATGAAGCAAAATTGATGGTGAACTGGCATCTGCGGGTCCCATTGGAAGATGACATATAGATTAACAAAATATCCTTGATTAGAGAAATGATCAAGGCTGAAATATCTTCTTGTTCTACTCTTCATTTTTCTACCAAGAGAAACTGACTACAAGTGTCAATGTGGTTATTGTAGGTTGGATTTGCTACAATTGGATTTTGTTGCATTCTGTCTATTTAAAATTTTGACATTATATTCGAGCTCATACAACCTGTCCAGCCGTTTGTGTGGATTATCCTCTAGTTTATTAGCACCATCCATAGCCTTATAAATTACATCATGCAACAAAACCTTCATGAACTCAACTTTCTATTCTTGCTTTGTCTTAACCTCTTGAGTATCTTTAACAAAAGATGGTGGAGTAAGCCTTTGATACATGTCCATGAAATTTATGATGTTCCAACAATAATGAATCCACTTCAGTCTTTGTAACCCTCAACTCATTAATCAAGCTCGTCCAAGGTTTCTAAGCTTCACTTTTAAAATTTTGACATTATATTCGATCTCATACAACCCCTCCAACCGTTTGTGCGAGTTATCCTCTAGTTTATTAGCATCATCTATAGCCTTATAAATTACACCATGCAACAAAACCTTCGTGAGCTCAACTTTCTATTATTGCTTTGTCTTATCCTCCTTTGTATCTTTAACAAAAGATGGTGGAGTAGTGCCTTGTACTTTGTTAAACCTATTGAAAGCCTTTGATACATGTCCATCAAATTTATGGTGTTCCACCAATAGTGAATCCACTTATGTCTTTGTAACCCTCAACTCATTAATCAAGCTCATCCAAGATTTCTAAGCTTCACTTTTAACATTTCTCAGAATAATTATACAGACAATGTAGAAGTTTTCTTTTGATCAAATATTTTACAACAATTTTTAAATGAAACTCCACCTTTCTTTGTGTATGAACCATTTGGACAATACTTTGATATCTTGTTCACATGAGTTTCAAGTGCGGTAACATTTGTTGAAATTTGGCTTTGATTAAATTTTAAGCTATTTTGAATTTTCAAGTTTTGAGCTTCTTTCTCAACGACACATTTTGTTGCTGAGCCTTGACCAATTATCTCTCATCTTTTATTTTTTTCTCCCTTTCAAAGCTAGCATCAATCTTTAATCTTGAAGTTGTAACCTCGACTTCCAATAAGAGGCCCTTGCCTAAGACACATTTAGCAACTTCTTCAGATCATTTATCTCTTTCTTGACTTGTACAATAAGTTTTTCTTGTTCTTGTTACCAATTTGATCCCTTTTGGGTTAAAATTGCCTAGAGATAAGGTCTAGGCCTTATTAGGAGATTTTGATCAGCTTTCGACAAATTTTACTAAATTGTCAAAAATGTTGTATGGCAGCCATATATTTCTAAATCTCTTTTGTTTTATTGGAGGGAAGTGAAGATTCAAAATTGAGAAATAAAACCTCCACGTGGTTTAGTTGTGACATGGTGTACAAAGAGTCAAGGTGTCTCTCATATTTTAAAGATGGTCAAAATTTATGCTTCCACGTTACATTTGGAGTTGAAAAGGTTTTAAGTTCTATTTTTTGTGTTATGGTATGTTCATACCCAAGTCTACCCGTAGCATGGTTTCAATTAGGGTTTTGGGCAGTAAAGTTCCAGTTTTCTCTACAAAATCTTCTTATGCAAGCTCTGATATTGCAAAAAAAGGGCATTACAAGTGCAGTCATCTAAGCCACGTGAGGATTCATGCATGCAAAAAGGGAATGTTGAGAGGGTGTTAACAAGAAGAAGCCTTTATATTAAGCGAGATGCTAAGAGATTTCGTATTCAAACTTCATGTACAAGAGAGGTCCGTTGTATATCTTCCCTTGTTTGGAGAGCTTGTTCATAAATAGTGATATCTTGTTTCATAAAAGCTAGCATAGATTTTCTGTCACTCTCCTTGTTTTCATGGTGTTCTCCCTTTCTACTTCCCTTCCAAAAGTTCTCATAAGTGGAGTCCACTGTCAAAGAGGATCATAGCCAAAACCCATAGTCATGAACCAAAAGCAAGACAAGAATTGTGCCTTTGAGAAAGACTATTATTTCAAAGCCATAATAAAGTCTGAGATCGACACGAGGGAATATGGGACAGTCAAGAATGATGATCTATTGGTATTTCATCAAAAGAAGTAAAGCATCAGATCTAATACTGCGACAAAGAACAGTGACTGATATGAAGGAATGGAGCAATTCAAAAGACCAGTCTAAGAAAGGCTATCGTGTGCGACCTTTCTTAGCCTTAGGCACCATTGTGTAACAATAAGAACAGTAAGAATATCATGGAAGAAAGTGCCTCGGGCCTGTCAAGGGCAGCTTGCAATCTGATCATGACATTCATCAAATCAGTCACAAAATGCACAGTGATAGATACAAACACCAACACACTATTGTGGATGGCAATAAGTCTTAATCATCTAGGCAGTATACTAAGGATGAGCAGTCAAATGAAGGCTGTCATAGAGACAATAATATTCAACAATTTGTATTGAGACACACAGTGATTGGGATCTTGATAGAGAAACAAATACAATATTAGTCTTCGCAGTCCAGAGTTTCATGATAATGATAACTATCATCACTCATCACCCAAAGCTTCAAAGTTTTATCAATGAGCTTGAGGTATGATGAAGAGCAGCACTAATCATGATATGCAGGGATGATAGGAGACAAAGGTTGCAGTCATGAGAAGATGACAAACAATGAGTCAATATATAGTAGCAAGTCAAGGCCCAAAGTTTCACAAACTCATCAAAGATTCCATAGTCCATAAAAGAAATCTTAAGATCAACAAAATAACAAAGCATGGTTTTAAAGATGATCCTGTTGCAGTATTGAAGTCAGTACCCTACTCTTTCAAAGGTCATGATACAGTCCTAATGTAAAGTAGACGTAGTATGGGTTTTCTGAGGAGTGTATTTTGATGTATGTATTGTATGTGATTAGTATTGAAAGTCATAGGACAAGAGGAACAATTTTATTCATAGCTCATGCACAAAAATCAAAATCATGGGACCATGATAAAACACAATGAGAATTAATGCTAATAACACAGGATCAGTTTTTTTATGAAGATGATTTTATTTAGCTGAGCATTTAAAGTTTTAAGGATTTAGCATGAGATATGGCACATAAGATTTCAAAGGGCAGGTCTTGAGACTAGTGGCTGAAGACATGCTATTAGCAGTCAAGAATACAAAGGAAGAATTACTATCTAAAGGACAAAACAGTGGTGAGGCTGTGTAATGAATACACACCATTACTATCTCAAAGAAAGATTCATTCTCAGCCAAGTATGAAAACGTTTGTGAAAGATGAAAAGCGCATTGTTGCAAAGGTCAGACCAATAAAGACAGCGAGTATGATCAAGATGCAAACCTAGAGCAGAGGATAAGGAAATATCAACAGTCATGAACAGCTTATGCACACCAATAAACAGATAAGAGTTACAGTCAAGAGACAACGAGGTGCAATAGGGTCTACATCAGCAGCACGATCAATATAAAGACATATTTGTTCAAAAGGAACAAAGATAGGGCCAAAATTAGAATATTCAAGGGTGAGTTTGGCTTTAGAAATATGAGAATGGCTTGTGAGCCTTCATGATTGATAACCATTAATCAGAGCAGCTGATTAGTCAAGCTATATGGAGAATAATGCAGTTATGAGGTAGTATTCAGTCAGTTATGAAAGGCTACAAGAAAAAAGAGTTTTATGACAGCCCACGTCACACAAGAAAGTCAATAAGACGCAGCAGAACTTTGTCTATGCAGCATCCATATTGTACCATTGAATGTGTTAATTAATTAATTAATAATTAAAACATAACACTCATTTATTTTTCAATTAATTATTAAATATGATTAATAGTAAAATATGAGTACTGATAGACGTTGCCAGCTAGCAGTGGCCTAAGTCAATGATGAAGGGTTACTGTGCAAGGAGCAGCCTAGATTTGGGGCACAGTGATGAAGATCCAACAGAAAAGTCGCAACTTCATGGCACGATAGTCCTTGGAATCCATGATTTTAAATGATCACAGTGACAGTCGTACGTAATAGGTGGCAGCAATATCTTTGTATCAACCAAGGAAATCTACAGTGACTGTCAAGAAAGACAATCTCCGGACAGTCAAAGGATACCATGTCTTGAATTCCATAGTCAAGTAATACTCATGGTTAAGCATATTCAAGGTTCCTTTTGAAAATTTGTTTTCCCTTAGCTCAAAGGGTTAAAGTTTGCACTCATGTCAATATAACTGTTTTCAAGTGCCCAGTATCAAAGGTGAGGTTACAGAGTTTATGCAGTGATTAAGACTCGGAGCAATCCATTTATGATAATGAGGACAGTGCTAATGTAGAGGATCACAGGCTATAGCTGATAAAATACAGCACAAACACAGAAATACAGAGGAGACAAGATAAGAGAGAAATACATAAATGGGCTCTGAGATTGTATTTCGAATACATTCAATTTATAGACCATTACATATTAAATGTTCTGAAACTGTAGATTAGAGTTAGCTGCAGCAATAACGTTGGGCAGGTGAAAGAAGTCTCTGGAATAACTGCACGTGAAAGGCATGGATGTCTAGAAGCTTCCCTTGGTCTGTATCGACACTTGATCAGCTACAATTAATTTACCTTCTAACATCCCCCCATAAATTAATTGTCTAATTGGTTTTGATATCCCTCCATAATCGAATTAGGATGGGTCCTCGTCTCAAGCCTTTTTAGGTACCCATTTACAACAAAATTTGTTTCCCCTAATCACTTTGGGTTTTCACAGTTTACCCTTAACTGATTCGCTACAAACTTCTTTTGCAATAACTTTTGGGTTTTTAACCGGTTTACCCATAGCCATTTGGGTTTTCCCCAGTTGATACAATCACTTTGCATTTCATATTACTTTGGGTTTTTTAACCCAAACAAGTGGCTTTGACTTACCACAAACCATCACAAGAGACTCAACACTAACATGGTTCCAATGACCATCAGGATCATCACTGCGGAATTTTTTCCTAAAATTATTGAGTCCATATAAAAAGCAAACCATCTACCGAGACACATAGGTAACCAGCCACTATGCTCGCCAGTTCTATAGGAATGCTTTTCAGATACATGGTTCATCAATAATTTATACCACAAGCTCTGGGGTGTCGGGTACCACCGATCATGCACCCCTTACATAAGCACACTTGTTAACTTCACAAACAACACTAAACTATGTGAATTCTCACAATCTTCACAACTTACAACACTTGGGGAATATCTTCTTAATCCAACAATCTTCTTTTACATAACCACTTTGACAGGGATATAGCCTTTACATTAGACACACAAGTTTTCTCACCTCCAACCCAAACACTTTGAACATTTAATCAAAACACCATTTGGTCACCTCCAACCAAAAATATTTTAAACATGATCAGACATCTTGCTGGAAACTCCTTATGAAAACATAGCACAAATAGAACACTGAGTTCCACAGGCTTTCCTCATATAATAGAGATGCCTCTTAGACTCTGTATTGTTGACCACATAAGCAACAAGTAATACAAAGCCCACCTAGATTCATACAACATACTCTCCTTCTTTTGACAACATACAAAGAAAAACATGGACACTTCAGCAGATTATCTCATGGCCCATATACCAAACAATCAACACTGTAGAGCCCACAAAGAAACATAGCTCCTCCTTTGCACACAGCCAAACCCAATTCACAACACACACAGGTAACAGCTTCATTAGAAAATATGAGCTCTGTTTAGCAGCGATATCACCTTCAGCAGCGTCAACGTATCCTACAATTTGGGCGGCTCCTAAGCAACTTGTCTTCAAACCAACATTCCTTCAGATTCATCTGCCTCTCCAAGCTCTTCAAGATCGTATACCATTAGCTCTGATACGATGATGAAAAACAGCACAAACACAGAAATATAGAGGAGACAAGATAAGAGAGAAACCCATAAATGGGCTCTGAGATTGTATTTCGAATACATTCAATTTATAGACCATTACATATTAAATGTTCGGAAACTGTAGATTAGAGTTAGCTGCAGCAATAATGGTGGGCAAGTGAAAGAAGTCTCTGGAATAACTGCACGTGAAAGGCATGGATGTCTAGAAGCTTCCCTTGGTCTGTACCAACACTTGATCAGCTACAATTAATTTACCTTCTAACAATAACCCAAGGCAATAATCCATTCACAAAGGCTCGGGATATGCAGCGAGATTAAAGGGAAAAACACAAGGATAGCAGCCACAGTGACAATCCATGAATAGACCGCAGTCTTTAGGGCAGTCTAGAAAGACAATAATAAGTATTTAGAGGGGTCCACCATGAAGTCCCTGCTCACCTCTTCTAATTTCTTCATTCCATATGAAGCATCAAAGCATTCTTCATTCCGTATAAAGCATCGAAGCAGATTTTGGGACAATGAGAAAGAAGAAAAATGCATTCATAACAGTGAACAAAGTTAAGAATAGTGAGCAAGAAATGGAAATTCACAATCAAATACACAGAGCATTCTTCAAAGTCCAAGGACATGAAGGTATAAAGACCTTCAAGGATAATAGTCATGAGTAGAATATCAACTCAAAAAGACAGTGTCATGAAGCAGTGAACCTTGTTCAAACCTAAGCATTAATATCAGTGAGCTAAAGTATTAACAATGATGAGTTCATGATAGGATAGTCATGAAGATGTTGCAAAGAGAATGATGAACAGAAGTTTGTAACATACAAAGGCTGCCATAGGGCATGAGAGATATATTTGAATTTCAAAATACAAGGTAACCATCAAGTCAAACTTGAGTTCAAATTTTAAAATGAATCAAGGGGGTCATTCAAAAGACAAAATCCCACTTTTAGGGAGATTTTGAGACCTAAACAATAGTCCAACCCTTGATTTAAGGGGTCTTATAGCTTGTCCATTAGTCAAGGGCAGTTCTAAGAGTGCAAACATTGCCTTCACTTCAGTTTGACCCTGATTTTGGGGAGTTTCCAAGTGATCTCGCCTAGCGTATTTCAATTTAAGAATTTACCATTAATTTGCGACCTGATTTCAAGGGACAAAGAAGCAGCCAGCACACTTAACAAGCTACTTGAGTCAACAGGTCAAAGGGAGCCAATATTTTGAAATTCAAAATTTAGGAACCTCTAAAAAAGACATTTTTCTCATTCATTTGTAATCAGTTCTGGCTTTTCACTGTATGTACAACAGAGAAATGAGTCTTGCAACTAAAATTTCTTTAAGTTTGTCTCTAATTTTTGTATGTATTTAATTTTTGTATGTATTTAGCTATGTTATTACTTATAACCTCCTATACATGAAACTCAAAGTGATTTCTATTTATTGTAATCAAATTCTTTGGAAATTTCAACGAAGAACTCAACGGTTCTTGCTCATTATTGTATCATTTACATTGTGAATTGATTTTTAGTCCTTTTTTGCTCATGCATCAATATCATGTCTTAGTGAGAATTCCTTAGATTTGATCAAGTTATATATTGTTATAAGTTTATTTCAGTCAGCATTGTTGTATGGTTTATTTCATCTTGTATGCAAACTAAAATCAATAACCTTTATATGAAGTGCTTATGATCATCTTAGGAACAAATGAGTTGTGAACTCAATTAGTGTCTTTGTTGAATCCATTGTAATCAGTCAATTTAGGACAACAGAAAATAAAATATCTTGGTGCATCACCGCTTGAGTAGATTAGATTTTAATTTCCAAAGCATTTCTATATCCCTTTTCTCTACAAGAATTGATAGTTTTAGGAAATTTCAAAGAGAACCAGCCCTCTTTGGGGGTCTACTTCCATAATAGGGTACCCACAACCTAGAGGTAGTCCCATGTGTCACAGGTTAGCTGAGTCTAGGTTTAGCTAGGGTGCAAACCTTAGTGATAACAATTCTTCCACTCTTGTCCTATTGAATATGGCAATATTTACATTTAGTTATGCTACTTCTGTAACTGATATGTCCTTGAGTCTATAAACAATGAACTTCCCTGGGACCTACTGTGGGCTGGGACCTACTGTGGGCCAGCTACTATAATTGGTCTTTTTCCCTCTAGATATAAACACTACAATGATAGAGTGTTATCTAAGGGCCCAAAGTCTGATGGAAAAATAAGTATATCCAGCCCTTCATCTATTAATCTACATTCAACTCCTTCATATCTCATTAAGTTATCAAAAGCAATACAAGATGCAAGATCAAGGACTTGGATTAGTAGATAGCCATCCTTCCTCAGTATCTCTCTTCTTTCTTTGTTGTCATGTTATATAATTATTCCTTCACAGCCTCCAAAAATTTCTCCACATACTCATCATGTTACTCAGAGGGAATATCACCTTTCTTGTCAATTAGTTCTCTTCACTTCTTCTTATAAACAAACATTTTGAACTCTTCAGAGTGAATAAATTCATCATCTGATAAATTCCTAATTCTCCATACATTATTGTCTCCATCAAGAGAAGTTCCTAGAGTTTGAGAGGAGGACACAACATGAAGTTTGATTTTCTTAGGACACAAAACACTATATCTTCAAAAAATCTCCATTAACTTTTACATGCATTTCCTAGTTTTATTTATTTAGATATAAAAAAATTCTTTCGAAGGCTAGATTGAATTATTATTACAACACCAATTTTTCTAAGGACTTAAATCTTTCATTATTTATTCTTATTTAGATTTAAAATTTTCCATTGCTTCCTAGATAATATAATAAATTTTACTTTTATCTTTAGGTAATTTAGATTTAGAATCATATTCTAGTTTTTGTATTTACATACTTCGAAACACTCTATCAATTCATAAGATTTTCAAAATTGTGTTATCATAATTCAAATACTAGTTTCTGTTAAACTAATAATCAAAAAAATTACCAAAAAATATAATTCTTATGTCCAATTAAACTTTAAATTCGATTCATTTAATTGTATTTAGTCAAAATACAATCAATGAGTTTCATTCATGTGAGACAGATAGCTAACTCAGCACATTTTTCATAAAAATTAAAATGATAGTTACTTCCTTGTACAAATTCTAGCATTACACTTGTATAAAATTAAAAATCGAAAGCACAATTGTAAGATTATTGTTTTGTAGGTTTTATAAAGGTCTAACAATGAACATGTCAACATTAGACCAAGATTGACATGGGAACACCAACTCAACAAACTAATATACAAACCCAGCAAGAAAATTAAGCATCTCTTTCCTCTCACTTCTAATAGAAAGTCTATGTGTCTGAAGATTAGAGAGGTTTGGGTGAGGGTCATCTTAGATGAGATTGTATAATTGAACACAAAAAATTTCAATGTTGAGAAATTCTAAGAACAATCTATAATCTTGCTCACACCGAATCCATAAAGAAAATTAAAGGATGCATGAGAAAGAACTTTAGCCTATGCAATATATTTACATCTCGTAAAAGATTTAATCAAACTAGAAACGCATAGGCTTAACACCTTATATAAATTTTTTCAACACTAGCTTAACTAAATTCAAGCTAGCGATGCACTTAGCCAAAATAGAATCATAGCAACCACACTCCTTATAATATTTGCCAAGAAACACCTCAACAATCCACCTACAACTCCTAAATTGAACATCATAGTCCATCATTAGGCACTCCTTCCTCATGAAGTGAGTAAGATATTTAGGCAAGTCCAATCCAAGACAACAATACCATTGTCTAAGATATTTAGGCAAGTCCAATCCAAGACAACAATACCATTGTCACCCATAGGAATCTTCTTCCTTGAAAAGCGAGTATTATTTTAGATGTATATGGAAACAAAAAAAAAAGGAGGTTCAAATGAGGCCGATTATTTTGTTGAAAATTATTTGAAGCTAAACTTCAATAAGTAATACATAATCTATAAAGTTCACATTTCAATATGTCAAAAGAAAAAGAATTGTAGTGGTTGAATCTATTTTCTAGAGTGCAAGAAATTTTTGTTATGGTTAAGATTAATAAGGTTGGATTCTAAGTACATTTAGATATGTTCTTTATTTTATCACTAAATTATTACATAGCATCTTTTGGGGATGCTAAAAAATCTTGTGTTAAGTATTTTCAAAATCAGTTAGTATAAAGATATGTAAAATAATTACCTTTTTTTTTAATTTAGATAAATATATCAAACATATGTAGAGCACTATATATATGTATTTAAAAATGTGAAAACTTCATTAAAATTTCATAATGTTTAACATAAAAAAAGGTTATATGATTACAAAGATAAGAAGTATATTGATGCTTTTATAGTGGTTTTTCTAAATTCCAATCTAATACATGCAAAATTGATAGGGAAGAAGTTTAACATTTCTTAGTTACCAAGGCACTATAACTTAGATCAATCCATAAAATTTGAAGAATATTAAAAATAATAATCTTAATTCATGCAAATAGTTTTAGATCACTTATGTTGAGCTAGATTCCATTTAGAAAACCAATTGAAATGTGAATATGTTAATGCTATTTGAATTGTGTGATTGACCACTAGGCCTCTTGATATATTATATGTGAAAGAATTGAATGTCTTTAAATACAAGGTAATAATATTTGTCATGCAAACATGTATTTAATTGACTCTATATTAACATGTTGAAGATAAAAAATCAATCAAATTTTAAATTTGGGTGGGATGAGTCCATGATTGAAAGGATGACATGACTCTGAACTAATCCTGATATAGAAAAGAGACTAAATGATAGTGGATAGCATGTGCATGAGAACAAGTGCAAGCATGGGAGCAATACATAAGTAGATTAGACAAATATATAACAATATGTGGACACAAGAAAAATAACAATTAATCAATGTATATAAAGATGTATAAAATAAGTGGATAATATCAAACAAGGGACACAGTTTTATTAAAATTTATAATGTTTACCTATATATTTTGAAAAAATTCTTCACAAAATAAAAATAACATTAAATGTAAAATAATATAAATATATAAATTTTACCCTTATCACATAAAACATAATGAAATAACAATAGCAAACTTTAATAGAGATTAAGTTTCCACCTTCCATGTTTTTTATTACAGAAAAAAACAAGTTTTGAAGGGACCCAAAACCCTTTACATCGGGATTACATAAGATAAATCATTTAAATCCCAAATAGAACAAAACCATCAGACAAAACCCCACAGGGCTGAGAGACAGCAAATACAAACAAAAAAGACCACCCAACCCGCCAATACAACAAAAAGACAGCACCAATACAACAACAGAAATAGAAAATCAACCCAAATTTTTAAGATTTTCAACAACATCAACACTCAACTAATGCATCTTCTTGGCAACATTCTTCAATTCCAGAATGCCCTGAGGCACTTCAGTGACTCTCTTTTTCAGGCTAGAACAAGTACGTTTACTTGGAGGACTCGACACTTTAGCACCAGCAGCCACTTCCTTATCCACATCCACAACTGTCCTTTTCATATGAGATTTCTCTAAATTGCTAATCATTGTAGACATAGTTTTCAGCAAAGACCTTAACAATATTTTGACTGCTCTCCATGATGCCCCGAAGGGTAGCCACGCATTTGGAAATCCTAGCCTCAACATCCACAATTTTTTTATCACATATCTCCTTCACTTTTTGGGTGCCCTCCATGTTTTTAGCCATGCAATCAATCAGAACTTTATTTTTGCTTTCAGTCCATAGAGCACCCGTCGAAGCACCCTCAACCACCTCCTTACCAGTACTAACAGGATGTGCACCAACAAAAACATGTGGCTTTTCCCCATCACTCACATTAGCCTACATAATTTCCATCTTGGAAGATAAAGACCACTACTTGAGATTAATGTTCTTAATCTCATAAAACACCCACCTGAAAAGATGAAAAACCTCTAGAGAGCCGATCTTGGCAATGTTCAGCACATCAAATGGGATATCCTGTTTAGGATGAAAGTCTTATGAAGTAAAATCCACCGACTCCTTGGAATTGTGTTTCAAGCCATGGGAGGAAGAAGACACCTCAACATTCTGAGTCTGATTCGGGGAGTCCTGATCACCAGAGCTGTCCAAAACCATCAAAGTGGTCTTTCAAAATTTCCCCTTAGGTCATTTACTTGAACCCTCTCCACCAACATCAGGGGACCCCTTACTAACACCCAAAGAAACCAACTTAAGCCCAATTTCACCCTTTTCGTTGGTGTGGGGGAGGAAATCCCCATCATTGCTATCAATTTCCCAACCCTCCGACTCTGAATCCTTACTATCATAAATCTCTTCTGCAGTAATGGAAGAGGGCTTTCTAGGGTATTCAGAACCCTAAACTTCAAATGCTCATAGATAAGAGAATTTAATCCTTGGTGAAAAATTGGATTAACATGGGGATTCTCCTTAAAATTAGAAATACTAGCATTAAACAAAGACAATAGATAAAACGGAAAATAAATTTTCTCACTGTGGCAAAAATGGTTAAGGAGAACAAAATGATAGCCGTAGATTTTGGTGAACCTGCCATCCAAAGTGAAAAAATCCATAATCACCCTCAAGAGCCCCCTCCAAATGGGCTTAATCTGATGTGGCTCAAAATGGTTTTTATTCGCTTTCACCAATCGCTCACGCTCCTTATCTTTCTTGGGGAATTTCTTCACAATAGCATCAGAGATTTTTCTATCTCTGTCAAATTTTATCCCCTCCATGGACATGCTCATCACTTTAGCTATAAGCTCTTCATTAATCTCTATAACCCTACCAAATAGATTCACCTTACCATCCTTCCACCCTTTCACAAACTGCATGGTAACACTCTAAATGTGCCCATGCAACTTCTCCAGGAATGGCACCACACCCCCCTTTTGCAACCTGTTGTTCCAGATGGTAGGATTCTTCTTCTAGTTAGCACAATTAGTCGGCTCCACTCTGCATCTATTACCCCCCATAGTCTCAATTCCTGACACAGAAACAACACAGTGAAACAGAGTCAACAACATAAAAACCAGCGCCAGCTTCCAAAACAAGTAACACCCATAAATTGTGTAAGGTCTAGAGGTAATAATTATAAGTGAAGGCATTTAGACCAAACACAAGCCAAAAAATGATGACAAAATTAATCACTTTCATCATCGGATTTAGTAAGAATCTCCTCAAATCTGCCACGTGTTAGATCATGCATGAGAAAGGACCGAACCTTACTCTCTAGGGTTTCTTCCTTAAACCAGGTCTTCCTTGAGTTAAGCCTAACCGCCATATTAGCAAAATAATTTGCTACACAATTAACTTCCCTATAGTTATGGGAAATGCAGGACTCATCAAAGGTTTTGATTATAGTCATAGAGGCTTTAATGATATTCTCAATAGTCCAGGAAGGCTTAATTTTCCCCCTTAGGTATTGAATAATTTTATTCGAGTCACCCTCAATCCACACCTTGCTGCATCATAATTGTTTAGCAATTTGCAAAGTTTGGAAGGCACCCATGGCTTCAACAAGGTGCTTGGTCTGGGTACCCATGGGGAGTGCCACCACTGCAATACACCTACCATGCTCATCCCTTATGACTCCCCCAAACCCATCCAGTCTCGAATTACCTTTAGCCCCCCCATCAAAGTTAATTTTAAAACATCATGAAGGAGGAAAGCTCCACACATAGCCATCTCTAGTCTTCTTCACCTGTCTTTGAATTCTGGGCATAAGAACTCTCCACTCCTTAGAGAAAAAAATCTCATAATCACTACTCAAGACTGAAGAGAACAAAGAAACAACACTAAACACCACATTAATATTCTCAGAGATGGCCCTGCAAATTTTTTCAGCCACCACATCAGGGGGAAGAGAAGAATCCCTGAAAATCTGGTTATTCCTCTCCTTCCATATCTCTCAAGAGACATGAGGGAAAATAAAGGACCACAACATCTTTAAGGTAGGGTTAGAAGAAGGACACCTCCACTGCATAAAAAAATCCAAAATATGCTATGGGAAGACCCAATACAGGTTTCCACTTCTGAAAGACTCTGCTACAAATATCAAAAGAAAACATCTTTTGGGGAGCAAAAACCCCTTCTATAGAGATTATCAGTAGTGAAAATTTTATTTTGAAGCATAAGACAGAAAAAGATGTCAACTTTAGGGATAAGGTTCTTCACCCATGCATTCACCCAGCAGGAGGGGTAGAGGAAGCAGGAGACAACAAATAAATAGTAGAGGCCACCAAAAAGCAACCAGATGACGTTCCTTTCCAAATCAGAGAATCCTAAGAATTCAAATAAGGGAGGCAACAAAGAAGAGACAGCTGGATAGGAAGAAGCGAAGGAAAGACATCAGAAAAATTAACCCACCCAAAGTCTTTCCAGTATTCCACCACAAAAACCCTAATAGTAGCTGTGCAATCCTCCATAAAAGGAGCAAAATTAGGATTGTCACATAAAGGACCAAGAGAGAGCCATAAATATTCCTAGAATATAACAGTCTTACCATTTCCCACCTTCCAAGCACATCCCTTCATAGCCACCTCTCTATCTTTGAGCACATCATTCCAAAGGAAAGAACTCGAGGGGACAACTTCTGCACTAAAAAGCTCCTTCAGAGAGGAAACAAAACAGACACTTGTTGTGCTAGATCGAGTTCCATTCATGATTGTTTTCAAAAATCCTCCATATTTGTTTGGACAAGAGGGCTTTATTAAAGGATTAGATACATCGAATACCCAAACCACCTCCTGCTTTAGGTTTACAAACACTCTCCCACGCAAGAAAAGACATACGTTTTTTCTCCTCCACCCCAGACCAAAGGAACCGCTTTTGAATCCTTTCAATAACATTAGAAAATATGGTAGGAATTTTAAAGAGACTTAAAGCATAGGCTGGGATATTTTGAAGAGTGGAATTCAGAAGTTATAATTTCCCTGCCTAACTCAACAAAGCGTCTTTCCACCCCACCAGCTTTTTATTGAATCTATCAATTAGAGACAGCCAAAAGGAATCAGATAGTTTCAAACAGAGGGGAAGGCCAAGATAAGTAGAAGGAAAAGAACTAATATCATAGCCAAGAATGTCCACAATCCTTCTCTGCTTGACCTCAAGAGTGTTGAAAAAGAAAAGGGAACTTTTATTCCAATTAATCAACTAACCAGAAGCCTTACTATAAATATATAAAGCATTCTTCAAAGTTCTTTCTTCCCTAATAGTAGAGCTCCCCAAAATAATAGTATCATCAATGAACTGCTGGTGGGAGCACACAAGATTAGACGAAGAAGACCTCAAACCCTGAAAAGAACCTTTTGAAACAAGTTTCAACAAGTATTTGCCAAGAGCTTCCGCCATAATGGTGAAGAGGATTGGATAAATTAGATCCCCCTATCTTAAACCTTTGGAAGACTTGAAGATGGGAGAAGAGGACCCATTAATAAGGACAACAAAGGAGTGAGTAGAGACCAACTGCCAAATAAGCCTAATAACTCTGCTACAAAACCCAAAGGCTTGAAGGATTCTGGAAAGAAAAGACCAATCAACTCGGTCATAAGCTTTGGAAAGATCCATATTCATAAGAAATCCCTCTTTATGAGACACATCCAAGGAATGGATGTTCTCATGCACCGTAGTGATAGAGTCAAGAATCTGCCTTCCCAGAACAAAGTCATTCTATTATGGGGAAATCATAGCAAGAAAAATAGACAGAAGTCTCAAAGTGAGAACCTTTGAAATAATCTTGTAAAAGGAATTATAGAGGCTAATATAGCGGATACAATCCATAGCCTCAACCCCAATAGACTTAGGGATCAACACAATAAAAGTAGAGTTAAGCTCCTTTAGCAAATTCCTGGCCCCAAAAAATTCTTTCACCCCATCATAGACATCCTTCTCCATAATGTGCCAAAAAGTTTGAAAGAAAAACATCGAAAAGCCATCCGACCTCAAGGTTTTATTACCTTCAAAGGAAAAAATGACAACTTTAATTCTATCCTTAGAAGGAATAGCAGTCAAAAAATTATTATGCTCCTCATTCAAGATAGAGGGAATGGCTTCTAAAAGAGAATTCTGAGCTTCAACATCCATATTATCTTTAGTTGAAAGAAGGGAGGAAAACAATCTAGAGGCTTCCCCACAAATTTAATCATCTTTCAACAACGTCCAATCTCCCACCACCAACTTAGAAATCATATTGGCCGCTTTATGTTTAAGGGCAGTTAAATGGAAAAATATTGTATTTTTGTCCTCGGCAGACAACCATAATGCTCTGGACCTTTGCTTCCAAAAGACCTTTTCCCTTGCAATAATTTCATGGTATTTCTTCAAAATATCATTCTCCCTTTCCAAAGAACCAGAAGAATAACCTTCAGCCTAAATCTTGTCTTGAATATCTGTAAGCTCACACTAAATAGTAGACTTAGAAGCAAAAAGGTTACCAAACACATCTTTATTCCATCTTCTAATATTATCTTTCACAAATCTGATTTTTTTGGCAACCCTGAACATAGTAGACCCATCCACTGCAATATTCCACCACTGCTTAATACTATCTTCCAACAATGGGTGGGACAACCACATCTTTTCAAACTTGAAGGGAAATTTTCTCTTACCATTAATAGCCTCAGCAACAAAAGAAATAGGGAAATTATCAGATCCAACCCTAGGAGGGTCGTAAGAGAGTAGCCATATTTTACCAGCCAATTATTAAAGATAAGGGTATGATCTAGATGCACTTGGATCAAATAATCACCCGCTCTCCTATTGGTCCAGGTAAAAGAGGCACCTTGAAGATCAACATCATGTAAAGAAAGAGCATCAATAAAAGCCATCAAGTCCAACCAACTATCCACTTGGATTTGAGAGCCTCTAATTTTTTCATAATTATGAAGAGGAGTATTAAAATCTCCCATAATAATCCAATTGTCATTATAGTGCTTAGAGAGATGAGCCTCCAACTTCTTCCAAAACTTATTCCTAGCCACTTTAGAATTGGGAGTGTAGATATTAGAAATAACCAAGGATAACTCATCCCTAATATGATGAAATTTGACAGAGACAAAATTGGTATCCACATCCATGATTTCACCTTTAATATAGTTAATATTCCAAAACATAGCAGTCCCACCTGAGGCACCTTCAAAACTACTACCAACCACCCCACAATGCCTAAAAGACTTCAAAATTTTCACCTTTTCTTTAACCACTTTAGTTTCTTGAATAAATTATGAATAATATCTTGTTTATCGGGTGCATTGAGTTCCCTTATGTTCTAGGAAATGAAATGGGGGGGGTTGACACTACCTTCTATGGAGCCTGCTTAGAGAGATAAAGAGCGCAGGATTCAAATTAGACCAAGAGAACATACCTCATAGATGGTCCGCTGACTACCATCCGCTATATTACGTTGACATTCTTGATCTCTAATCCATTTAGTATATTCCCTACCAAGAGTGGCATTTGGGGTACCAGTATCATCTTTACACTTCTGCCTAGTAAAAACACCAACTTGTGATGCCCCAACATTCTATCCAAATTTCTTAGACTTCTTTTTCTCCACTTGAGTAAATGGGACTTCATCCCCCAAAACTGCCTGAGTAGGCACATTATTTTCTTTCCCCAATTTCAGGGGACCAATCCCACCAACATACTCCTTTTGATTAATCTTCAATGAGGTCTGAGAAAGAGGGGGCCTCTCCACCTCAGGGTAGGTAGATATCACACACTCCACAGATTGAGAACTCAAACAATTCAAGGAAACATTCAAAACCTCCATTTCCATACGCTTAGGAATAGTTAAAGCAACCCCTCCATCATTTTTTCCTTCATCTATCTCTCCATCCTTAAGTTGCAGGTCAGAAGTATTAGGCTTCAAATAATCTTTAGCAATACATTGCTCCAATTTATCAGTACCATCATCACTATTTCCTTCTTCCATTTCTCTATCCTCCTTTTGCTGGTCTAGAGTCTTCGGCTTTAGAATATCATTAGCACCACCTTGCTCTAATTGAATTGGAACAATTGCAGAAGATCCATTTGGACCCCTTTGACCAACATTATCCTTAAAAATAGGGATGCCATACCCAATCAGAACCCTCGCAGAAGATATAGGACAAGTCTCAACCATGCCAGCATCGCCCTAAACCTCCTTAGTTTTTTTCTCTCTCCATATTTGCTATCGAGGGTCACTCTTGGGGGAAACATTCTTGTTATTGGGGGAAACATTCGTGTTGGTTTGTAGAGGACATTTCTTATCCCAGTGCCTATACTTTTTACAATGGAAGCAAACAAATGATATAGTCTCAAATTCCACTGGCTGAGTCCATTTTCCCAACTTAGAAATGATATCCACCGAGGATGGGAGATCAATATTCTGACTAATACAAATATAGATCCTAGCGTAAACCATTCTTTTCCTGGCTGCCATCATTGGGTCAACAGATAAGAGTTCTCCAAAGGAGCTGGCCAGACCCTTAAACACATCCTCATGCCAAAATTCCAAGGGAAAGCTAGGCACTCTAACCCAAACAGGGGCAGAAGAAAAACTACCATCATTCAAATCTAGATTGGGAAACCAACACTTCAAAGCCAAAGAGGTCTTCCCAATAACCCAAGGGCCTCCACAAAGAACAACATACAAATCTTCTTCACAAGAAAAGGCAAAGGAGAAAAAGCCTTTTGGCATAGCTGTTATTTCGATCTGACCTTTCAAGCACCATTTCTTCTTGGCAAAATCTCTAACCAAATCAATGTTAGGCCTAGGGCCCATGAACTTGCCAACTAATGATAGAGCCATAATAAAGATGTTATGATCTATCACCTGATTAGGGACAACAATCACAAATCACCTAGAAGCTGGCTTTGAAATATTACTAACAGGAGAGATTGCCGACTTACCACGAGGTTTAACACCAAAGAGGGAGGACCAAAGTTTATCAGCAACCTGACCCCCCTTATCACGAGAACCCCTACCAGGATCATCTAGAATCCCCTCATTTTGTGGGTCCCCATCTTCAGAAATTGCACCTTCATCCTAAGCGTCTCTTGTCTTTTCACCGCCTTGTCCTTCCTGTTGTCCTTCAAGTCCTGCACCCGCAACATTCCCCTAAAAATTTGTCATGATTGAAGGAGTAGGCTGCCTGCCCAAGTTCCCACTCAAACTCCCCATTGAATTTTTTCCTACCTTCCATGTTGATGTGAATTGAGCTTCTAATTTATGATTGTGCATTCTTTTTTCTTATCAATATTTTAAATCATACTATATGATTTATAATCAAAATCAAGAGCTAGAGAAAAGAGTATAAGATCTGAAACTTTGAATAGACATATAAAAGAAAATATGATATCTGAAACTTCGCATCCTATTCTATTATTTATCATAATAGTAAACTTTGCCTACCTCCTCAAGCATAATAAAGTATTTAATTGAGAAAAGTCTATTAGAGAATTAAGTATTTCTCTCTCACAAGATTAACATGAGATATGAGATATGAGCTAATTTATCATAATAGTAAACTTTGCCTACCTCCTCAAACATAATGAAGTATTTAATTGAGAAGAGTCTATTCGAGAATTAAGTATTAAAGTCTATTAGAGAATTAAGTATTTTTCTCTCACAAGATTAACATGAGATATGAGATATGAGCAAATGAAGAGTCTTTATATCCATTCAAATCAAATATTTTTATTATATAAACAGAAAAAAGGCTTCCACCCTTACAAAGTAGAGCTAGAGATAATCAAAATGTACTTAACAATAACAGAAAAACGCACAGCCACTAAGCAAGACAAAATAACAAAACAACAGAAAATAGAAAATACAACCCAGAAAACAAAAGAACACAGTAGAGAAGGACTACTAAAGAGAACTTCAATCCTTCTTATTCTCCTTCTCAAAGAACGGACAACAATATCCGACTCCCACAACACATAAAATGGAAAAATTACCCACCCTTACAAATAAGAGAATGAAATGATGGAAAAGTACTTAACAATAACAGAAAGATAATCAGCTACTAAGCAAGACAAACGAACAGAAAACAACAAACACAACCCTAAAAAAAATGAACACAGTAATAAAGATAAGTTCAATCCTCCTTGTTGATGGTTCCCTCCACCACATTTTCAGCTGGTTTAGATGGCATTGGACAACAATATCCAACTCTCGCAGCACATGATCCGATGTTGCAACACATAAATTGATTAGCAGGGTAAGGCCAATCACAGTCCTCATCACTCAAACAACATGGTTATGCATGAAATCTCAGTCTCATTTACAATCTTGCATGCATTTGTATTCATTTAACATT